>NC_139602.1:1975212-2002712 GCF_946808225.1 Silurus aristotelis
GTTACTAATCCCCATATTTAATTATGGATTAAAAGGTACTGATTCCTTTGTTTAAATACAGTTCAGAAGTTACTAATCCCTATATTTAATTATGGATTAAAAGGTACTGATCCCTTTGTTTAAATACAGTTCAGAAGTTACTAATCCCCATATTTAATTGTGGATTAAAAGGTACTGATCCCTTTGTTTAAATACAGTTCAGAAGTTACTAATCCCCATATTTAATTATGGATTAAAAGGTACTGATCCCTCTGTTTAAATACAGTTCAGAAGTTACTAATCCCTATATTTAATTATGGATTAAAAGGTACTGATCCCTTTGTTTAAATACAGTTCAGAAGTTATTAATCCCCATATTTAATTATGGATTAAAAGGTACTGATCCCTTTGTTTAAATACAGTTCAGAAGTTACTAATCCCCATATTTAATTATGGATTAAAAGGTACTGATTCCTTTGTTTAAATACAGTTCAGAAGTTACTAATCCCTATATTTAATTATGGATTAAAAGGTACTGATCCCTCTGTTTAAATACAGTTCAGAAGTTATTAATCCCTATATTTAATTATGGATTAAAATGTACTGATCCCTTTGTTTAAATACAGTTCAGAAGTTACTAATCCCTATATTTAATTATGGATTAAAAGGTACTGATCCCTCTGTTTAAATACAATTCAGAAGTTATTAATCCCTATATTTAATTATGGATTAAAAGGTACTGATCCCTTTGTTTAAATACAATTTAGAAGTTACTAATCCCCCTGGTTATATACAGTTCGGAAGGTATCAATGCCTGCGTATAAACATGGTTTGAAAATTACTAATCCCCATATTTAATTATGGATTGAAAGGTATTTGCACTATTGAAAAATGTCACTAACTCTGGACTACCCTAAAATATGAATGATTTATTCTCATACTTATTTTCATACTTTATAGACTCAACTTTTAGACTTGGTTTTATTTCTTTTTATGTTTATTCTTTTAGTGTATTTTTTTTTTCCATGTCTACATATTGGACGGTCATAAAAAGCATGTCGTACTGTATAAACGTGTATGTGACAAAGTTTTAATTTGACAGTATTAATCCCAGTGTTTATACGTGGTCAGGAAGCTATTAATCCCCATGTCTAAATACGGTTCGGAGGATGATAATCTCCCAGTTTAAAAAACTATTTGGAAGGTACCAATGTCTGTGTGTTAACACAGTTCGGTAGGTAATATTCACCATGTTTAAATACACTTTGGAAGGTACTAATCCCCAGTTTAAACCTGGTTTAGATGCTACTAATCCCTGCGTCTAAATACGGTTTGGAAGGTATAGTTTGAATATGGTTTAGAAGATACTAATCCCCCATACATCTCCAGTACGTTCCCATTAACACTTCATGAATAACACTAATCCCCTTGTTTGCACATGATGAGATGAGTGTGTGTGTGTGTGTGTGTGTGTGTGTGTGTGTGTGTGTGTGTGTGTGAGAGAGAGAGAAACACTTTGTAATGTGTTTTGTCCACTGATTCAGCATGCTGCATGCTGTAATGATTCGCTGTAACTGAACTCGAGGCTCTCACACAAAAACCCACACATTTGAATGATTTTGGGGAATTTTCCACTTCCTGTTCACTCTGAGTGACGTGCTGCAGCCTCCATACTGCTGTACTGTTGTGTTGTGTGTGTTGCGGTATTGAGCTGTGTGTATTGTGTCGTGCTGTATTCTGTTGTGATGTCTCATTTTGCGCTGTCTTGTGATTTGCTGTGTTGCATTGTGTTGTGTTGTATTTTATCATACTTTGTTGTGCTGTGTTGTGTTGTATTGTGTCATACTTTCTTGTATTGTGCTGTGTTGTATTATACTATACTTAGTTGTATTGTTTTGTGTTGTGTTTTATTGTATTGTATCATGCTTTCTTATATTGTGTTGTATTGTATCATACTTTCTTGTATTGTGTTGTGCTGTGTTGTATTGTATCATACTTGGTTGTATTGTGTTGTATTGTATCATATTTTGTTGTATTGTGTTGTGTTGTGTTGTGTTATATTGTAACATACTTTCTTGTATTGTGTTGTGTTGTGCTGTGTTTTATTGTATCATACTTTCTTGTGTTGTGTTGTGTTGTATTGTATCATACTTGGTTGTATTGTGTTGTATTGTATCATACTTGGTTGTATTGTGTTGTATTGTATCATATTTTGTTGTATTGTGTTGTGTTATATTGTATCATACTTTCTTGTATTGTGTTGTGTTGTGCTGTGTTTTATTGTATCATACTTTCTTGTATTGTGTTGTGTTGTATTTTATCATACTTTTTTGTATTGTGTTGTGTTGTGCTCTGCTGTGTTATATTGTATCATACTTTCTTTTTTTGTGTTGTGCTGTGTTGTGTTGTGCAGTGCTGTATTATTTCATAGTTTGTTGTATTATGTTGTGTTGTATTGTAACATACTTTGTTGTATTGTGTCTTATTGTATCATACTTTGCTGTATTGTGTTGTGTTGTTTGCACATGTACACTTTGTGTGGTTCCATGTGTAGGTCTGATTATGTTTTACCTTTAGGCTCCAGTCTGAGTAAAGACTCCGCCCATTCCATTTCTACTCAAGGTAAAAGTATTCGAAAATTTGCCTTTTTACTTTTAAAGGGATGTGAAATTTTTTTTTTCCGAAGAAAAAAAATAACAAGTCAAAGGAAATTTAAACAGGAAAGAAAAGAAAACGAAGGAAATGTTAAAATGCAGAAGAAAACGAAACATGAGGAAAAACACATGCATCCAAATGAACACACACCACTACACACAAAATCCCACATACATAGATATAAACACACCTCACACATACATATTCACCCCCCCCCCCACACACACACACACACACGCACAATTATTAAAGCAAAGAAGAATGAAAGAGAAATAAATGGGGGTTTTAATAAAAGATGGATTGACAAAGTAAAAAACGAGTACAAACAGAAAGAAAGAAATTTGTTTAAAGTTTCTTCTACCTGTTCTCATGGTGCAGGTGAGGATCAGTGTGACCCAGAGAACATTCCAGAACTTCCATCTCCACCAGCGTCCACTAATAAATGAAACCCTGCAAAACAGAAAGAGGAGGAGATGGATATTATACAGACACACAAACAAATCAAATAATGAATAAATACATGAATGGATGGATGGATGGATGGATGGATGGATGGAAAGTGGTTTAATCGCTCCATCCATCCTACTGAGCTCAGTGAGCTGCTCAAAGCACTGGCTCGAAACCACTGGAGTGTGGTCTCACACACACACACACACACACACACACACACACACACACACACACACACACACACACACACACACAGTACAATCCCTTCATTCATTCTACCTGTGCTCTCTGTAATATGTTTTAAATTACAGCATGGAAAAAGTTTTTTTTTGTCTCTCACTCTCTTCATTTCACTCATTCACTCAGTCTCACAATCACACCCTCTCTCTCTCTCTCTCTCACTCAGTCACTCAATCACTCATTCTCTCATTTACTCGCTCACACTCATTCATTCACTCACTCATTTACTCATTTGTTCATTCTATCAACCACTCACTCACTCATTCACTCCCTCATCCTCTCAGTCATTCGCTCACTTACTCATTCTATCAATCACTTAATCACTCATTCTTTCATTCATTCACTTATTCACTCATTCTCTCAGTCCGTCATTCACTTTCTGACTCTTACTGACGCAGCTCAGGGCTGATTTTCCAGGTGTGTGTGTGTGTGTGTGTGTGTGTGTGTGTGTGTGTGTGTGTGTGTTCATCTAAATATCGGTTCCCATGAATAAATCAGACACCAATAACCAGTTGGAGCACTATTGAGCAATCCCCGAGAGAGAAACAGGAGGTGACAAAAGAATTGGAGAATAAGTGAAAGAATGAGAAATTGAGTGACACAAATATATACAAAAAGAATTGTAGACGAGTGTGTGGCTGGGGTTCGGCTCTCAGAGCTCCAGGGCAGAACATATAAAGAGCTCGATTCATCAGTTGCTAAAGAACGACTCGGGAGAAGGGAAAAAGAGAAAGCGTCAGCTCTGACATTCACACTTCATCTAAAATGTCGGAGGGTAAAAAAAAAAAAAAAAAAAGCCAAATGCACACACTTAATAAAAAAAGAAAAAAAAAAGACTGCTGTGGGGTTTTTGTCATGGAGCCTGTAAGGGAAAAAAAAAGAGCCGGGACATCAAAACAAATCCAACCTGTTTTTCTTATTTATCTGATTTTTATTTTTTATTATGTCATATATGAAAAAAAATAAAATATTAAAAAAAAATAAAATAAATGAACACCTACTTTTTTTAAAAAAATCTTTTTATATACGTTTTTCTAATATGAATAGACCCCTTTTGGGAATTTCTGGGCTTTAAGCTTTAATAACTAATAAAAAAAATAATAAAAAAATAAAAAAATTATAAAAAAATAATAATAATTAATTATAATATTAATAATAATAATAATAATAATAATAATAATAATAATAATAATAATACTTATAAAAATTATAATAATTATTATTATAATAATAATTAATAAGATGCATAAATGTGTTTTCTGAGTTTAGGGTCTATTTTGAAAAAAAGTAGAAAAAAGCAAGCAAGAAATAATAAAAAAATTAAATAAAAGTTATGGGAGTTCTCGTGTTGTGAGAGATGTGTACATGCGTCACACCACATCTCACAACAATGTCATGTTTTGTTGGGTTGCACAAAATTCTGTACTGAATTTCTTACTGCAGTCCTTCTACTTTTTTTTTTTCTTGATTTAAAATTTTTTAAAATATTTAAGAAATAAAACCCTGCATTTACTGAAACTCCGACTATTATATTATTATTATTATTATTATTATTATTATTATTATTATTATAAATGTATGTACTAGTTTGTTAGATGTTTGTTTTTTTACTTTAAAAGCCATATATAAAGACATTTCCACAAAAAAAAAAAAATTCCAAACCATCAATAAAACGCGCAAAATATGTGGAGCTACTTTTCTGTGGATCGCCAAGTCCACTCCTTCAGCTTACACCCTGCGTGTGTGTGTGTGTGTGTGTGTGTGTGTGTGTGTGTGTGTGTGTGTGTGTGTGTGTGTGTGTGTGTGTGTGTGTGTGTGTGTTTTATTACCAAACTAAACGCACAAAGCATAATTAAAAAAATGCATAAATCCATGTTAAAAAAAAGAGAAAAAAAACTTACATTATTTCATTGAAGCGAGTCTCCTCGGTCTCTCATTCTCCCTGCGACTTCCACGCGCACTTTCCGTCCACTCCAACACTTTCCCAAGATCTAATCCCAGATTCCTGCTGTTGTATGTATATATATGTGAGCGTGTGTGTGCGTGTGTGTGTGTGTTTTTGTGCGTGTGCCACTCCACGAGCTGAGACAAATACAATTTCTTCGGAAATAATTCACAGGGAAAAAATATTCACATTTCCATTAGAGAAATAAAGAAGAAAACGGAGAAGAAGGAGGAGATCCTGGAGATGAAACTTCGCACAGGACAGATACTGATCCAGTGGAGGAAGAACTGCACACAGCTCCGCCCTTCACTCCTCACAGTGCTCACTCCTTACTGCTGACTCACACACACACACACACACACACACACACACCCCTACAGAAATGAACACTGAGCGTTGGTAGACAAGTCAGACAAACGAGAGAGAGAGAGAGAGAGAGAGAGAGAGAGAGAGAGAGAGAGAGAGAGAGAGAGAGAGAGAGAGAGAGGCAAAGAAAAGAGAGAATGGGCACAAGACAGTGAGTAAATGTTAAAATGAGTGAGTGAGTGAGTGAGTGAGTGAGTGAGTGAGTGAATGAATAAATGAGTGAGTGATGGAATTTGTGAATAAATAAATAGAAGAATGAAAAAGGAGGGTGTGAAAGAAAGGAAGACTGAATGAGTGAGTGAATGACTGAGTGTGTGTGTGAATAAGTAAGGTGCATAAATGAGGGAATGAATGAATAAGTAAATGAGTGAACGAGTGAGTAAATGGGAGAATGAGTTTGTGTGAGAGAAAGGAAGACTGAATGAGTGAGGGGATGAGTGAGGGGATAACTGAGTGCATGAATGAGTGAGTGAGGAATAAGAGGGTGAGGGAATGAGTGAGTTTGAGAGTTAGTGAGGGTGATTGAGCAAATGAGTGAGTGAGGGAACGAGTGATGAGAGTAAAAGCGCAAAACAGTGAGGGAATGAGTGAGTGCATAAGGGAATGAGTGAATGGATGAGGGAATGACTGAGTGAATGACTGGGTGAGAGTGTAAATGAATGAGTGAGTGTGTGATTGAGTAAATGAGTGTGTGAATGAGTGAGTGAATGACTGGGTGAGTGTGTGAATGAGTGAGTGAATGACTGGGTGAGAGTGTAAATGAATGAGTGAGTGTGTGATTGAGTGAGTGAATGACTGGGTGAGAGTGTAAATGAATGAGTGAGTGTGTGATTGAGAGAGTGAGTGTGTGAATGAGTGAGTGAATGACTGGGTGAGTGTGTGAATGAGTGAGTGAATGACTGGGTGAGTGTGTGAATGAGTGAGTGAATGACTGGGTGAGAGTGTAAATGAATGAGTGAGTGTGTGATTGAGTGAGTGAATGACTGGGTGAGAGTGTAAATGAATGAGTGAGTGTGTGATTGAGAGAGTGAGTGTGTGAATGAGTGAGTGAATGACTGGGTGAGTGTGTGAATGAGTGAGTGAATGACTGGGTGAGAGTGTAAATGAATGAGTGAGTGTGTGATTGAGTGAGTGAATGACTGGGTGAGTGTGTGAATGAGTGAGTGAATGGGAGAATGAGTTTGTGTGAGAGAAAGGAAGACTGCATGAGTGAGGGAAGGAGTAAAGTGAGTGAGTGTGTAAATGAGTGAGTGCATAAATGAGTGAATGAATGAATAAATAAGTAAATGAGTGAGTGAATGGGAGGGATAATAAGTTTGTTTGAGAGAAAGGAAGACTGGTTGAGAGAGGGAATGAGTGAAGGGATGAGTGAAGGGATAACTGAGTGCATGAATGAGTGAGTGAGGAATGAGAGGGTGAGGGAATGAGTGAGTTTGAGAGTTGGGGAGGGTGATTGAGCAAATGAGTAAGTGAGGGAACGAGTGATGAGAGTAAAAGCGCAAAACATTGAGGAAATGAATGAGTGAGTGAATGGATGAGGGAATGAGTGAGTGAATAAGGGAATAATTGAGTGAGTGAATGAGAGTGCATAAATAAGTAAGTGAGGGAATGAGTGAGGAAAAATTGAGACAGTGAGGGAACGAGTGAGTGACTAAGTGAATGAGTGAATGAATAAGGGAATGAGTGAGTGAACAAGTGAATGAGTGAATAAATAAGGAAATGAGTGAGTGAATGAGTTTTAAGAGAGAGAAAGAGAAACAGCACAAGACAGTGAGTGAGTGTGAAAGAGAGAGTGAGGGAATAACAGGAAAACTGTGTCTCAAATAGTCAGGTGTCCACAAACTTTTGTCCATAGTGTTAATCATGGAGTGACTCAGTGCATGCTGGGAGAAATGCAAAACCTGGTGCGTTCCTCTCTGCTGTCATCGATAAAGAGGAAGGAGGGCGTTCAGGCAAATGTAAAAGGTGCTCCTGACTACCAGATAAGCTCAGTGGTGTTTATTTTCCTTTTCTGCTTCGCTCAAGGCTAAGACTGATCTGAAGGAGAAACAATGGGCGTTATAGAGCCGAAAACGAGTGGAGCGAGGGAAAGCGAGTGCTTCATGGTGGTGTCCACTGGTCCAGTAGAAACACAGCCAGGATGATCATGAACTCCCAAAACGTGTATAATCATCTCACAATAATAACTCATTAGGCAGGAAGACAGACAGATGAACAGAGATGGCAAAAGTGATGAGAGAGAGAGAGAGAGAGAGAAACACAAAGAGTGAAGGAAAGAGAGAGGGAGAGGGAAAGAGAGAGAGAGACAAAATTAGGAACCTGTACCAATTCCAATATGATACATTGATTAAAAGGTGCAGGCTAATTGTTGGTACCTCAAATAATGTAGACTACAGCAGGGGGCAGATGTTTCTCTGGAACAACCTTTCAAACAGGGTTCTTAACTTTCATATAACAATAAGTACACATAATAATCCATATGTTTCTTTACTTGTTCTCCCTCTTCTCTCTCTCTCTCTCTCTGTCAAGTTAAACATGTTCCTGAGGTTCCAGTGACCACTCTTCCTGTCCCTCTCCCCTCCTCGGATCTGCCCACTTTGTCCTGGTCTGCCTCTGGATGGTGTTCTCTTCTATTGAAGGCGACTCTGTGTAGCTGGAGATGTTTCTAATCAAAGCCCTGGGGATCCATGAAATTACGGAGTAAGAACAGGAGCTTTGCGGATTTGGATTTCGACTGTAAATAATGTTAAGTTTGCTACACTGACTCAGGACTACAGTTTGCATCCGATCACCATCACTGCAACCCGCAACAGTGTTTATCTGCAATAAATGGACATTCGGTGCAACTCAGATGAGGATAAGGTTCCCTCTTGAGTCTGGTTCCTCTCAAGGTTTCTTCTCTTCTCTTGGGGAGTTTTTCCTTTCCGCAGTCGCCACCGGTTTGTTCATCAGGGATAAAACTTACACACAATACAAATAAACATGAATGGTATTGAAAAAGACAAAGAGAAAGAGAGAGAAAAAGTGAGATATAAGAGACAGAGGGAAACAGAAAGAATGAGAGACAGACAAAAGTGTGAGAGAGAAAAGAGAGAAACAAAGAGACAGGAAAAGTGAAAAACCGAGAGAGAGACAGACAGAGAGAATGAGTGAGAACAGAGACAGACAAAGTAAAAAAGCGAGATAGAGTGAGAAACAGAGAAAGACAGAACGAGTGAGAACAGAGACAAAGTGAGAAAGCGAGATAGAGTGAGAAACAGAGAGACAAACAGACAGAAGTGAGACAGAGAGAAAGTGAGAAACAAAAAAGAGAGAGACAGAAAGAGTGAGAACAGACAAGAGACTGAGAGAGACTGAGAGAGAGTGAGAGAGTGAGAGAGAGAGAGAGAGAGCGAGAGAGTGATAGAACATCAGATTCTGTAGAATATGGATGAAAGATGTGTTTATTATTAGAACTTTAATAAAGTCAGGGTTGTAGTGGATCAGTAGCCCAGGGAAGTGGAAATACACCTTCATTGGGCACAAAAAACACACAAAACACACAAACGCACAAATATAATTTTAAAGTAAGCAGTCAAAACAGTGATCCTGATGATGTTCTAGTAAGTGCATTAACGTCATTTCTGTGGGAACCCGAACCGAACAGCCGAGAGCTGAAACCCCTAAAAAAAAAAAACCTCGAAAAAAATAATTTCTATTCGTTTAAAAATCCAGGATTCGAATCCTTTCATTCAGTTTAATACCATGTTTCATTAAAAGGCGCGTTCAGATGCACCTGACACATCATCCTTTAATTGCTATCCCTTTTTCTTTTCAGCAAGTAAGAGGGCAGATGTGGAACAGATGTTTTATTGAGAGCTGAACAGTTCATAAAGGCCAGATCAGTGATAGTAGGATGCGAGCGAGGGAGGGAGCGAGAGAGAGAGGGAAGGAAGACACAAAGCTCTCATTCTTTGCCAATGGTTAGAAGCTTGAGGGCTTTTTGTAGATTCTGGATGGCCGTGGAGACGTCTTCGTATAGTAGAGCGTTGCCGGCGTACTTGCAGTACTTCTGAGCCTGGGTGAAGTCCTCCGGCGTGAGGTGCACCTCGCCTACGAGGGAGTGAGAAAAGAGAAAATCACAAAACGGTTGAGAAAAGAGATCAGATTTTGGTGTTCTTTTTTTTTTTTTTTTTTTTTTTTTTTTAAACCAGACAGAACAGACAAAATTTACTAGGGGCGGGGCTTGGGTGGGACTAGGGGCATGGCCTGGGGCAGGGCTTGTGCATCTATTGGATCTAATTTGCCCTCTTTTTTGCTTCGTCACTCTTTTTTCTGGAGGTGGAGGCAAATCTTGTGCATGTGAAACACATTAATTCTATCTTGTGTGTTATGTGTGGGCGGGGCTTGTGTAAAATACTATCACTCACTCTATATAATTCAACAAACAAGTGAAATTGTGTTTGCAGACGTTTTCTAGATACGTGTAGAAAAAAACATCTGTAAATATAATTATATGATAATATAATCCAGATGGAGTTTCATTATCCGAGTGTTTATTGAGATGTTAATAGAGTAACACTGATTGTTGTTATATACCTTGTTGACTGGTGCTGATGGGAGTGGGCTCAACTGCAGCTACGGTCCGGGGAACAGCGACTGGTTTCATGGGTTCTGCTGAAAATACACAAGGGTCAATCATTTACAGTTCCATTTATACCACTGAGAACTCTAAGAGGTAGCGTAATGGTTGAGGTTGCCAAATCCTCCCCTCCTGGGAGCTTGAGCAAGGCCCTCGACCCTCAGCTGCACAAATAAGACTTTCGGGATATGGGGGTCTACCAAATGGAAATTGAGCAGGTGGGGATTTTGTTAAAGCGCCCATCAGTGGAGACGTGGTGGTGCTGGGATTTGAACTCACAACCTTCTGATCTAAAGTCAGAACTCAATTGGTTAGATCAAATTCTATTCAATTCAATTTAACACATACATACAGGAAGCGAGGAACCACGACGATGGGTTTGAACTCGTGACCTTCTGATCCAAATACCAACACCGTAACCACTGAGCTACCATCTCCCAATTCGTTATATTTTCAACCAAACCCTGGAGGTCAAGAACATCCAAGATTTTTACCTGCTGGATGAGGAAGATCTGCGGGTGTGTTGGCCGGAGCGTGAGAGCCAGGAGGAACTTGGACGGTGTTGTAGTTAGGTGGAGGCATAGACGCCGGTCCTCCGTCCGTCGGATCCGCACTGGAGGAGGGGTGCGGCGGAGACGGCCCTCCGGCTACGGCGCCAAACTCATCGTCTGTGTGGAGAGAGCATGTTCGCATCATCGTTAAAAACAACTGCCATAAAACCATCACCGTTTGCACTTAGAAGAGCTTCATAGATCATCCACACAATTCCAACCCATGTAAAGCATATCTTCATGGAGCTGGCTTTGTACACAAGAGCATCATCATGCTGAAACATCTATTTCCCAAGCAAAGGGGGAATAATTTCATGCCACCATTTCAAAATTGTGTGTCTCCAGATTTGTGCTCACAGTTTGGAGAAGAAGCACATATGGCTGGAAAAGTCGTGTGTCCCGATACTTTTGGTCTACTGCTGGGAGAGAAAAAAAAGGATTGCAGACGCAGTGATGATTTAAGTATTGTGAGAATTCCTCGGAGCTTGGGTGTGCTTGGCTTCAGTATTTCTGACCCACATTGCTTCTTCTGCCAAATTTCTCGACGAAGAAAAAAAAAAAAAAAAAGAGGAAAAATTGAAAACAGATGGATTTAATGAATAGGATGAGACAGAACAAGAGAGAGAAAGTAAGAGAGAAAGTGAGAGAAAGAGGAAGGGAGGGAAGGAGTGAGAGGTTTCTGGGAACCCGCCGTACCGAGCAAGTTTTAGAAAACTGTTTTTGTTGAGCTTTGCAGAAATAATTCGATCAGTATAAAAGCATGTCGCTGACATCGCGATCTGCAGGGAATATGCACAAGCACTGTATGAGGTCAGCTAGTGAGTGTGACAGTCCAGATGTTCACCAAAAAATTAAGAAAAAAAGAAAGAAAGAAAGAAAAACACAAAAAAAACCCCTAAAAAGTCTAGATATATTCCTTCTGTTTCTATAGCAACAGTTACACAAGCAGTAATACTCATTATACTAACCTACTATACACACACACCACACTAACCGCAAACTAAATACACTAACTACACACTAAGCACACACTAAATATACACTACCTGCACACTAAACACACACCACACTAACTGCAAACTAAATACACTAACCACACACTAAAACCACGCTAAATACACACTCACAGCCATATTAATTAAACACACAGTAATGATACAAACCACACACACACACACACACACACACACACACACCACACTCTCACCATGCAATAATCACACTTACCACACATTCACTACACACACCACACACAGTAATAATACAAACCACACATTCATTTAAACAATTTCCCTATGAGATCAATACAGTATTCTGATTCTTATAAAACACACTGACCGCACACTGACCACACACACACACACTGACCGCACACTGGCCGCACACACACTGACCACACACACACACACTGATCGCACAGACACACACACTGATCGCGCACAGACACACACACTGATCGCGCACAGACACACACACTGACCGCACACACTGACCGCACACACTGATCACAAAAACAATAATCACACACACTGACCACAAGCTATAAACTGGAAGTGTAAAACTGATGCTTGAATCAAATGTAAACATTGATGCTTTGAACGGCGTGTGAAACGCTCAATCTGGGTTTCTGGGCCTCTGTGTGTGTGTGTGTGTGTGTGTGTGTGTGTGTGTGTGTGTGTGTGTGTGTGTGTGTGTGTGTGTGTGTGTGGGTGGGTGGGTGGGTGTGTGGGTGGGTGTGTGGGTGGGTGTGGGTGGGTGTCCCTGAGGGCCAATTACATCATGACTTCATCTTTTGACCTGCAGAATTTAGTTTAAACATGATCCACCCAGCAGATGTTGAGAGACTGGAGAAAAAAAAAGGAAAACTTCTAACCTGCCGGCAAATATTTATAAAATACATGTTCTATAGCCAAAAGTATTGGGACACCCGCCTTTACCAAACTGTTTCTTTAAAGCTGGAGGCACACAAATTGTGTAGGACGTCTTGGATGCAGAAGCATGAAATTTTTCCTGCACTTGAACTAGGAGACCCAAAAACCTGTTCCGGCAAAGCCACGCCACGGCTGTGCACAAAGCCAGCTCCGTAAAATCTCCATTAAATCTTGAGGAACATCTTCCCGTAATAGTAGAGTTTATAATGAGAGCGAATGGAGACTAAATGTGAAATGGGATGTTTGAAAAGGAGCAATTGAATGGTCAGGTGTTCCTGTATTTGAACTTCTTCAGATCGTCTGAAGGACGTGTGATTAATATTAGAAAAAGTGATGACTCGGAGTGAGGTGAGCGTTCCAGGATGCCACACCTTCCTTCTGGTCAATCACATTCCATTTCTCAAACTGACCTTTGTCACTACTAGAATTCACATCTTCCAGACGGCTCCGAGCCGTGACACTTTTCCACTAACCTCTGGGAATTTCCTACAAAGAGCCCCGCCCCCATCATCTTTCTCAGTTCTGAAGAAAAAGGTGTTTATTTTCTCAATAGGAAGTCCATAAAGTGCCACTGTTTGTTAAAGGAGGTGCTGATATAATATCAGAACTCACCATATGCTTCCCCTTCCATGCCAATCGGACCAGACTGAGGGGTCTCTCCCGTCTTTAGGCAGTTGTGAATGTAGGTCGCCTTCCATCGCGCATACTTCCTTTGCTGAATGTTCTGGAAAAGTCCCACCAAGGCACAGAGAAAGAGGGAGAGAGTGTGTCAATAGAGATAAATGATTAAGATTAGAAATACCGTAGAACCATTAACAGAGCTGCATGAGGAGATAAAGCCATTAGGGTCTATAAACAGGAAATGTGATTTATTAAGACTTTAGGTGGTGTTTTTTGTTTAAAAAAAAAAAAAAGGCACAAAAAATCCTGAATGTCGTTAATAAATAAATAAATAAAAATAAAAAGTATCTATGCTTTATAATATATGTTCTCAAAAACTGGCACAAAAATTCTGAATGTCCTCCTTTTTCTTTTCTTTTTTATTTCCCCCCAAAAGGGTTAGCGATCAAGATATTTAAAATAAAAATAAATAAATAAATAAATAAAATTGTTAAAGAAAGTATATAGTGAATTTATCTAGACATTATGTCACTTTAATACAATAAATAATACAATAAATTGTATGAAATTTTTGATTTTTCATACAAAATTATCAGGGGTGAATGTACTGTATACATATAATTATGTATTCATTTTATTTATTTATTTATTTTTTACATTTCAGCCTATTTTTGACCACAGGAACATGGAGACAGACGTGAGAAAGTATATATATGACTACAGTTCAGAAAAAAACCAATATATAAATAATTCCAGCAATAAAAAGTTTAATACACAGAAAAAGTCTAGATGGTAATATAAATAAATTATTATTAATATTATAGAATAACAGTTTTAGACCTGCAGTGTGTTCTGTAGTACATTAGTGTGCTGTTTATATTTAAAAAAAAACAAAAAAAAAAAAAACTTCCTTTTCTGCGAGTAACCCGATAAGGTAGACCTCAGGAGGCCTGCTCGGCGAGAGTCGCTTATAACGGAGAAGCGGCTCTGAGGCTGTGTCGGGTTTACATCGCTCACACAAGGCCCACTTATTTAAAGCAGCTCAGCCAATCAGAGGGGAAAAAAAAAAGACTCAAAGAAACACTTCCCTGTACGTTCTCCAATGTGAAATGAAGACAGAAAAAAAAGCGAACACACACACACACACACATGCGCAATTAGCCGGGATCAGACACGTGAGCGGACGTTGATCAGTTCCACCAAGTTGCTGCTGTGGATTTCAGATCAAACACTGACCCCCCTGGTTCGTTTCTTACCTCCTCTGACAGCTCGCCAAACACAGACAGCACATCGAACAGGAGGCTTGCGGTGTAGAAGGACTTGATCATGTTCCTGAGGAGAAACCAGAAGGTCTTTGAGTCCTCATCGCTTTTACGCTACATAAAACTAATCTGACACGCTCATCATTTCTCACGCCACTCAGTGGTGAATAAAGTACAAAGTATTTTGAGTAAAACTACTAATCCCCTGCTGAAATACACGACACCCCTTCAATTTCTTTTTATTCAGTAAAAGCACTAATCCCCCGTTTAGATTAGACTCAGGCATGATATGATTCTGGTCAAAGTAAAACTAAAACATTTCTACTTGAGTTAAAGGACTAATCCCTGGTTTATATGCGACTTACACTAAAAACTAATTCCCTGTTTAAATATGACGCTGGACATAGGAAATTCATATAGAATAGAAATTGGTATAGAACCCTCTTATACCAATACGGCGGTTCTGATTGGCCGACGCACCGTCGCCTGGTCATTCAGAATAACCCCGCCTCTTACTTTATTATCTCCCTCCTGCTTATCATATTCCAAGCCATCGTCTCGGTGTCTCGTTTTCCAGACACGCCCTGTGACCAGCCACGCCCATAAACACTGGCGGTGTAAGCCCCACCCCCCACCTTACTTGTGAAAAAGGCCTGATCGGTCCTCGTTGTCGGCATAGAGGAACATTTTTAAGGCGTAGTTCTCGATATGTGCATTTCCCACAATCTCCTGGGAAATGGACTCGTTGCTGCTGAGCTCTTGCTTCATCTGCGAACGAGAAAGAATTCTTGTTTTAAAAAAGCCTTCGCCAAAGAAGAAAGAAACGTTTTTCACACACTCGGCTTTCGGAATGCGTCTGCGGAGAAGCTCGCTTTATCCCCGAGACTTTCCGTGACTCATCGATCCCTGGGATGCATCGGGCTTCTCCGATTCCTCGCCACAATCCCAGTGTAATAAAGCCTTGCTGGAGGTTTGCCCACACCTGATCAGCGGCCTGGTGCATAAGCTAGAGGAAAAAATCTAGAGGAAGGTGGGGAGTTGGGGGGGGAACAAAAATGCTCAAACTAATTATATCCAGTGTATTTGATAAGGCCAAAAGTTTCGGGACACCCGACTTAAAGGCGCACGATGGTATAAGAAGTCTTCGGATGCGGTCGTATGATATTTTCCCCAAATTTGGTCCCTATGTACAAGTCCTATGTACATGAAGATGGACTGGAATAAAACCCCAGGCCTCCTCACCCTCACCTACATCAGTACCTGACTTTACTAATACCCTTGCTGCACAAATCTCCACAAAATCTGGTGGAACATCTTCCCAGAACCATGGAAGTTATTATAAAAGGACTAAATGTGGTATAGGGGGGAAATGTATTTATATAAATATATTGTGGTCGGGTGTCCGCAAACTTTTGGCCCTATAGTGTACTTTGTTCTCGAGAATTATCCCATGAAAGGGTCTAACAGTGCTGTAGGACAGTAGATCGGTTGTCGTAGTGAGGTTGAATGCGTGTCCTCGGTCTCCGGGTTCCCAGGCCGGATCTTTCTTGTCGCTCTCCCTGGGGCGCATTACAGAGTCCCTCGAGTGCAGAGGAACACTGGAGCCCTTTTTTTAATTGGCTGACCGTCGTTACTGAAGAACGGCCTGTGTTGTTTTTTTTTAAAGGATAACATCAAGACCAGAACAGGCTCGTTTGTTCTCACCGGAGCATGAACGAGGCATGTCAGGTTGAACCCTTTGCAGCTCTAGGACCCTAAAAAGGAGGCACCAGGAGGCATGGAAATGATCCTACAGGATCTCAGAACAACTCTACCTTAAAAAATCCATTAATTTGTTCCTCACAAGGCAACAATCTTACACCTCTTTTAGTCTGCACTGGCAAATAAATGATACCATGGTCAGTCTGAATACTGGATTGTGATTGGCAGAGAGAAATCTGTCAGGTTTTTCAGTAAGGAAATGACATCAGTAACATCTTGAACTCGTCGGTGCTGGGAAATGACTATGCTATAAATGGTATAAGGTAGATGTCGACTATAAACGACACGGATAATCGATTAATGGAACTTTCGGCAAAAATCTGTACTGATTTTTTCCGGGTTGCGTTAGCCGTGAACAGACTAGCGTTTAAATTATACAGGATTCTCTAACGCTTTAAATAATACACATCTCACCTGCTCCAAGTGGTCCATGAGCTTCACGAGAAACTTGCGGCATTCGGGGGTTTTGCTGTCCAGCTTCATCCCCGTCTGCATGGCGTAAAGGCGACCTGGAACACACACGCAACAAACATGGATGCTCATTCGGGTACAAGGGTGTTAGTAAATGATGTAGGTAAGGTGAGGAGGCCTGGTCCTTCCACCATGAACCATGTAAAGCATGTCTTTATGCAGCTGGCTGGAAGTGAAGGCAAAATTTCATGCTTCCGCATCCAAAAACGTCCTATACAACTCCAATTTTGTGGGAAGAGTTGGGGCACAAATGAGTGGAAATGGCAATACTTTTGGACATATAGTGTGTACAATGTTTGTAAATATATTTATTTCGCATTTTATTTACTCACTGTTTATTCTTATTTTATTTTTATACCATAAAAGCAAATTCATTTCTCATAATCTTGACTGCGTAAGATTATGAGAAATGTAATTCGACTTTGGATTTATTATATAATCATAAA
Source organism: Silurus aristotelis (assembly GCF_946808225.1). Lineage (NCBI taxonomy): Eukaryota > Metazoa > Chordata > Actinopteri > Siluriformes > Siluridae > Silurus > Silurus aristotelis. The sequence goes on from NC_139602.1 coordinate 1,992,512, forward strand.
ATATAAAAAAAAATATATATAAAAAAAACAAAAAAGATTCAATCCACGTAAATGAACGTCAGCGGATGGATGGATGGATTCAGCGACTCGCTGGACAGAAGCTGCCTCGCTGATGACATTTATAACGAGCGTTTCGGCTCCCTGGGGATCGGATTGTCCGCTAATGAGGCCCTGTACCACCCACGCGCTCAACAAATCCCAACACGCACCGAAACAAAACGCTGCCTGGGGAAATTAAAAAACGTCCCGGCTTCTTTATAACCGGCGTGGCCTTGAGGTAAACTCGACTGTGTACCCTCTGGGCATGACTTTTCAGCCTTATTAAAGAGTATTTCCAGAAAATGACCACAATTTATCACCAGGGGGGTGAAGCAAAAAAAAAAATTATAAAAAATTAGATAAATCTACTGAGGCAAAAAAAAAAAAAAAAAAGCCACCCACACAGATAAAATTGTTTACAGGTTGTTTTAATAATATCAGGCAAAAATAACCAAAACATATGCAAACTGTAAAAATGTATGCTCAGTGGGTGGGGCTTATTACAATTCAAGTAAATAAATGAAGCTTGGTGGGCGGAGCTTACTGCTAGTGTGAATGTATTTATTTAGGTAGAGGAATAAAACAGGGTAGTAACATGCTGGCGTTCCTGAAAAGCACAACCTCGGCAGAACAACATGAAACACGGCTCACAGCGGAAAAACGCTTCCATACAACATTTTGTGTGGAAATATTTTCAGTGACATGGGAAGAAAAGAATGCCAGCCTACTCTCCATCTTCTTCTCCTCCTCCTCTCTGTTCTTCCTACTACAAGGAGCTCATTATGTGGCTCGAGCTCCACTCCAGACGTTGGAACTGGTCCAGACGAGCAGGAGGGAAATGAGCTCAGCTACTGAACTTACAGTCTGAAACATCCGGGATAAAAAATCACCTCGAGAAGGTTTACAAATGTCTGCAGTTAACGAGTCTGATTACAAGTCTGATAATAAGGTTTAATTATAGGCCTGATTATGGGTCTGATTATGAGTCTGATTATGGGTCTGATTATGGGTCTGATTATGAGTCTGATTATCAGCCTCATTATGGGTCTGATTATCAGCCTAATTATAAATCTGATTCATCATCTGATTAACTCATGAAAATTACATTGGACTCAAATCAGAAAAGTGTTTTACTGAACATCAACAGGAATTTACCGTGGTCAGTGCTGACCTCATGTGGTGACACACACACACACACACACACACACACACACACACACACACACACACACACACACACACACAAAACTGGATAAACCAGATTCTGTTACTCAGCATTTTTTCATATTTAGACATTAACCTTATACACTCTACATACTCATATACATTAGATCAATCAATCAGTCTATCAATCAGTCAATCAATCAACCTATCTATCTCTCTATTCATTTATCCATCCATCTATCCATCTATCCATCTATCCATCCATAATGTTTAAAATAACTCGCTATCAAGTGAATCTGTTCAAACAGTGGGTCTCATATATATATATATATATATATATATATATATATATATATATATATATATATATATATATATATATATATTGAGAGAGGGGGGGGGAGAGCGAGAAAGAAAGAGAGAGAGAGAGAGAATAAACCTGACACTCACAGTAATACGCCACCACCGGGTCTCTCTTGTCATGCTCCAGCGCGGTCCTGTAATGGTGCTGGATGGCCTTCAACTGAGGTGGAACCGCCATACTGACCCAAACCGAACCTGACAGCACACACAAACAAACCCACCCTGTCAGTCACTTCCGGGTCTGAACACTCAGGAAGTGTACGCTGTGTGTCGTCAGGGCGTGAGCGCCCTCTACAGGTGTGGAGGATACGCAGTGCTAAATTCAGCTCCCTCCCACCCACACACACACACACACACACACACACAGTAGCGTTCAAAATATTTGAAGTAACATAACTGCTTATCATCTTTAATAAGGTTCGGTCTATATTTATATCAATATATCTATCCGTCCATTCATCCATCCATCAATCAGCTCTGCAATGTTTACACTCGCTAACTAGTGAATCGGTTAGTAAACCGAGTCGTGAATCGGTTCACACTGCGGCTCTCTCCTGCAGTACGGAGCTGTCAAAACAAAATTACTAACACGTATTTATATATCTATATATATCTATATATATCTATATATCCATCCATCTATCTATCTATCAATTAGCTCTGCAATGTGTAAACTCGCTAACTAGTGAATCGATTCATACTGCGGCTCTCTCAGGAAGTATATATATATATTTATATATTTTATTTTATTTATTTTTTTCCCTGCAGCACGTAGCTGTAAAAACAAAATTACTAACACGTATTTTTAAGTTAGGATATTTATAAAACCTAACAAATACATAACGTGGAACTTTTCACTGAGCATTGAACGTTTTCCTGAAGACATGTATTATTATTATTATTATTATTATTATTATTGTTGTTGTTGTTGTTGTTGATGTTGATGTTGTTGTTGTTGTTGTTGTTGTTATTACTTGTGTGATACTTGTGCGTCTACACGAGAGAAGTCCGGATGCCTTCAATTACTTCCTTAATGAAAAATTCGAAAACATTAGTCATACAATGTGGACGACGTTTATCCTGTGTGTTTTAGGGGTTTGAGTGTCACACTGTCAAAACCTTCCTCTGTTTGGGTCGTTGCTATGGAGACTCCGTATCTTCAGACCACCACCAACACTAATTTATTGTAATTTGTATTATATTTATTTTCAAAGATTTGTTTTTACTTTTGATGTATTCAATTTTTGTTGAATTTATTTTTTATTTTAAATTGACTTTTTTTTTAATAAACTGTTTAAATAAACCTACTTTTGACTTTTTTTGTTTTGTTTGAATCTGTTTATAAATGTTTTTACTTTGAATCTACTTTTAAACATTTTTACTTTTAATCTAATTTAGATTTTTTTTTCTTTTAATCTTCTTTTTGGAATTTTTTTTTGACCTATTTCTACATTTTGAAACTTGCACTTTAAATGAACTTAAATTATTATTATATTTTTTTTACTTTATATCTACTTTTTTAATGTTTTTACCTTAAATCTACATTTTGAAACCTTTTTATTTTAAATCTACTTTTTTTAAATTATAATTTTATTTTACTTTGAAACTACTTTTGAATTTTCTTTTTTTTTTTTTTTTTTACTTTGGATCTTCTTTTTGAAACATTTTGACTTTTAATCTACTTTTTGAAACTTTTTGAAAATTGATATTTTTTATATTTTGATATTTTTTGTTTACTTTGGATCTGCTTTTGAGGTTTTTTTTTTTTTTTTTTTTACTTTGAATCTGCTTTTGAATCTTTTTTTTACTTTAATCTACTTTTTTTTTACTTTTTCCACTTAAATCTTGAATCTTTTACTTTTAATGACTCATGGCCTTCTTGACTTCCTAGGCTTCATACGTCTTTGGAAAGATGTCCAAAAATCCCTGTGTATAAAGTCTCTAGTATAATCCCCATCTTGTGGTGGGATCTCCAGGCCAAAGCCTGAGCAGGCTGGTTTCTCTCAGGGTGGTGTGATCTCTCCGGCAGCCGGAGTCGGGTTCCAGCGTGAGGTTATTTTAAGGATATGCTCTGTCACAGCTGTTGTCTCGGGGCACCATAGTGCTTCTGGAATTCCTTCACCTTTTTCTCTTTGGTCGTAGAAGTGGACAAACTGCTGCCATTAACCTCTCGTCCACCTCGGATAGAAGACCTGATTGTGTGAGTATACTTTAAAACTTTGAATAAAACAATGAAATGAATGTATTAATAATAATGATAATAACATGTAGCTGAATTCAGTGTGGATATCATGTCTGTAATTTGTGGCTTTTTTCCATTGAGTGTGTGTTACACTGTTCCTCTTTTCTACTGAGATTTCACGATCCACACTGAACAAAACAAAAGAAAAGAAAGAAACAAGATCAGGATTTATTGTCAGATTATCGAATTAGTTGACAATTTTTGAAATTCAAATAATAAATTCTTGGTTCGGACTGTAGGATAAAATGTGATAAAGTATGGAGAAGTCCATATATAGAAGCTCTGAAAATAGATGTTGGGCCGTGTGTCAGCGTGAGGCTGAGAGGTGATGAAGGGGAAAAGACACAAGGTCTGTAAGCTGATAAGGTGCTGCAGCGATCGTGAAGCAATAACGACACGCGAAAACAAATTAAACGCGACAAACAAATGTAATTTCTCCAATAAAAAATGCTTTCTTTGTTGTTGTTTGTGACTTGTTTGTAATGGGTTTAATTAGTTCTTCTTCTTTATTTATTTATTTAAAATTATTTATTATAAAAAATTCTTTTATTTATTTTTATGTTTGTTTGTTTGTTTGTTTGTTTGTTTGTTTACATTTTTTCCCTTCCCTTATCAGGGTTCTAGAAATGTAATGATGACTAATGATTTTATTATTATAATTATTTAACTTTTTATTAAATAATTTAACTACATATTTATTCTTAAACTGTTTAGACTTTTTTTTTTTTTTGCTTCTTCTCCTTTTTGTTATTCGAAACTATTTATTTAATTTTGCACATATATTTACAGTTTTCCCTCCTCATTCACAGGTATTGTTTTAGTAATTATACTTTATTATTGTTAAATTAATGAATAATTAAGAATAATTAATAATTAATTTTATTCGGTTTATTTATTCACTCATTATTATTAATTTTTTTAATTAATTTATATGTTTATTTATTTATTTATTCATTCCTTAATTTTTGTATTTATTTATTTATTTATTTATTTATTTATTTATTTATAAATCTATCTATTTGTTTATTTCCCCTCCCCCCCCTCATTCCCAGGGTTCTAGAAGTGTAACCACCAATGCTATTTATTTGTTTGTTTACTTGTCATTCATTCATACAAACATACAAACAAACATACATTCATAATTATATTGCTTTTAGTATGTAAATTTGCTTCTATCTATTTATTTCTATAAAATAATTTTTTTTTTCTTCTCTCTCTTTTGAAATGCGAATGTAAAAATCGGTGCCAATAAGACGTCCTTGAACTGTTTCAGTCTTAACAAAAAATCATTTTTATCAAGTTTACTGCAATTTCTAGACCATTTAGAGAAGAACATATTTATCCCTGATGTTCTTGTGTGTGTGACCAGATGATGGAGAAAAATCCTCCGCCGTCCACCGATGCTACCGACCAGGTCAGCGGTCTCGAGGAGAAACCGGTGGACCCAATGGAGGTCTTCAGCAGGCAGTTGGAGGACATCATCAACACGTACGGCTCTGCGTGTAGCCTGATGGAAGAGAAGATCGCCATGCTGGAGAAAGATGAAGAGAGACTGGATGAAGCCAATAAGGCGAAGGATTCGGCTGTGAACCCGGGGGTGAATGGCAACCCTGAGACAGAACAAGTGTTCGGAGTGCTCCTGAAAGAGCTCGGTATGGGACGTGGTGGAGCATGAGAGTCTGTGTGTGATTGTATATGTCCATTTTACCTTTCCCTTATTCTCCTGCACCGCTGTTTCGTTCCTAATCAGGTAAAGATGCTTCACCTGAGGAAAAACTGGAGACTGTTTTGAGGAAATACGCCAAACTGGTAAGTCCAAAGACTCTCAGTGATGCTGAAACACCTAACCATGATCTCATAGAAGTTCTATGAGAACAATGTACACGAAGACTAACAAGCAACCGAGCTACCAATGTAGAGCAAGATATGGCTCAGGGGGGCGGGGCTTACTGCATAGAGTTTGAGAGAGTGTTTTAATTGGTCGAAGTAATGGCCGTGTTTGATCATTGTTGAATGTGTGGAGCTTTGTTTCCATGTGTGTGTTAGTTGAAGGAGCAGATGAGTATGCAGGACCTGCTGAAGCTGCTCCAGGAGAAACAAGGCGCCCTGGTGAAACAGAGAGACCAGCTCCAGATAGAGCACAGTCAGGGGATCCTGGCCAGGAGCAGACTGGAGAGCCTGTGTCGTGAGCTTCATAAACACAACATGACCCTGAAGGTGAGCGTTCAGTCTGGACTGATGGTGCTAAAAGAACATGGTTTCAGTGTCATCACATAGTCAATGGTGTGTTTCAGAATTATTGGGTGGTTCTTCTTTCAGAGGTTCTTCTTTAGGTGGTTCTGCTTTTAAAAGTTCTGCTTTAGGTGGTTATTCTTTGGGTGGTTCTTCTTCAAGTGGTTCTGCTTTAAGGTGGTTCTGCTTTTATGGTTTCTGCTTTTGGTGGTTCTGCTTTTAGAGGTTCTGCTTTAGGTGGTTCTTCTTTATGTGGTTCTGCTTTAGGTGTTTCTGCTTCTTCATGTGGTTCTATAGGTCTTTCTTCTTTTGGTGGTTCTTTATCGTGTGGTTCTTCATTGGGTGGTTCTTCATGTGGTTCTGCTTTTTCATGTGGTTCTATAGGTCTTTCTTTTTTGGGTGGTTCTTCTTCATGTGGTTCTTCTTTTAGAGGTTCTGCTTTGGGTGGCTCTTCTTTCAAAGGTTTTCCTTAAGGGTGTTCTGTTTGGGTGGTTCTTCTTCATGTGGTTCTTTTTTTTTTGGGTGGCTCTACTTTTAGAAATTCTGCTTTGGGTGGATCTTCTCCTTTTAGAGGTTCTGCTTTGGTTGTTTCTTTCTTTTTTAGGAGGTTCTGCTTTCAATGCATCTTTTTTTGGGCTGGTTCTTCTTCATGTAGTTCTTCTTTGGGTGGTCCTGCTGTAGGTGGTTCTTCTTAGAGTGGTTGTGCTTTAGGTGGTTATTCCTTGGGTGGTTCTTCTTTAGGTGTTTTGCTTTGGGTGGTGCTGCTGTAGGTGGTTCTTTCTTTGGGTGGTGGTGCTATGGGTGGTTCTGCTTCAGTGGTTCTGCTTTGGTTGTTTCTGATTTAGGTGGATGTTCTACTTTAGGTGGATCTTCTTTATGTAGTTCTTCTTTCAGTTGTTCTGCTTTGGTTGTTTCTGATTTAGGTGGATGTTCTACTTTAGGTGGATCTTCTTTATGTAGTTCTTCTTTCAGTTGTTCTGCTTTGTTTGGTTCTTCTTTGGGTGGTTCTGCTTCAGGTGGATGTGCTTCAGGTAGTTCTGCTTTAGGAGGTCCCTATTTTAGTGGGTCTCATTTGGATTCTTCTTTACGTGTTAATTCTTTGTGTCGTACCTTTTTATGTCGTTCTTTTGTAGTATGTTTCCTTTACATCGAGGACGTTAACCATCATTATGATCTGTCCCACAGGAAGAAATGCTGCACAAGTGTCAGGAGGACGAGAAAAAGCGAGCAGAGATCACGTCTCACTTCCAAACCACTGTGGTGGACATTCAAGCCCAAATCGAACACCACAGCAACCGCAACAACAAACTGTGCCATGAGAACAACGAGCTGGCTAACAAGCTCACCTCCATCATCCAGCAGTATGAGAAGAGGGAGGAGGTACGTCACACACGCACACACACACACACACACACACACACACACACACACACACACACACACACACACACACACACACACACACACACACACTTCATGTGTGTGCTCCCCTGACCATCACACCCATATGTGGTTCTTCTCCATATGGTTGTATAATAGAAGCATTACTACTCTTTAAACAAAGAAACCCAAACACTGTCCCATCAACGCTCTTCTGCACATTGTGAGGTCCATGAAGACATCGTTCTTGAGGTTAAGGTTGGACTGGAATATCTTGAGATGTTCTTCATAGAGCCTTCTCCTCTTCAACCTTCTCAACACTAAACACCTTTGGGATGAAACGAACCTGGAACTTGAGCTTCTTCAGCTCCTCCAACATCAGTACCTGATCTGGAATCTTGAAAAATCTATTGGAAAGTTTTCCCATTAAGAGTGGAACTTATTATTACAAGAAAGAAGGAATAAATCTAGAACAAACATACAATTAGGCAAAAGTATTGGGAGACCCGACTTTTCCACCCACTTGCTTCTTCTTCAAACTTTTCCCATTAATTTAAAGGACGTATAGGATGATTTTTAGAACGTTTTCGGATGGAGAAACATAAAATTTCCCTTTCATTTGAAGTAGGAGACCCAAACCTGCTCCAGCATGGCAGTGCACAAAGCCAGCTCTATGAAGATATACTTCACATGGGTTTATAGTGGAAAATCTTGAGTGGCCTGCTATAGAGCTCTGAATACCTTTGGAATGAATTGGAATGCTGATTGAATCCCAGACCTTCTCACCTCACCTACATCACACAATCTAGTGGAACATCTCCAGAAGATTGGAGTGTATTATAACAGCAAATGTGGAATGTGATGTACATGACACAAACTTTTGGCCATATATTGTACTTTTTACTACTGGATTTTTTTTTCTTTTCCAGAGTTTAGAGAAGCTCTTCAAGCAGAAGAGCCTACAGCAGCAGCTGTCAGATACCAAACTGGAAGAAGCAAACTTGGCACTGAAGGAAGCCGGAGAGAAGCATATGAGGGAGAAGGAATATGTGAGTTAATGAAAAATGTGATCACGACTTTCTAATTGTTTGTTTTACTTCCTGAAATCGTTTTTTTGATGTGAATGAACGAAAGAAAGAAAGAAAGAACGAACGAACGAACGAATGAACGGTGGAAGCTGCTAGTAACGTCTCGCTGTCTTTGTTACTAGTTGCTTAAAGACGCAATTGAAAAAACAAAGAAATGCTTCACACTGAAGGAGCAAGAGTTGCAGATGAAGAAGCAGGTAAAGTGGGAGTGTTTTGTCATTCTCTCTCTCTCTCTCTCTCTCTCTCTCTCTCTTTTTCTCTTCTTTGTCTCGTCGTTTGTAAGCGCAGTTACTGTCTCATGCTGCGGAGTGGAAGCTACAGGTTAAAGAGCTGAAAGAGCAGAACACAGTGATGCAGGCTCAGGTGAATATCCAATTGAGTACATCAGACCCCTAGTCGGGATTCATTTCTTTCTGCTTCCTCTTCCTCTTCTTCTGCTTCATGTTGTTGCTGTATTTGCATGTCGATAAACGATGAGATGGAAAAATTACGGAGCTTGCTATTTTATTTATTTATCCTCCACACATGCTAATTTTAGAAGAACGTTCTTGGCGTGATGATGCAGTTAGACGTCTGACTCAGGAAGTGAAGTAGAGCTCAGGGATGAGTGTGAGATGAGAAATCAAACAGGTCTATATTTTGAGTATGTGCACATGGTGATATGAAAATAAATACACATATATACACACACACACACACACTATGGCCAAATATTTTCAGACATTTCCAGCCATATGAATCAGAATCATCTTTATTGGCAAGTATCATGGGTCGGATGTGAAAGGAATTTGTGTGCTGGTGCTATAAAATACGAAAAAGTATAATAGAAAACTAGGAAAATAAAAGAATAAAGAAAGAAAAAGACGCGACTATGCAACTATATGCGGTTCTTCCCCATATTTTGGACGTGGTAGCATGAGATTTTTCTTTGACTTCAACTAGGAGACCCCAAACCCTCTTCTACATGAAGATATATATGGTTTCATGAACATATATAAATATATAATTTCCATGGGTTAGAGTGGTAGATCTTGCTTGGCCTGCTACAGAGCTCTGAACTCAACCCCTATTGAGCACCTTTGAGATTAATTGAAAGGCACCCCAGACCCTTCCTCACCTCCATCAGTACCGACCTTTATTAACACCCTTCTCAGAAGAGTGGAGGCTACTTTACATAAACTTTACACACATTATATGGATGTCGGGTGTCTGACAAGAAACATGAAGAACACCAGAAACTTCACGTAGCTTAGGCCCCTATCATGATGCCGCCATCACCATGCTTTACACATGTCCAACTTACGATTGCTATCGTATTTAAGCTCCTAGTGGTGTATCATGCAGATGTTTTACGTAAGTCTACCTAATATACAGAACCGTGGTGCAAATTCTGATCTATTATCCCAGAAACATCTCAGTTTGATCAAAAATGGGTCAGATGTCTATAAGTCACTATGAAGTTATTGACCTACCGACACCACAGAATGTCCTCTTCATTCGTGTTCCTCACGATTTCTCTTGTAGCTCGTGTTGTACTCTCAGAAGTTCGACGAGTTCCAGACAACTCTGTCAAAGAGCAACGAGGTCTACGTCGCTTTCAAACAAGAGATGGAAAAGGTACGCTACATTCCCGCTACGATATTTTTTCGCACAAACGTTTTTTTGATCATCTCACTCATATTTTTAGATGTCC
>NC_139602.1:2007712-2130212 GCF_946808225.1 Silurus aristotelis
CATCAATAACAGCTTTAACACGGCTAGGTGTGAAGCCTCACACCATTCTAACGCTTCACCTCGGGCTCTTTTTCTGACCACAACATCGTGCACCTGCATCGTGCAACACATCACACCTAGAAATAGATGGTTGAGTTTCGTGTGGAATGTCAGCCTACTTTCATATAGATGTAGATGTTTCAGAATGACCTCTACAACAAACAGAGAGTAACTACAGAAAATCATAATGTAGTGTGTGTGTTTGTCTGTTTTTTAGGGGTTTCCTACCTGACAGCAAGGTGAAGCAGCCAGAATGTCGTAGGTATACATAGTACCCAACTGGTGCCAGCTTCCGTCCCATCGGGATTTGCACTTTATACACACGATTTTGTGCACGCCCTCCAGACAGTCCACGCAGATGGCATACAGGTGCATCAGCCTCCCTGTCAAGAACATTTTATAATGAGGTGCGACATGAGAGACCGATTTCAGACCTCTTGCGTTTGTCAGCGTGGGCACGAGCGATCGTTCGAGCGATTCTCACCTTGTAAGTGACACGGGACATCGTACTCGATCTCGTCGTGCCGAGATGGGCTGAGAAACAGCGTTCCATCCACCAGCGGGAACTGCTCAAAGATGGGCAGCATGCGATGGCACAGGGCGCAATGGACCACGTTGCGGTGGCTCGCGCTGAGCGCAGAGAGGATGAACTTCCTCAAGTCCTCACCCTGCCCGGCCTGAGCGTCGTCCTCCATGCGCACGTGGTAGGTGTTGAGCTTGTGCCGTGGGATGTGCGCCAGCAGCTCGGAGAGGTCCAGCCTCCGCAAGAACTGCACCGGCGTGCCGTCGCCCTGAGTGAGTCGGGGGAGGCACAAAGCGCCTGCCCCTTGATCCGGTTGAAGACTTCCCCGACCGGCCACATGTCCTACCAGCAAGTGCTTCCTGTTGCCTTCCATGTGCACGGCGTTTTTAAGGAACTCGCCCAGGTGCCGCGAACTGCGTGGGGCGCCGATGGATTGAGGCGTGAAGAACGAGAAGCCGAGGGGCGGGGACTGGCCGGGGGAGTCGGTGGGCGAGCGCACAATCAGGCTCGCCCCCATGCTGGTTACCTGGTGGCTCCTTTCTTGAGAGTTCTGCCGATCCACCGATTGGCGGCGGGAAAGGTCCTGGTTGGAGCCGCGGTGGGGAAGTTTGTTGGACGACTTGCTTTTCTTGAGATCCTCTAAAGCCTCCACTCCGCCCCCTCCACCTGGGACACCTCCGCTGGCCTTAGCGCTACTTTTCTCAGTCACCACCTTCTTCTTGCGCTCGTCCTGCATGCGCTTGACCTGGTACCAGTCGGTGTCTTTCTTCAAGTGGCCCTGACCGCAGCGACAGGAGCAGAAGCGAAAGGCCAGGTCGTAGCCCTTCTTGGTCCACATGTTCTGCCGGCACTGCTTCTCGTTCCAGCTACGTGCGCGGCCGATGCAGTTGAACTGCACCAGGATGCTGCTTTCCCACTCGTAAAAGCACTGGAGGTGCATCCAGTTGCCAAAAGGACAGTGCTCGCTGTTGCACAAGACCCGTTGGTAGTCGTCCTTATCGAGGTCGACGGCGCGGCCCAAACTGCACACGAGCGGTGTCGCACATGCCGCTTCTGCAACACACAATGTATATATATTTATTTACAACACCATATAGCACACACACACACACGTTCATTAGACGTTTCAGACGTTCCCAATCATTCTCCTTCACCCCTATTCCAGCTCATGAGATCAGATAAAGCCTGCCGTCTCCTGCGTCTGACCTTCATTATCGTTCCTATATCAATGGAATCAGAGAGCATCTGGAGTGTCAGCAGTACTGCACAGCCTGTGATCTGATCTACCCACACGTCCCTCAGACTTATGAAATATTATTCAACATCTACCAAAAAACAAACAAAAAAAAAAAATCCAACACTCAGACCCATCAGGCTGTTCCTTCAAAAGGAACACCTGATTCAAGGCCTACTGCACTCTCCTTCTCTTTTATTGCCATTCCTAGTAATCTAGAAGGCAAGTTGGAGCAAGTGAAAGAAGCCCTGGAGAGGGAGTGGAGATGTCTAACTTCTCCACCTCCTTCTCCTGCTCCTCCTTCCTTCCTCCTTCTTATGGGCCTGTAGAGTTTGATGGTTGTAAGCACCTCGTTTATCGCTCGGTGGAGCGGCTGTGGCTCCTACTAACGCAGAGCTTCCTCCTCCTACGCTTCCGCTTCCACCACCTCCACCTCCTCCTCCAGCTCCAGCTCCTCCTGCTGCTCCTCCTCCTCCTCCAGCTCCTCCTGCTGCTCCTGCAGAGGCTCCATTTTCCTGCTCATCTCCACTACTGTTAGTGCGCTTGCTCCTCTTCCCCTTGTTGCTCTTCTGGCTCGGCATGATGATGATGATGATAATGATGATGGTGGTGCGTGCGTGCGCGTTTTCTCGCTCTCCGTCTCGGACGCGCAGGAAACACTCACGTCAGGCGTCCGGCGGCGTCATTACCGCAACACACACACACACGCACACACACACACGAGCCTTTATCTCTAATCTACACCTCTAAAAATCTGTCTATATATATGTAGACATCAAGCACCGCTGATCTTCATCCTCATCTTCATCAGCAGGAGCAGGAGCGCCGCGGTGGTCGTTGTTGTCTCGCTGACCATTTTGATTTTGACAGTCGAGGTGCACCATGAAGCAGAAGCAGAAGAAGAACCAGAAGAAGAAGAAGAAGCACAAGAAGGCGTGTCCATGCCTTGTTTTGATTCCTGCTCTGAAAACACAGCCAGTTTCCTCCACCCTCAACATGTGACGTCAGAACAGGACACGCCCCCCACGTCCCCAGTACGGAAGAGAGAGACAGAGAGAGAGCTGGGGTAGAAGGTGGCGTGTTACTAAGATCAACTCCATGAAGCAGACCAAGTTTGCTCATTCCTATCAGTTTTTTGTATCAAAACATGATACCAAAAAAAAAAAAAAGATCTGCAATCTGCAGTGCAACGCCCATTTTTTTCTTCTTCTGACACCAGATGACGTCACCATCCTCTGACACCATATTATTATCAATAATGAGTGACTTCTTAGAAGAAGTTCCATAAATGCTTCACATACTTTTCTGGAAAGATGTTCTCCTGAAACTTTTGTCCATATATATATATATATATATATATATATATATATATATATATATATATATATATATATATATATATGTGTGTGTGTGTGTGTGTGTGTGTGTGTGTGTGTGTACATGTACATTGTATATACACACTCTCAAGATCTTCCATCATACAAACCTGGTAAAGCGTTTCTTCATGGAGCAGGCGTTGGGCATTGTCATGATGTGGGAACATCTGTATATACCTACAATCGTAGCAACATCTTGACGGGTGTCCCAATACTTTTGGCGTACACGTTGCGTATTACGTATGGTTAATCAGCTGTTTATTCAGTGCATATATAACATGTATATTTGAATAATTTTGCATACACACACATATTTATGATGTTGCCAAAAGTATTGGGACACCAGCTTTTCCAGCCATATGTCCTTCTTCCTTAAACTGTCTTTGGATGCAGTTGCATGAGATTTTCCCTTCCGCTTGAACTTCCAGCATGACAATGAGCCTGCGCACAAAAATCCAGCTCCATGAAGATCTGCTCTTACATAGATTGGATATGATCTTGAGTGGCCTGCTTCTTAAGTTCAAACCCTATTGAAAGTCTTTGGGATGAAATTGGAACACCACCCCCAGGCCTCCTCACCTCACCTCACCTCCCCTACATCAGGATCTGACTCTACTAACTCCTCCTTGTAGCTGAATGAAATCTCCCAAATCTCCACGAAATCTAGTTGAACATCTTCCCAGAAAAGTGGAGCTCAATGTGGGATGTTGAAAAAGAAGGACATGCTAATCTTATGGTCAGGTGTCCACCAAATTTTTTTGTCCAATTTACTTTGGAATGCGAGGCTTTATTTCTCGCTGCTTATGAAAACGATCACGACAACAGCGGGGTGTTTTAATAGAAACCGAAACTTTTGGCGTATTTGATGTCGGCCCCAAATCAAATAAATAAATGGAAACCGAAAACGTGTTGAACAGGTTCTGACATGTACATAAGACAATGTTGTAGGAATCATGCTGCGGTGCTGTAACGCCACACCCGTTTCCTTCTGCTTCTGCATGAACTGGATTCTTGTCATATTACACCACCAAGGTGTCGATTATTTTCAACAAGATACACTTTCTAGTATAATTGTAGCAGTTTAAGAACTATTTATTTATTTATTTATTGTAACTCTAAACCTAACCCCAAACTTTAAAGTCGAAATAATAACCACATACCTACACCACAAAACCTCACTCTAACTCCACCCCCTAACCAAAACCCCAAACCCCAAACCCTCACCCTAAACCCTCACCCCAACCACAACCCCTGTAACCTTAATCACACTCCTAACCCTAAACCTTACCCTGAACCCTCAGCCAAACTCCTAAACCCAAACCTTTACCCCACCTCTACCCTAAACCAAAGCCCACTCTTTACCCAAACCTTCACCCAAACCCCACTCCTCACCCAAAACTAAACCCAAACCCCACTCCTAATCCCTAATCCCTAACCTGAACCCAAACCCCACTCCTAATCCCTAACCTGAACCCGAACCTCAAATCCCACACCCTAACCAAACCTTTACCCAAACCCCACTCCTCACCCAAACCTACACCCGAACCCAAACCTCAAACCATAACCCCACACCCTAACCAAACCTAAACCCGAACCCAAACCTCAAACCATAACCCCACACCCTAACCAAACCCCACTCCTCACCCAAACCCAAACCACACTCCTAACCCCTAACCTGAACCCTAACCCAAACCTTTACCCTCACCCTGACCTCTAATCCTTACACCAACTTCCAAGTTCATGCCTGTAGCTTTCCCATGTGCAGTGATTAAATTTGCCCGCTAGATGGCACAACTGGTAAGTGTTCTTCAAACCTTTATAGTAAAATACCGCAAAACATCGGTTCCACATTAATCTGTGCTAAACATAAATAAATACATCTGTAGAATTAATTCCATGCAAATAATAATAATAAAAAAACTTAAATCCATGCATCTCATTGTAAGATTAAATGTAACCAGGAAAAATAAGCGGGCTGCGCGTCACTTCCGGGACTCTACCAATATGGCGGCCTCCAGCAGCAGCGGTGCCACCAAGCGCCTAGTGCAGTACGTCGTCGTTCGTTCGGATTTAATACACGGCTTGTCGTGGCCTCTGGGAGCGGTTATAACGCAGGCATGTCACGCCGCCACCGCCGTCATTCATGTGAACTACAGCGACCCGGACACGCAGGAATACCTGGCCGACCTGGACAACATGCACAAAGTGGTGCTGCAGGTGCGTCACCACTAGAACCTTTATTATTAAAAAAAAACAAAAAACAAAAACAAAAACCCCTCTATCACTCTAAAGAGAAACAAAGACGTAAAGAATTTGTAGTTTTACTTTTAAAACATAAAAAAAAGTCTGTCTCCCTCTAGTGGCCACCTGCGATACAGATCTTAGCCACGCCCGCTTCTATTTCTATATTGATCCATATATGTGCTCACATCATTTTGTTCACACGCCTCGTTTTGTTCCTCAGGCAACAGATGAAGCGAGTCTGACTCAGTTATCCAGGATGCTGAGCGAACACGGAGTCGCGCACAAACTGTGGACGGAGCAGCCGGAGAACTTTCCCACCTGCCTGGCCCTGAAGCCGTACCCGAAGGACTCGGTACATCATCTTCTGAAAAAATTTAAGCTTTTCAAATAAGTGGAAAGAGACACTCAATCTGATTAAAAGTCATTACAAAAATCACTGTGTGTCGGTTTAAGTAAATAACTACAAGTTCGTGCAAAAGACCACCTCCGTTCTTTGTACATGGATTACTCCGGTAGCTGGATTGCTTTGTGGACGTGAAACTATTCGGGATCTTTCGGTTCGCCAAAACTCATCCTGGATTTGCAGTCATTGCAACAGGCCCATAAGCCCAAATAGCAACAGACTGGCCTTAGACAGGAAATAGACAGGACATTTGACATGGCTTCCTGCATTACCGCAGCTTATAATGCCAAGATCAAAGTGGACTTAAAGAAAGAAAAAAAAAAAAAAAAAAACACCTTCTGACCAGGACCTTATGCTATCACAGCATCTCCAGGATGAACTTTAAAAAACCCTACAATCCTGGATAGTTTAAACATAACTGAACCCCAGACCTCCTCACCTACATCAGTACCTGACTTTCAGACGCCCTTGTGTCTTAACGAAATCTGACCAATCTCCACAAAATCTAGTGGAACATCTTCCCAGAAGAGTGAAGCTTATTATAAGGGCATACTGGGACTAAATGTGGACTGAGACGTTCAAAAATAGTGCAGCTTTTAAACGCAAGGGATCTTGAGAGGGTGGTTTTTCCTTTGACGCGGTTCATGACAAACACGACGACTTTAAATAAGTGTGTTGAAGCATAAAAAAGAAAGGATGTGAAGGAGGACAGAAGGAGGAATGTCCGCTTTTACATGGTGCTTTTATTGCAATGTGTTGCATTCTCACATTCATGGATGTTATAAGAGATTTGTTAGTCAAAGCATCACTTCCTTCAAGGTCTGCGTTATCACCATAGACAAGCAACAGAAGGGGGGCCATATGCACAAGAGGTGTAGTAGGTGTGTGTGTGTGTGTGTGTGTGTGCATATATGTGTAAACTTGAACTAGTTCAGTTTGAGCAGCCACATGTTTTCCATGAAATGGACAAAAAATAAAAAATAAGACTGAATTCGATGAGGAAACAAACAAAAACATCATCATGAACATCAATGAGAAGTTGTGCAGCCGTACAGGACAGAACAGACCTGCAGCTGCTGGACCCAGCATGTGACTGATTGTCTATACAACGTCCTAAGAAAAAAAAAAAAAAAAGGATTAGAAAAGATTTTCTCTCCAGACACTCCTGGACAGAAGGAAAGGAACCCCCAAAAAAAAAGGAAACAGGAAATAAACCATGCTAACATGCAGAAATCTCCCAAACGTGTATTCCGTTTTTTTTTTTTTTCTTTTGTGAAAAGTTCAGATGCAGTTCCGAACGAAGCCTCTAGGGGGGGGAAGAAACAAATAAAAAAAAAACTTTGCACTATTATACAAAAAAAAAAAAAAAGAATAAATGTATTTATAGTTCTATATATATATATATTTCGAATTGTATATTTTATTTATATTAATTTGACAGCCAGGTGAAGCGGAACCTTGCTTCGAAAGGGGATCGGTGCAGAATTTCAGTTCACGTGTCCGGAAATAATAAGGCAGCGGAAAGATCTCGAGTTCGTGAGAGAGTGATGGCGGAGGAGAGGTGGTGGAGAGGACGAAGACGACGGCAGGAAGAAGGTTCGTCCCGGATCGACGTCTCGTTACGAGGAGATGTCCGAGGAATGTCGAGAAAAACGAGGAGAAAGCAGAGAACCTGAAGGAACGTCGGCAAAGATCTGAGAGAGAAGAGAAGTGCATGTGAAAGCCCGGCCTCGCTCGGGGAGGTGAGGGACGACGGCCTACTGACAAGTTCTCGCTCAAGAACCTGAGATACAAAGTTTTACATAAAAAAAAAAAAAAAAAAAAACCCATCCAAATACACAAAAGGACGCTGAACCGCGATACATTCAGGGGAATCTTTTTTTTTTTTTTAATAATAATAATGGCATTTTTCCTTTTAAATTGAATTATAAAGTGCAAAAAACTCGATTGTATTCCTTGCAAATTCCTGGATTTTTTTTTTAACAATAATTTTTTTAATTTTTCTTTGAAACTCAGATTTAAAAAAAAAAAACAAAAAAACACGAACATCTTACAAAGGTCGATATATATAAGAAAATGTTTTGTCAACAAGATCAAATCCAGAAACGAGGATAGCTGGTCTGAACGCGGAAAATATATACAACAGGCACATAGATTTTGGTAGAAATCTTTTTTTTTTTTCGCAAAATGAAGAATTACCTGCATTAGTGTTGCGCTTTTTTTTTTTTTTTTTTTTTTTTTTTTTTTTTTAATAGCCCAAGATCAAGATTCAAATCATAAATCGGTGAGGGGAAAAAAAAAAAAAAATTTAAACAAGAAAATAGGGTCTTATGAAAAGATGCATAGCTAGCTGTGGTACGTTTTTTTTTTTTTCCTGAACTCGGGGATCACATGACCATCCCTGAAAGCAAGAGCGACAGTGTTAACTACGAGACGCCTAGTAAAGAGAAACGATGCTACATTAATTCTATCTGATTTGCATGAGCCTTGCATATACAAGTTTTTTTTCTTGATACTCGAAGATACTTTGGTCATTACTCCTCGGGGGGAAAAAAGAAAAAATAAAGTTTGTGGCGAACGAAACCTGAAAACACCTGAGCACCGTTTTCATCCTCAAACCAAGGTTCCACTTCCTCAACAAAAAAAAGGCCATATAATTTTTTTTCCATGATTGTAAAAAAAAAAAACAAACAAAACAAAAAAAAATTTCTATTAAATTTGTTTTTAAAAAAACAAACAAAAAAAAAATCGTAAAAAACCCCCCCAAATTTAATAGAAAAAAAAATTAAGGCATTTTTTTTTTGTTGTAAATTTTTTTTTTTTTTTTTTTCCAATTTAACCCGTACAAAAAAAAGCCAGACCATGCTGCTTTCTCTCTCAGTAAAGTCACATTCAGCAGTCGCGAAAAAAAAAAAAAAAAAAAAAAAAAAGGAAAAAAATCTATTTTTTAAGAAATGGGAAGAACACCCCCCCCCCCTTCAAAAAAAAAAAAGCCAAGCAAACAAAACAAAATAAATAAAAAGATCAGAAATCTAAACATTAAAACATTTAATAATAAAAAAAATAAAATGCAAAGATAGGAAAGGCAAGAAATGCAGGTATATGGTTAAAAAAAAAAATAAATTATGAAAAAAAATAAACTGAATAAATCAGGACGTTTCCATGTTTAAACATCTGATATACAGTATTAACCACATTTTTCTTTAAAAAAAAAAAAAAAGAAAAAAAAAATTGGAAGAAAGTTGTTATTACCACAAAAGTTGAAGCACTACAATATTGTTGACTCAGAAACAAATACATATTCACATTTTTCTGTTATTTACACCATGAACCGTTGTGTACCTTGGAGTGGAACTGACCGTTAATGATAGATTTATTAGCGTGTAAGCCGGTTTAGAGTTATACCTGGTAGGCACTGTGTTCTCACGTGGGACATATATTTGGCATCTCAGAAAAGGGTTTTTAAAAAAATAAATAAATAAAAGTACCTGATTATCTGGCACGTAACATCTATAGACCCCAGAGAACAGGAAAGTCTGTGTGTCCGTCAACTTTTTTTTTTTTTTTTTTTTTTTTTAAGGCCAATTGTTTCTTTCCTTCTTTTTTTATATATCAGGATACAATATGCATTTAATTTACCGTAAACGTACTTTTGATATCGAGTTTGTAATGTAACATCGGATGTACACTGTTTTGCCGACATGCAGTCTGTGAGGAGCGAGGGGTTGATTGTGGTGTCTGGATTGAACTAATAAAAATAATAATAATAATTAATAATAATAATTATAATAATAAGAGCCATTCTTTAAATACACAGCACACGCAAAAAAAAAAAAAAAAAAAAAGGAAACACGCCCGGGAAGAGTACAAAGAGTGATCTATAAATTACAGAAGGTTTTGCTGAGGAGGAGGAGGAGGAAGATCAGGGTGAGAGACTGTCATGCCATAGTGTTAAGATTTATGTATGTATGTACAAGGTGTGTGCGTGTATATAAATATATATACACGCACACACACACAGTCAAAAAATATTGGGACACCTGGCATTTCTGATGGAGGCAAACAATTATATATGATGTCTTTGGATTCAGTAGGATCACATTTTCCCTTCAATTGAACTAGAAGATACAAACCGGCTCCATCATGACAATGCCCCTGTGCACAAAGCAGCTCCATGAAGATGCGTTTTACATGAGTTGGATGAAGTTTTTGAACAACATGCTATAGAACTAAAACACTATTTAACACCTTTGGGATGAATCGGAAAGCCACGCCAGGCCTCCTAAACTCCATCGAAGCACCAGACTTTGCTAATACCATTGTGGCTAAATGAAATCCACAAAATCTAGTGGAACATCTCCGCTGAAAAGTGGAGGTCATTGTAAAAGGAAATAGGGACTAATGAGATGTTCAATTAGAAGCAAACAACAAATCTATGGCCAGGTGTCCACAAATTTTTGGACACACACACACACATGCTCTTATATATATATATATATATATATATATATAAAGAGCAAGTCCAAATCTATGAGTCTTTAAATCAAAAACCAAAACAGGACAGGCAGGACATGAAGGGAGAAGGAGGAAACCAACAGGGCGAGGACAATACTGATAAAAAGTAAAGAAGAAGAAGAAGAAGGGAAAAAAAAGGAGAACAGTGTCTGACTGGGCTAAACAGTAGTCACATGAGCAGTCAAAGGAGCCGGAGGGTGCGGCGGCCGACGGCGCAAGGATACCGACCGCCAGATGCCTCGTCCGTACAGAGCCAGAAATTGAACAAGACTTGGGATTTCTCGACCGTCTACGAATACAAAGCGAATAGTAAACGCCGCTGAATGATCACAATCATCATTTCAGATCAGTTTTTAAGCATCATCATCATCATCATCATGTATTATACAATAGAATTTGGGGATTGTAACAATATATATACTGGGGTGCCAGAAAAACAAAAACTAAACAAAAAGCATACTAATAACAATCAGAAAATAATTATATTATATATATATATATATATATATATATATATATATATATATATATATATATATATATATATATATATTTATTTATTTATTTATATACATAAAGATTTTTGCAAGACCTCCCCTTTCCCTTTCCTTCATAAAAAGACTCCTAGACACCTCCCCAGGTAATGTTCAACTGTGTTACTTTAAAAGTACAATACCATTTTTTTTTTCTTTCAAACCATCGATTTCAATTATTACATTATTCATTTTTAAAATAAGAACCCAAAAAAATATACATATTCTCAAAGCTATAAAAAAAAAGAAGAGAGCCGGTTTGGAACCCCACGACGTCCGAACGTGACGGTTGGTTGAACGACGGTTTATTTTTCCTTTTTCCGTAATGAGAAAGTGTTACGTTTTTTTAGTTTGTTTGTTTTTTTGTCCTGACCTTTTTGTCCGCTTTTTTTGTGCTGTACAATAATACCGACCTGCACAATACACACGGCAAAAACAACACTGATGAGGCTGATGCGACCCTAAGTGGCTCGTATTCACAGCTGCTGAGGTGAGACGTGAGAGGTGGAGGGAACCTGTAAGGATGCCTGTTTATGTATCTGTCTGGGTTTTTTTTTTTTTTTTAAACAAACGTCCGGTGTCGCTTAAAAACGAGTTCTCCCAGGCAAAAAAACAAACCAAAAAAAAGAGATACTTGAGATATTTCTCCCAACCTGCCGAAGCTCGTTCTGACCCAAAACAGGCGATGAAAATGGGAAAATGAATCGCACTCATCATAGAGAGAGAGAGATAAAGAGAAGGGACAAAACTCCTCAATCATCTGATAAACGCTGATCAGTCACTAGTCCAGCTGAAACTGAGCTGTCCAGTGTGGATAGGAGAGGAGAGAACCTTAACATCTCCCGAGCGTTGTCCCGTTGACCCAAAGCTTACGTGGATCCACGGTTCCCAACCAACATTGGGTTCCCAACCAACACTGCTCAGAATGACCAGGTTAAAGATTTCAGCTGGCAGGAAAGCAGCAGGTCCTTTGACAGAACTTCAGAAATTTCTGGAAAATGATTATTTTTTTTAAAGTAGGTGACCAGGAATGAGCACTGCTTCAGCTTTCTAACAGGCTGCGAAAAATGCCAGCAGCAAGGACCCATAGATCCTGAACCCAGTGCAGCAGATAATCCCTTGTACACAAACCCAAAGGTGACTAACAAAAACTCAGACGTTCTTGGGGACGTCTAGACGGGGGTGGGGGGATGTGAGGTACACGTGGTAGGGTCACTCGGTGAGGAGCTGCTGTAAGAGGCTCTTCTGCTGCGACTGGGACGTGCTGGTGCTGCTCTGGGGCTTCTGGTGCCCCACTTGCCCTGGCTGGTTCAGGTAGGAGTCGCCTCCCACAAGGTTTACCGTGCACTGGACGTCGGCAAACACTTGAACCTGCTGTACCTGGTTTTGAAAATAGAGAAAACGTGTGAATGTCAAAACATCTGGACCAGTTTGGTTTTCCTTCCTACAAATACAGTTTCTGTTCCCCCCCACCCACATCCTTATGGCAGAGTACCTGATCATTGCACATAGAGCTGAGGTTGCCAAGACTGTTGTTGCCAATGCCAACTGGTGGTCCAATCGGAGGTAGTGAACCCGCAGCTCCCGAGCTGCCAGCCATGGAGACTGTGATGCTCATGTTGTTGTAGACACCCTGCTGGCCGAAACTCTGCGAGCTAGCTTGGCCGGTTTGATTATACAGACTACCGAGAAAAAACGACAAAACTTAAAATGTAGGGGAAAAAACAACAACTTTTCTGCATGCTATACTTTTATTATTTAGAAAGTGACCGATAATTTGTGACCAGTATTTTATATGTAGATTAAATACTCCTCGCTAAACTGTTTCTCGAGCACGTTCTTTCAGCGCCACTGCTGCTAGGTGAATATGACGTATAACACTACGGAGACCGAGGCGTGTCCTAAGAGTCATATAGAAATTAGATTAACACGGCAGAGGTAGAGCTGCGCCTTCCAAAAAACATCAGAACATCTGGTTTTATTATATTCATATTTTTTTCTTTTGCACTCCATGCTTTAGAAGTTAAAAGGCACTTAAGTACACACACACACACACACACACACACACACACACACACACACACACACACACACACACACACACACACACACACACACTATATATATATATATCCTTATTCTATAAAACTTGGCAAGAACTAGCCATAGGAATGCTTGAGCCCTGCAGATCGCAAAACCATGCTGCTATAAGGACTAACCATGTAAAGGTTTGCGTGCATGATCTCTAAAACACACCAATAGGTAATGATGAATGAATGAGGTTGATGTGTGTAAAGGTACGCTCTGTATTTCTAGTTGTCTTACCTGTTAGTCACACCACCTTGCCAGTTCTTCATTTCGGGGGACTGATAACCAAGTGGGGGCTGCGTCTGCTGAAGCAGAGGACTTGGGGAGGTGGGGTTCTGTGGTGACAGTAAGGGGCTGGTGGGACCGAGTTCAGGTGGGAATGATGGATCTCCTTGCTGGACCATACCTTTAAAAATAGTTTTAATAGTAAAAGACTTTAGAAGATATTTACCTGTGTGTAAAATCAGGACAACTAATGCAGGATGATTTGAAACGTTTGATTGACTGAACCCTACCTGCACTCCCAAACTGCTGGAAGAGCCCCTGCTGAACAGAAGGATTCACTGGCCCACCGAACTGCCCCTGCATGCTTCCGATCATTCCTTGGTTTGCTATGGGCATCCTGGCAGATAGCTTGGGGTCCAGTGGTGCCCCCATGGGCTTAAAGTGGCTGGGAGAGGTAGGGGTGCTTCCAGGGACAGTGTTATATCCTGGAGGATAGCCAAACTGCTGCTGCTGTGCCTGTGGCTGCGGAGGGCCTTTAGGGACACGCTGGGCTCCTAGGGGCCCTGGGTTAATTCCCTGCCTCATCATCATGACCTTCTGCTGCAGCATTTGCCTCTGGCGATGATGGAGGCTGTAGAGCTCCCTCTGCCTCTGGGCAAGCATCTGAGCATTGAGTGGAGGCTGAGGGAGAGGTGTAAAGAATATTAATATTATTTATTTTTGCTGGCAAAAACCACACGATAAAAATGATCACAGAATAAAGCATCACATTTGACGTACTACACACGAACCTGTGTAGGCATCTGAGGCTGCTGCATGCCTTGCCTTACCCCCATTGTGATAGGCTGTTGGAACTGGCTTATGGCTGCCAATCTGTTCTGAAGCTAAAAAGAGTGTAAAATGAACAGATCTATCAGATCAGCTAATCATCCAACAAAAGGCCAAGCATGGATCCACAGCATGCTAGCATGTACACAAACAAAGAGGCCTTTTGCATATTTGTAAAAAAGCAGCTCCATTTCCAGGGACTTTTACGTGGAATGAGGTGGAAAAGGTACAGGGTTTTTGGGTACCTGCTGCGGGCCTTGTACACGCTGCTGAAGCTGAAGCCTCAACTGGTTCGGCGGCAGACGCATCTGAGGAGGCATCCCCGGAGCCCGAGTCATTCCGGGCCGCATCGGGTTCATGCCCATGTTACCCGGGAAGGGTAAACGTGGTGCCCCAAAGCTCATACCTTGCGCCGTGCTCATCTCAGCCGGAAACTGCGAAGGAGAGGTGGGGAACTGGGGTGGGTAGCTAGGAACAGGGGTGGTGGGCTGAGGCTGGTTGAAACGCTGTGTGATTTGATCCAGACAGCCACTCTAGAGAAGATAGACAGACAGACAGACAGACAGTCAGTCAGTGATTCTGGGTGATGATCTCACAAGTCAGCATGTTCAGCAATTGGTCACCTGGACAATTTTGTCGATGCCAAGTGCTCGATCCAGCTCAGCCAGCTCACTTTCATCTGTTCCACTCAGGAAAGACAAGAGCTGCTCGAGCAGGGCCTTCTCATCGTTATGAGCTTCCGGAGTGGTGGGAGGAACGAGCATCTCATCCAGGGGACACGGAACACATTGCCTGAAATGATAAAATGATAAGACTTCCCTCGTCTATAGGATTCACACAGTAATCACATCATTGTTCGTACTTATTATTACAGTTTTAAAAAAAAATAATTTATGAGCTCTTTAAATAAAGCGTTCAGGACTATATGCAAATATACACACACGTTTTTTTTTTTTTTATACTTTATTAGGTGCAGTATCCTTAAACAGGCCCTAATTTTATCACCCACACACTCACTCTCGAGGTGAAGACAGAGGGGCATGTGCATGACTCCCCAAAGTTCCATCAAATGCTATGGATTCAGCCATTGACATGGACTGGAACTGCTGTGACTCAAGGACATCCAATTTAGCCAGGCCTACATCAATAACACACACACACACACACACACACACACACACACACACACACACACACACAAAAACAACTTTAGTCATTAAACATTCTCACCACACAGAAAGTAAGCAACAAAACAAATCCTAACCTGGGTTGGTGTTGAACATGGTGATGTTCGAGGGGTCACTGAAAGGGCTGCTGCTCTCCTTGGGAAGCTGAAAGGTGTCAGCCTGCCCTAGGACCTGCCCCAGACCCGGGGTGGGTGTGGAGGGGCCGCAGAAGTCAAATAGAGCCTGACTTTGAAGACTTGAGGCGTCTGGGAAGACTGTATACAGAAAAAAGTGTTCAAACTAGGGATGGTAACATTCACCGATTGGCATTGGCATAAAAGTTAATTAAGTGATGAATCGATAAAAAAAAAGTGTACATCGGATACAAGTTTGCATTGGTCTCTTTTTAAAATATTTTTAATATATTTGCACTGGTGCACTTGCACTTTGTGCGTTCTCTCAGCACCGCTGCCGCTTTGTGAATGTGACGCATCACAACAATATGGAGACCGTGACCTTGAGACCGTGCAGGAAGAACACTATTTGCAGTTTGATGAAATGTTTATGTTCTTGTTTGTGAGTTGCCATTCCTCACCACGTTCAGGAGTTCCAGGCAGTTCGTGTTTCACGCTCACGCCAATAGGAACGCCATCGCCACTTTGCTGGAGTTGCCCTGACTCATCCACTGACTTTTCCCCCGCAGGCCTATGGGTGGGCATTACTTGGTTCAACGTATGTATATCCGTACCGGAAAACTGGCACACACACACACACACACACACACACACAAAGTTAAGGGAATGGGGAGGTACAGGTTAGATTGCAGCAATGCCTACATGTTAAAAATGCCACCACTTGCTCTGTGTTAAGAGAATGTGGTGTAAGTAAGTGTGGCTGTTCATACCGGACTGGGCTTATCACTGGATTTGGATGAGCATCTGACTGCCGGAGTTGGAGGTGTCGTAGCGCCACATTGCCCACTCTCGTCACCTTGTTTCTTCTCAGCTTTGACGCGCACAGTGTCCAGGCTTAACACTGCAGGTGGAGGCAGGTCCACCAGGTCCTTCTCGTCTGTATCGAGTAGGAAGCGCAGAAGCTGGTGGTCCTGCTGCTGCTGCTTGGAGTTTGCTATGCCAGGGGGCAGCACCTGTCCGGATCTCGGGCTGCTTGCTTGCAGCTCCTTCTTGATCTCGGGCTCGTTGGTTCCGTCGGCAGGGCTGCTGTCTTGAAGCAAGCGGTGCAGGATCTTATGGCGCTCTGTCAGTGTGCTATGGGATGCTGGGCATTGACTAGTGGGAGCAGAGCGATTCTGAGAAACGGGTGAGGCCTCGTGGTCCGTCGTGCCGTCCAGGAGCTGGCTGAGTTTAAGGTTAGCGCTTCTGGGTTCGTCGTTGTGGCCCGGCTCGGGCGGCTTTGCTGGAGGTGGACGTACGGGTGAGCTGCTTGGCGTTAAAGTCTGTCTGGCTAGTGGGGAAGGGAGAGAGAAAAGAATCCCATCGCCACCCGAATGCTGGCATGTTAGTGTGCCAACAGGAGAGTGAATACCAGGTGTTGGGGGTGAGAAAGGGTGGCCTGAGACTCGGGGGCTGCTTGCCAGGCCTGGGCTGGCTCGGAGAGGCCGGGGAGACATGAACGAGGTAGGGGTGGCTGTGAGCGGGCTGCCCAATGGCGACAGGCTACTGCCCTGCTGAGGAGGTGCAACGCGGCTGGGCATGGTGGTGCCAGAAACAGATGTGCCCCCGTTGGCATTGTTGTGTTGCAGACCAACTTCGCCAGAGGGCTGCATGGCAGGAGAGCAAGCCGGGACAGCCGCCATGGACAAGAGGCTATGGGTAGTGTTTTCCTGAGAGCTAGCAGTGTTGTTTTCCCTGAAAAAGCATCATGCATTCTTGTTATCGAGCTTTAATGAAGCTCGCATGATGATATTTTTATCATTAATACTGTTTGTGTGTGTGTGTGTGTGTGTGTGTGTGTGTGTTTGTTTGTGTGGATCAGCACAGTACCTGTCGATAGAGTGGATGCCCATGATGAAGGGCTGTACGTCGGGGTTGGCAGGGCAGCAGAACTTGCAGCGAGTCTGTGCGCTGAGTGATGTCCCGTCACTAAGCGTAAAACGGTACAGAGGGCTGACGGCCATACCATGGGTCATCACTGTCCGAAAAAAAGTAATTCATAATATAATCAAAATTTTCAAATTCAGTTACGAACAATTGAAATTAGGAGGTATTTCTGAGCCATATGTTTTTGTTTAGCAAGACCTGGATCCAAAAATCAACAGACTTGTCAGTATAGAGGAGTATATATAGTTTGAGGTTCGTACCCTCTTGTAGCAGCTTCTTGGCATGGGAGGGTTCTTTGCCCTGTGGCTGGAAGAATGCATAGATGCACTTCCTGACCAGGTCCTCCCAGCCTGGCCGTCCTGTGGCTCTCAGAGCACTCGTCTCGATGGAGATGATCTTCCCTGAAGGAGTCATACAGACAGTGATTCTTCAAATAGGTTCACTGAGGTTAAGTGAGGGGTTACAGGATTGTTTTGTTTGTTTAACCTTTATTGGATGATGATAGAGGAGGTGGAGTTTCAACAAGGTGTACAACAGAGGACTAGGGGACTGAGTACCATTGAATGTTCCAGGATGAGGATCCAGGAGGCGAAAGTTTAGTGAGGGTTAAAGAACAAGGACAGAAAATACTCAGGAGAAAGTGAAGTGTACCTGTGGGGTCCTGCTTGGTGACGAAGGACTCCATACTGACGGGAATCGGTGGAACTCGGGGGGCACGGCACGCGATACATATCAGGCAGCTCTGCAAGTCTGCATGTGAATGAGCAAGTAAACATAAGCACAAGTGCGCACGCACACAAACACAGTGTTTATCTAAAAAGAGAAATGATGAGAGTATACGAGTGTCACTTCTCCCTCATCCTGCACTTGTCTATGGGAATGTGTGTGTGAGAGAATACGAGAGCATTTGTCCGTGTGTGTTCTTTTGTCCCTCATCCTGCACTGTTTTATGTAATTTAATGAGTGAGTGAAAGTGTGTGAATAAGTGTGTATGTGTGTGTTGTACCTTCTCCATCTTCCTGCACTGCTCTGGGTTGAGACACAGTGAAACACTGCATGTGTTCATACTGCTGCCGAGCCTCCTGGTTTTCTGCATCCGCCTCGTCTGGAGGCCTCTTCAGCAGCCTGCAGTTAAACGTATGGCTGTTCCTCTGACCCTGCTCCTGTGGCCATGGCACCCCATTGACTACACACACACACACACACACACACACACACACACACACACACAGTATGATGATACTGTATTACAGCGACATTATACACACACATACACCCTACAACTCTTCCTCTCTCACCGAGACTCTTGGGGAGAAGGTTACGCACAAACTCGTTGTGGTCGCCCACGTGCAGGATGCTGTACACGCTAGAGGTCATCAGCTCTTCCTGGGTGTAGCCGAGGTAGTTAGTCACGTTCTCCGACACGAAAACGATCCGACCCTCGCGGTTCACCACGAAGAAGAAGCCGTTCAGGGCCTGGAGGTTAGGAAAAGGGAGGATCGCTAACAAAGAATACGCTGTTCATCCATGGGAGACTTAGAGGATCTTCAACAAGGTGTTCTGGCAGCATGTGGTGGATTTTTTTTTTCCCTTCAAATTTATCATAAAAGGAGAAAAAAAAGTATGTCACATACCTCAAGGAGGAGAGGACCGAGAGCCTCCTTCTCCACCATGCCCTGACTGCTGGAGGACACGTCGCTCTTCTGCACCTCGTTATCCGGTGACATCAGAGCTACCTTCTCTGTGGACCCAACAGCACATTTCAGTGTAAGTACATAAACCTTCTAAGCAAAGTTTCAGCACAACTTATGATTATTGCATTTATACAACCGTGCACTTGAGGGTTATCTGCCTTGTTCAAGGGATTTGAGGTGCTGGGATTTAAACTTATGACCTTTTGATCAACGTATTAACCACTGTGTTACTATATTCCAAAAAGAAATTACACTGCAAAAATACACTGGAGTGAGAGGTTAAATGTTGTGTTTAAGGGTTGTGTTTAAGAAATGGAATAGATCTTAGAGAGATAGTGTGTGTGCGCGCGTGTGAATTACATGCGTCTGTGCTGCGTCTCTACTTATAATGAAGCTGTTGGAGTTGACTCCTGGTGCGCTTTCTCGTCATATTTCTCATTAAACGTTTTCTCTTTTCTGGTTCGTCAAATTCATCTCGACTCGTTTATCAAACCCACAGTTTTCACGATAAAAGTTAAACCCCATGCATAAATCCTCCATGTAGCTCAGAGAAGTCATTAAGAAATGTGTACAATAGCGATCTTAATCTGGACGAAACTGGAATCGAATGCTACCATGTTGTTTATAATTCGACGCCAAATGCAACAAGCATCTTTAATTGCTTGAAAAAAAAAAAAAAACGCCATCAGTTGCAAAAACCTTATGACACGTCGGCGATTATTCTGTAGCCAAAACCTTACCGCCGTTTGTCCTCCGGATCAAAGCCATCAGACCCAAGAACCGAGGCTGAAAATCTGTTTGCTTTGGGTGTTCTTCTGAGCAATGGCTTCTTGACTTTTGTCTACGTCTGCATTACTGTGTATTGCATTTTACCTACAACCGACTCGCTCGCTGTGAGGGTTGAGGAGGGTGAGGAGGAGAAAAGGGACACGACTGACAATCAAAGTGCGAAGAAAACAAACCCAGGGGTTTACCCATGACAAGCTGCCATGCACGATTACACTTTTAATGCTGTAAGATGCCCTGCTGAGAAAAAATAAATGATAGAGGCCCTAACGAAAGAACGTCAGGCCTCAGAGAACAATAATATACTATAAAGCCAAAAGTATTAAAACACGATTTTTATTTATTTATTTTTTCTTTCTGTTCACTCATATGCACTTGTATCTTTTTGTCCGTTTGGGACAGACCCTTTAAATAAAGCATCTAAAACATACCACTATACAGCCTCATCCTCATCATCCTACTCATAACTATACACCACCTCATCTTCATCTTCCTCCTAACTAAACACCACCTAATCCTCACCATCTTCCTCATAACTAACCACCACCTAATCTTGATCATCTTCCTCATAACTAAATACCACCTCATCTTTAAAACTAACCACCACCTCATCCTTGTCATCTTCCTCATACTAACCACCACCTCATCCTCACCCCCTTATCATTAACCACCCCAAACCATATCTTCAACTTCCTCATCATCTTGTTTATCACAAAACACCACATTCATCTTTATCATCATCCTCGTCACAAAACCCACCTTCATCTTTCTCGTTTCAAAGCACCGCCACATCCTCAGATTTATCCTAGTCATCTTCACCCTGATCACAAACCACCATTTTCACCCTCATCATCACAAACCACCACCACATCCTCATCCTCGTTGTCCTCATCCTCCTCATCCCAAACCATTTTATCCTCCTCAATAAACCTTATCCTCTCCTTGATCATAGTCATCTTTCTCATCACTTACCGCTGCATTCATCCTCACCTTCCTCCACTGCACATTCTTCCTGTGCTTTATGCTTCGCTTAAGTTCTGTGGAACAGCACAGGGTTCGTCTTTATACAAAACACAATAACAGACTACAAGATGAATGGAGCGTTGGGTAAAAGGTAAACTGTTGCTGTAGAAAATACAAATCATGTGACCAAATGGTGCATTTCTATTGGCTAATCCTGGCTCCAAACCTAGTGATAGGGAAGAAGTGTTCCTGGATTCTGGACAGGAGAGGGTTAAACCGTGGTCAAACATGTTTATATGACTGTAAATGATTTAAATGATTTGCTCCAGGCGGGAGGGGGAATCAGGGGTAAATCTGAGCATGCTCTGTGAAGCTTTCTGGTCTGCTTGTGGTGTTTGAGGAAAAGCTCCAGAGGTCAGCACATGCTCTTGTGTAACAATGCTGACTCCATGAGAGGAGTAGATCCAGAGAGAGGCCCCTCTTGTCTCTCTTACACAAGGTCAGGGGGCAGTGGAGCGCTGCCATTGGTCACTCTCTCACACGCCCCCTGGGGCCCCTCCTCCTACCACCGTGGTGTGAGGGCTTAAAGCAAAGAGGTGGTGGGAAAAAAAACCACACACACACACACACACACACACACACACACACACACACACACAGAGATGTGTCCTTCATGAGTTTGGACATCATCAGAGAGACTCGATGATCTATCAGTAATTTAAGTGCAATGAGAAATATTCCACCTGCTCTTTACTCGTTCCTCTCCATCGCGCTTCCTCGTCCATCTCTCCTCACTCTTTCTCCTACTTCACTCTAAATCCAATTATGCTCTACCTCCTTACTTTTTCCTCCTCGCTCTTCCTCCTGTTTTCTTCATCCTTTCTGTTCCCTATTCGTTCCTATTCGCTATTTTCTACCTCCTCGCTTATTCTCATCTGTTTCCCCCTCACTCGTTCCTCCTCTTCCTTACGGTTCCTCTTCCTTGATGTTTCTCACTCTTTCTGCTCTTCCGTCTTCTCTTCTTGTCTTCCAACTACCGCCCTATTTCCAACCTGCCATTTGTATCGAAGATCATGGAAAAGGCTGTGGCCTCTCAGCTGCAGTCGTTCCTAGCTGGTAACAACCTCTTTGATATTTTTCAATCCAGCCAGCAGCATAGCACGGAGACCGCGCTAGTAAAGGTTGTTAATGATCTTTTACTCATTCGAGACTCAGGTAGTCTCTCTATACTTCTGTTATTAGACCTCAGCTCTGCCTTTGACACTGTCTGTCATAAGATTTTACTTTCACGATTAGCGGATTTAGGCATATCAGGCTCTGCACTATCCTGGTTTTCCTCTTATCTCACGGGCAGGCAATACCACATCTCCATACACAATTCCAAATCTCCTACTGTCTTACTTAAACAGGGTGTCCCACAGGGCTCTGTTCTTGGCCCACTACTATTCATTCTGTACATTCAGCCGCTTGGCTCATTCGTAGACATGGTTTTAGTTATCATTGTTATGCTGATGATATTAAGTTATATACTGCTTGTCAACCAGATTCTGTTAATGTAAAATCCTCACTCTCCTCTTGTGTTAGAGAATTAAAACAATGGCTACACTCAAATTTTCTTAGCCTGAATCTGGGTAAAACCGACATTCTGATAACTGGTCCCGCATCTCTAATAAAAAACAACTCTGTGGACTTTAGTCTTGATCTGGATGCTACTACGATTTTCCCCTCAGCTACTGTTAGAAATTTAGGTATCATACTCGACCCCTCACTATCCTTTGATGCCTATATTCGCAGCCTCTCCAAAACATCTTTTTTTTCATTTACAACGCATTGTCAAACTGCGACCTTTCATCTGCAGAAATGATGCCGAAACATTAGTGCATGCTCTGATTACGTCCCGTCTCGACTACTGAAATTCACTCTTCTCTGGTCTATCAGCTCACTCAATCTCACGTTTACAGTACATACAAAACTCGGCTGCCAGAATGTTAACCTCCAATAAAAAATCTGCCCACATTACCCCTATATTATTTGATCTTCACTGGCTGCCAGTCTCATCTCGCATAAAATATAAAATCATACTCCTCACTTATAAGGCACTAAATGCTCTTTCCCCTCACTATCTTTCCGATCTTCTCTCATCCTATGTTCCTTCACGATCACTCCGGTCTTCAAATTCTGAACTTCTTTGTGTTCCTAAATACCGTCTATCCTCTGCGGGTGGCAGATCCTTTTCTGTCATTGCTCCAATACTATGGAACTCCTTACCCATTGCACTCAGAACCATTACCACTTTGACTGAATATAAATCAAGGCTTAAGACCCACCTTTTCAACCTCCACTATCAGTCAATGCATAAGTGTTAGGAGTCCTTCATTTTTTCTGAAATGTGGTGTATGTTTCATGTACTATGTAGTGTTCTATCTCTTGTCCTGTATGTTTTTATGTCTATGTTGTCTCTGCTATTAACTCATGCAGCTGCATGTGATCCTTCGTCCTGGGCAAATGTCCGACGAATATGTTTATGTTTGTTCATTATATTTTATCTGTCTTGATATATTAAAATATTTTACCTTGTAAAGTGTCCTTGAGCTTGGGAAAGGCGCTATATAAATTAAACTTATTATTATTATTATTTGTCTTGCGCCTTTCTCCTCCTCACTCACGATTCCTTCTTGCATTCCTTTTAATCACTTTTTCCTCCTCATGTTTCCACCTCACTATTACGCTTTCTCAGGCACTATTACTCTTCCCCTTGCCCTTTCTCCTCTTCACTTGTTCCTCTCATTCATTCCTCTCCTTCCTCTTTATTCAGTCGGATTAAACCGAAGGGGTGGGGGGGCAATTACTTATATATATGCAGAAATACAGAGCGTATTGTGTGTGTGTGTGTGTTAGTGTTACACAGCTTATGGAATGCTTTAATATAAACAAAGGTTTGTGGACACCTGACCATAAGATTGCTTTGTGCTTCTTACAATGAGCTCTACCCTCCTGGGAAGATGTTCCACTAGATTTTGTGGAGATTTGTGAGATTTTATTCAGCGACAAGGGTGATAGTAAACAATAGGGTTCAAAACATCTATAGCAGGCCACTCAAGATCTTCCTCTCCAACCCATATAAAGCTTATCTACATGGAGCTGGCTTTATGCACTGAGGCATTGTGATGCTGGAACAGTTCAGGAACATCTGTGTGGGAAAAGGTGGGTGTCCTAATATTATGGCTATGTCAGTGTTTTATAACAAAAATAATTTCACTGCTTGAGGGGTTTTTTTTCTCTCCATTTTTTATAATTATTTTAAAATATGCTAAGCAGATAAAATTATAAATTAAATTGCAAATAAACAAAAGAATTGAATAATAAATTAAAATGAACAAAAAAAAAGAAAAAGAAATGAACAAATAATTAAAATAAAGAAAGCAATTTACAGAAAAATAAAAAAGAAATGATCAAAATATACAGCATAAAAAAGAAAAAGAATAAAATAAAATAAAACTCAATAGCGGTGTAATGTTTTTACCCTGCTCGCGCCGCTTGATCTTCTGGATCTGGTCCACCATGCTCCTAAGGATGTGGCATTTGTCTGGCTTCACGCTGAGGCTGGCGAGGTCTCCTATGTTGGCTGACAGGAGCTCGGCCAGCTCGTCGATGTAGCGGCTCTCCAGCTCCCTGCGCCACTTCTCTCCGCTGCAGTGCAAAAACACACACACTGTCAAAATGCAATAAATAAATCAATAAAAAAAATTATACAAATTATTATAGTAATAATATTTACAATTTTCCATACTTTAAAACTGACACCACAAAACTTTATTTAAAAACAGTTTTTCAACACAACATCTCCGTCTGCAGAATCCAAGCTACAAAAGAACACATGAAATTATGCGGTAAACAAAAACATGCTTCTTCAAAGTAGCTCCCTTTTCCTTTACTGACAGCTTCACACACTCTTGGCATTCTCTCTGTCAGCCTCACAAGGTAATCAACCCTTCTACCAATCTTGAGGAGTACCCAGAAGTGCAGAGTGCTTGTTGGCTGCTTTTCCTTCATTTTACGGTCCAACTCATCCCAAACCATCTCAACTTGATTTAGATTGGGTGATTGTGGTGGCCTGGTCATCTGATGCAGCACTCCATCATTCTCCTTCTTAAACAAATAGACATTACATAACCTAAAGGTGTGTTTGGGGTTATTGTCCTATTGGAAAACAAAAAATGGTCCCACTAAGGGGGGAGTGGTGGCTCCAGCGGTTAAGGCGCTGGGTTGCCAATCGGAAGGTCTGGGGTTCGAGCCCCGGTATCGCCAGGCTGCCACTCTTGGGCCCTTAAGCAAGACCCTTAACCCTCTATGCTCCAGGGGGCCCTTACGAGGGAAATATCAAGGTCCATGACGTCGGAGTGACGTGGGGCCGCCTTCCCGTGGGCTCACCACCTGCAGGAGGGACCGTAAGGGACGGTGCTGTGAGGATTTGGCCGCAGTCGAAGGCGGGGCGAGGGCCTGCTTAGACTGCTGCCCCCGCGACCCGAATTACGGATAAGCGGGAGAAAATGAATGAAGGTCCCACTGAGTGCAAACCAGTTGGGGTGGGCAAAATGATGTGGTAGCCATGCGCCATAAGTGTGCCCAAAATATTGACTAAATCACCAACAGTGTCATCAGCAAAGCATCACTACACCGCCTCCCCCATGCTTCACAGTATTAACCACACATTCAGGAACCGTCCATTCATCCACTGTAAGTCTTCTAACCAGAAATCTTAATATGGACTCATCAATACAAAAGTTTTACACTGATCTAATGTCCATTCCTTGTGTATCTTGGCCACAAGTGCTTGTTGTTCTTCCGAAGTAATGGTCCCCTCTGAACAGTTGATGTTGAAATGCTTTAAATCTTTATGGTGATTCAAAAATAAAAATAAAAATAAATATTCTCCCCTGCAGCAGAGGTAGCTCTTAGTCTTCCTTTCTTGGGAGGGTCCTCATGAGAGCCTGTTTCATCACAGCGTGATAGTTTTGGAGACTCCACATAGGCATTCGTTTCAAGTTCTTGTGTTAAACACACGTGGTCTCCAGCACATCAAGAAGGCAAGAAATGTCACAAATTAACTCTTGACAAGGCACATCTGTGAACTGAAAACCATTCAAGGTGACTACC
The DNA here is from genome assembly GCF_946808225.1 of Silurus aristotelis. Taxonomy (NCBI): domain Eukaryota; kingdom Metazoa; phylum Chordata; class Actinopteri; order Siluriformes; family Siluridae; genus Silurus; species Silurus aristotelis. The sequence goes on from NC_139602.1 coordinate 2,033,547, forward strand.
TCATGAATCTGATGATAGAATGAGCCATGAGTGTGCCAAGCTATCATCAAAGATAAATGTAGCTAAAATCTAAACCATATTCTGGGCTGTTTTACACATTTCTGTTTACTACATAATTCCATGTGTGTTCTTATATATTTTAAATGCTTCATACGTGTATACATAGACACAATCCCCTTACATTTCAGCACCCATTTTAGTACATCTGTACTGCTATACAAGTTGACCACTCTAAAATATTATATATATATATAAATATAATGTGTGTACATACAGAGGAGGTAAAGAAGATATCCAAGGCTAAAAAAAGGCAGAGTGGTGTAGATGTGTTTACTCAAGTGTTCCAATGAAAACGCCTGTGTGTGTGTGTGAGTAAGTGTGAGTGACATGTCTCCCACATGTGTAAGTGACTAATATGAATGTATGTGAGGACCAGAGAGAGAAAGGGCTTATCTAAGGTGACTGAGTACATGAACATATGGAATATGGATGACTCACTACTCTGTGTGTGTGTGTGTGTGTGTGTGTGTGTGTGTGTGTGTGAGAGCGCTGAGAAAGTAGGTCAGCGCCTTGACAAGGTTGCACGCAGGCGCATTGTGTGGTTCAGGTGCTGCGTGGGGTTGCCGTAGAAACGCGAGGTTACATCATCAGCTCCACCAAGGCCTCGCTCCGGAGAGACGTTCACTCGGACCGACATCTACACCACCACGCATCTCACATCTCGCACGTTCTCCAGCAAACAGCGCTATGAATGCAAACTTATTCGCTTCCGTCCCTCGAGGAAAAATTAAACGCTTGCAGATTTAATTTCCTTCAGAACACTCTGGACACTTGTTCATCCTCCCGCCATCAAAAAAAAGGCCACAATTATTGGGACACCTCACTTTTCCAACCATATGTGCTTCTTCTGCAAACTGTTACCACAAACATGGAGGCACACAATTGTATAGGAAAGCTTTGGATGTGCTAGTATGAAATTTGCCTTTCATTTCAACTAAAAGACCTGTTTCAGCATCACAGTACACAAAACCAGCTCCAAGAATATATGCTTGACATGAGCTGGATTGGAGGATCTTCCATCCATCTATCCATCCATCTATCCAGCCTCTTACCTGGGACCAGAGGTGTCACAAGGAGAGCCTTTCCTTTTGCGTGACTCCGGGGCGACGAGGTCGAGGGCGCTCTCTCCTGAGGCACTCATTTTCAGCTCATGCGAAGCTGCAGGTGAAAACGCAAACAAAACCGAGCGCTTAAACACTTTAAACTGGAATCACGAAATGCGAGAGCAGGATGCTAATACATTTCTCATGCGAAAGAATAAAGTGAAAAACTGCAGATATTTGGGTTAATCATCAAATCAAAATGCAAAAAAAAAGAAGGGCAACGATCACGTGTTCCTTTTAACATTAACAATGTAGGAGGGAATTCCAGAGTTGAAGCTTCATCTGTCACTCACTGATACATGAGATGTTTCTAGAAGGTGTCAGGACATTCTTTTAAAAAGTTTAAAACCCCTGGTTTTATTGTGCAGTTAGACTGATTTTTGCTGCACATGTTCTTGCAGACAAATTCAATTAAAGGTTTTCCAGAAATGAGGAAAATCTACACACAAACAAAACGACGCATCCGGTGGAGCACCACTTTATACAAACGTGCTGAGCTGAAAAGCATCTCGACGTGTCAAGCCCTGAGGTTTGAAATGGACAGAGTACAAGAAAAAAAAAACAAGCCGGAATTTTCTGAAGCTGCAGAGGTTCAAGAACATTTCAGACAAGTGTCCGAGGTGTTCCTGCTACTGCTTCAAAATAGAATTCATTTTATTTGTATGGAACTCGGAAGAAATCCGTTTATTCATAATGAGCGAGTCATAGGTTGATGTAAGAAAAGCTCTCGGAGACGTTGTGAGGAAGAAACCCAAAGTGAACCTGGTTCTGATCATTGTTCATTATCGTTTCATCATGGTGTCAATTTAGTTGAGGTCATCACCTGATCACTGATGGAGTCCTGAGTGTAAGACTGCTCATATTAAGTCCTAAACAATATTCAGGGTTATTAAGTGTTTATCATCCAGAGTAATCTCTTATATATCCATCTATCTGTCTATTTTTCCATTTATCTATCTGTCTGTCCATCTATTCATTCAACTATCCATTTTCCTACTCAGCAATCTATCCATCCATCCATCCATCCATCCATCCATCCATCCATCCACCTACCTATCGTTCTGAGATGGTGTTAAGGAGCTGAGCAGAGGAGAAAGAGCAAGCTGAGCTCTGGTTAATGAATCACCTTGGCAGCATGGAGAGAGAGAGAGAGAGAGAGAGAGAGAGAAAGAGAGAGAGAGAGAGAGAGAGAGATCTCCTAATTACCTCATACACAGAGAGAGCAGTGACAGGACAGAGCGAGACTGTTTACACCCGCTCGCAACCATGCTGAAGAGACGTCGCTACTTCTTGAGGGGAACCGTCAGGAAAATTCCTAGTAGGAATTCCGTGAATTTGTTGAAAGTATGACTTACACCCATTTGCCGTATTCAGTGAAAGAGAGCCTGGTGGAGGCCCACAGAGAGGAATACTGGATGAAGTGTGGAGGAGGTAATACAAACAAATACTATGCTCCAGCTCTTTCCTTCACCTACCCTGGTAGAACAGATTGCTCAGAGGGAAAGGAAACACACTTCATGCTGCTTTATCCATTCATTCATCCACCAATCCATCTATTTATTTATCTATCCATGCACATTTATGTTTAAATAAAATCTCTATCAATATCTATCCAGTCATCCATCCATCCATCCACAAGTCTATCTATCTAGTTATCTATCCATCCATTTATTTGTTAAGTTTACACAATATACCAAGCACAAATATCCATCCATTAACCCCTCTGTCTAACCATCTATCTTTATGTTTTCAGTCTCTATAAATAGGTAAATGAAGCTGGATGGATGGATATTTATAGTCTCTATCTATCTATCTGTCCACCTACCTGACTTCATATATAAATATCTCCAATCAATCATTTTTCACCCTTTTTTTTTTTTTTTTTGCCCAGAAAAAAATATTTAGTTTTTTTTTTTTTCATTGGTGCACAATGTTTTTTTTTTTTTTTTTTTAGATCTGCTCTAGATATAAAGTATATATTTTTTTACACCACCAGGAGCAAATCCTTCCACCCCAGTCGCCAAAGTAAAGTCAAGTGGTTTGGTATTAACCAGGAGATGAGTAGCCCTTGGTGTGCATCACAGCACCTGGAGTTCACATCCAAAGAATATCGATCTTTATCAGACCAGAGGATCTTTTCCTCACTCCCTCAGAGTCCTTAAAATGTCCATCAGAAGCCGTTTAACTCAAGAACAGCTTCCGACTAGATGTCTTAGTATTAGTATTTCTCTGATTGTTGTCCTTCTGCAATTCAGCAAGCCCGGTTGCAAAGGACATTGGGTTCCTACCTACCCAGAGTTCTTCTAGATCAGGTATGGATGGACAGAAGTGTCCTGTTGGTTGTTACATTTCACAACAATGGAATGGAGTGCGCACACACACACACACACACACACACACACACACACACACACACACACACACACACACACACACACACACACACACACAGTCTTTGTAAATCATTTCCAATCAGTCAAGCAAACAGGAGCCAACCTGATCTTCACCAGCGGTAATCTGAATATTTACCTAAACAGGACATTCCAGTTTGAGATTTATAATAAATTCTTTGCAGCTTCCGTGTTATACACTGCGGTGTGTTGAAAAGAGCCATTATTTTAAAATAATATAATGGGGAAAAAAAAAAAAAAAAAACACCTAATGGTTTAAAAGTCATAACGCTGAATTCTGTGAAGCCTGGACTGCCCGTAAATCTCGTAGTGTGTTGGACCTGGAATCTTTCACCGGGCTGTAACGTCATGTGATCTGCCTTGGCGTGAATTCCAGTCATTTTTAACCACAGTAGGAATTTTTAACTTCGGCAACATCAGACATATACCAACTACACGATTTTATACATTTATACATGTATATATAAAATTCTGTTCTGAATGGACCTTAAATTAATACTTTTCAAGTTTTTAATACTCTAAACATTTTATTATAATTATTAGTGTTTATTATTAGTGGACCCGAACTCAAAATGAAGCATGAAGACAAAATATTCTTGTAAATGTTTCCACACGGACTGTTAATGAGTTGAAACCGGATAGTGTACCTGTTTCATGTGGATTAAATAATAAAAATTTTATATTTTTTTAATTGGTTTATTAAAAGCAGACATTTCGAGCTTCGAATACATATATTTATTTCGTCTTTGAGCCAAATATTCAAGATTCGGGTTGTTATACGTGTCTGTGACGAGAGGTGACAGACACGGCCGAGAGCGCCCCCTGTCTGTTTTCTTTATTTTACAAAAACAAACCGAGGGGTTAATTGGCAGACGTGAGCATCATGGTGGATTTTTGTGCTGGGACACATCGGTAATACAAATGTTTAGTGATTAAAAAAAGGTTTTTCAGTGGAGTACACGCCAAATTCTTGTGGAAAGCCTTCCCAGAAGAGCGGAGGTTATTATAAAAGCAATTGTCGAATGGGACGTTAATATATATATATAAAAAAAAAGTTAAATAAAAAAAGGCACATACCAGTTTAACGCTTACGCAGATGTCCACAAACTTTTGGCCTTACAGTGTATCAATTCGTAGGGGATTTGCCATAATAGAATAATCGAGTGTAATAAAGAGGTGTGTATGCGGGTTGAGATTAACACATCCTTCAGAAATGACGCTTTTCTGACACGTCCTTTTAACCGCTGTCCATGTTTCATTGTTCTGCGTCTGAACCTTGGCCAAAACTCGGTTTGTTTTGGTTTCAGTGGGAGACAATAGAAAAAATATCGCTCCCTGGCGTGTCTCCATACCAAGCAACAAAAGTGTGAAACTCCCCCCCCCCAGGATATAAACATCCCTCACCTACATGCATCTACGAGATGAGATTTACCCCTCACTCTTCAACTTTGGCCTAAATTACCTTTGACCTACAGTAAAGCCTGCTTATAAACATTTTGCGCCGGCGTAACAACTTTACACTATACACAATACGAGATGGTATTGCCTGATACAGTTACACATACTTGTTCATGGAGGGAAAGTGTGCTCTCTGTGGTCCACGGCACTGGCCTGGTGTGATGGTGACAGACGAACAGAGGCGTGAAGCAGAGGGGGCTACTGTGCCTTGCCCTCGCTGTCATGCAGCACCATCCTACTGGCACTGGCAGAAAACAATGGCACACTGAACGCAACCTGCAAAGGGAAACAAAGAAAGGTTTTATTCCATTTAAAATCGCAAAAACGGCAAAAGATAATTAGGCACTTAGGCGTTCTGTTTGGTGTCAAAAACGGTCCGTTTTAGAGATCGCGTATTTGTTAACTTTGTAGACTTTGTCTATGTTCATTCGCATCATGCCGGAGCTTCTGTATGGACAATTTAAAGAAAAATGTCATTTTTTTAAAACAATTGTATTTTGACAAATAGAAAAAAAAAAAAAAAAAACAGTGAATTGGTCAACACAAGCGTTTTCAAAATTAAAAGGCGTTAAGAGGCAAAAAAGAATTGGACAGTGACTGCGTGGAATGAAGTTATTATGTAAAATAGAGGTCCTGTTCTGTAAGTCAAAAAAATTCGAAGCTTAATGGTTTGGGGTTGTTTTGGAGCAGGGAAGGAACCATCATGGCTCCCATTCCATTCTTAAAACCATGCAATTCTGTCTGGACTTATTTAAAGAGTAAACAGTCGACTGCAGTGTCATCTATCAAGGAATGGCCTGCCCAGTTACCGCACCTAAATCCAATTAAACTGCTCTGGGAGGAACTGTAAATCTCCTCTGGTTCCGCAAACTCTTTTCTTCTGACTGAACTCACAGTAAACCATGATCTTCCTCTTTCCATGTGTATTACAGGTGTACATTTAGAATTCTTTACGATTAGGGTCTTATTTTTGCTGCATAACTTCTATCTATAATATGACCCTATCTATGATGCAGACACCTGAAATAAATCACATTAATTACCAATAAATAGTTGGAGAACTATACATTAGTATACTACTTTTATTTGCACTACTGGTTGGATGCATTTGTTCTTGTACTTTGAATGACAATAAAATTGGACCTTTTGATTAAACACCATTTTTTACACATTTACTTTAATTTATTTTCAAACATATTTTCATTTACTTATACTCGTATGTGTATCTGATATGTAATGTTGGACTTATATTTCCTCTAGTTTATTATTTGTTTGATTCACCCACCAACCAACAGAATGGTACATTTCAACATAACAAAATTGTTTTGAATTCAATAGCAATGCATATAAAAAAAAATAAAATTATGATAGTAATAATCGGCTATATATCTTTTAAAAGTACGGCTCATTTGCATAACAACAACAAAAATCATTAGGAGGCATAATAAGTACATTTAAAATACAAATTAAATGATCAATGTAATTTTCTGCCCGCATTAAAGAAAGGAAATATGATGTGGCCCTCACAGAAAAAAAAAACTTTTGGGGGCCCTGGTGTATAGTGTCTAGCATCAGACTCGAGCTGGAGGACAATATTATGCATTAAAGCTATTTATATGGATTGTTTTAAAGTTTACATCTGACACTTAAAAAAAAAAAATCATCTGCAAGGCTCAGTACTCAACCCGCTCCTGTTTTTATCTTATATATGCTTAATTTGACCTCGTACCTCAACCCACTGCACCACCATTGCTATTTATTTAGATTTAACCTTAATGCCATTTGCACTCGTGATACACACCTTACTGTTTACTTTGACCTATAGAGTGTTACATAACTATTGCATTTAACTTTTTTACACTACTGGTTGGATGCAAACTGCATTTTATTGTCTCTGGACTTGCACCCTGAGAATGACAAAAAAAAAAGTTTTACCTATTTAAGCAGGAAAGGGTTACGGACCTTGCTCAAGAGGCTATCAGAAGCAACTTGGTGGTTCTGAAATTCCACCTACCAATCATAAGTCTAATATATTAACCAATTAGCAAGCATTTCCAACTTCCACAAATCCAGATTTCTACCGTTTTGTCATTTGTACTCTTTCTCAAATACATTAAAATGTTAGTTTGTGCTTTTTTTAATGCTCTATATGGTGCAAAAACCCTTGAAAATCTTCACTACATGTAAAAACTTGGATATCATTAGTGTTTTTTCCTTCAGATAGTCTCTCTTGATCATTCTCCCAGAGCTCATTCATCATTAGGCTCCATCACTAAACCCTCTGGTCCTCTACATCATGATGTCTTTCTACATCAACTTGACTTTTCCTTGCACCTGGTTATTTCAAGCAGAAAGCAATTCATTCTATTACTTAAGACTTTCTGACATAAAAAGATAATCAATTTATCTGAAATAATTATAATTCATTGTAATCTGTTCCATAACTAGGTCTTCATTATTCAAGGTACCAACAAATAGCCTGCACCTGTTGCTCACAGTAGGCATGGAAACTCAAATGAAGAAAATAATTAGAGATTTGGAGGCGAAAAAAACTCAATATTTCAGGTACTCGCACCATTAAAAAAACAGGAAAATGAATATAAATAAATATACTGTATTGACAAAGGTTTGTGGACACCTGACCATAAGGATGGTATGTGCTCCACGAGTAGTGCCTATTTTCTGTTATAATAACTTCCACTCTTCTGGAAATATGTTCCACTAGATTTTGTGCTGGTGGAGATTTGTTAGTAAGAACCAAAACGGTGAAACACACACACACACACACACACACACACACACACACACACACACACACACACACACACACACACACACACACACACGTGTGTGTGTGTAAAGACCAGGTTGGGTTTGGAAAAACAGCAGAAACAGTAGCACCGGTTTGGAAGTGCAAAGGCCATCGCACAGCTCACCACAGGCACAGCGAGTGTGTATGCACATGTCTCCCTGCACTGGCAGCTACACATTACCAAACAGCTCAGAGAAGATCTGCTAAAAAGCACAACTCCTATCTCGCGTTCATGAACAAACATTCCCTCATATCCTGAGAACCTGGGAGTCCTGCTAATCAGAACCATCAGGTGCTTATTACAAGCTTCTGCAACACTGACGTTTTAAAATTTGTTTACTTTTCCCCCGCTATTTACATTTAATACGATCGTATAACTAAAGGCCACCCTTGGGTACATTTGTTGTTTTGATGTGAGGATATATTGGCGAGGACGTACGCTGCACTTCCGAAGCTGACGTGAACGATAAAATATCATAGCTCAAGATTGCCACCTTCATAGCTGCTCTGTCTACTATATCTCAACTCTTTAATGGCTCCATCTGATCATACAATTAACCCCCTGGCCCCCTAACAGTTCTATTTTCTGTAATGCTCCATAATGAGCCATGTCCAAAGGTCTGTAACAATCCATCTCTCCCGTAACGTTCACTGCTCTATCTCTCTACCGCTAGCTCCGTAGCACTATCTCCCCATAAGTTCAGTAATGCTCTTCTTCTCTTCCCCTAGCCCTAAAACAGCTCTCCTCCACAGCTCCACAACGCTCCATCTCTCCTCCACAGCTCCACAACGCTCCATCTCTCCTCCACAGCTCCGTAACGCTGCATCTCTCCTCCACAGCTCCGTAACGCTCCATCTCTCCTCCACAGCTCCGTAACGCTCCATCTCTCCTCCACAGCTCCGCAACGCTCCATCTCTCCTCCACAGCTCCGCAACGCTCCATCTCTCCTCCACAGCTCCGCAACGCTCCATCTCTCCTCCACAGCTCCACAACGCATCATCTCTCCTTCACAGCTCCACAACGCTCCATCTCTCCCTTACAGCTCCAAAGCTCTGTAACAACTCTATATGACTCCTGTACAGCAGTAACTGCTCCCCTCCCACCAAGCTTCATAACACTCTCTCTCTCCCTCTGAGCTTTGTAACCACTCTACCCCCAGCTCCATACCCACTGTACTTATCTACCAGCAGCTCCATAACAGCTATTTCTCTCTCTCTCTCTCTCTCTCTCTCTCTCTCTCTCTCTCTCTCTCTCCATAATCCCTCATTCTCTCACTCCAGCTCCATAACTGCTAGATCTCTCCTCTACACCCATGTAACTGCTCTACCACTCCACCCCCCACCCAACTCCTAACTGTCTCTCTCTTGCAGCTCCCTAACTACTCACGTGTCTCTGTGTGTGTGTGTGTGTGTGTGTGTGTGTGTGTGTGTGTGTGTGTGTGTGTGTGTGTGTGTGTATACATAGCTGCTTCCGGGTCACTCGATCAAAACACCTTAGTGACATACTGGCTGAACTGGAACTGCTGGTTAGCTGTTGTTTTGAAACTGCGTTCTCTCTCTCTCTCTCTCTCTCTCTCTCTCTCTCTCTCTCTCTCTCTCACTCACTCACACACACACACACACACACACGTCAGCAGCGGACATACAGTGCAGAAGCGTGTACAGAAGTGTGTGGAGTGGAGTTATGCAACATCTACACACCGTGGACGGACTGACAACAGGAATGCGTGTGTACCGAAACCGTGCACACACTCACACGCACACACTCTCTCTCTCTCTCTCTCTTTCTCTCTCACTCACTCACTCACACACGCCTACCTTGCTCATATGGAGAGATCAGTCCTGCATTCGTCTTTTTTTTTGACAGGCCGCGTCTCTCTCTCTCTCTCTCCGGGAGAAGTCGGATGACTTTCACGATCTCCGGTCCGAGTTTATTAAAAATGCACGCACCGTGCAAATCCGACGCTTACAGTTCAGCCGCCTCCCCCCAAAAAAACCCATGCAAACAACAACAACAAGACGGAAAGTTTTGTTTGTGCCGCACGCGCCGCGTACCTCTCCCCCGTGCGCGCCCAACGAGCTTGCGCGTGCGCCAGTCGGAGGCTAGCACGAGCTAGCGGAGTTAGCCGAGTGAGCTAACTCGAAGAAACCGGGACGCAGCTCGCGCTCTCTTTCTTTTTCTCTCTCTCTCTCTATCTATCTATCATTCGGTTTCCACTCCGCGTCCTGCAGGAGCGAAGCCGGAAGTGGAGCTAATTCCTGCGCGTGAAACCTTATCTGTCTTTCCCTCCACACTTTCTCTGTATCGCTCCCTCTGCGTCCCTCTTGTCTCGGCGTCTTCGCGTGGACGCGGAGGTTTTAATGCGCGCGCGCGTTCTGCTATCTCGATACTATTTGACGTTAGTCCTCGCGCTGCTCGCGCTCTCCCTCTCTCCGTGCACCGCCATTTTCCACCGTGAAGCTACACAAACAAACAGCGCACCCGCTCACGTCACCTACGTGATGCGTCCCAGCGCTCCGCCCCATTCTCCCTCCTCTGCCCTCCTCTTCCCACTTCTCGGATCTACGTTACTGAGGAGCGACGCGCTCGTCCCCGCTGCCTCGCAAAAAAACAGGCTTTGGCGATCGGCTCGTCCCCGCTGCCTCGCAAAAAAACAGGCTTTGGCGATCGGCTCGTCCCCGCGGCCAGTGCGCGTGCACGGGGCCCCTTAGAGCAGGTTAGGTTTTAAACTCTGAGCAAATATAAATAAATAAAACAATATAAATTACATAAAAAAATTAATTAAAGTGAAAAATAGAGTTTACGCTTTAAACTTCAAGCCCTGCTTCCATAGCTTTACTAAAAAAAAAAAAAAAAAATATCTAAATAGGTAAATTATCGAATAAATAAAAATACATAAATATGGGGTTTGGTTTTTAACTCTGAGTTCTTCTCCTAAAACTTTACTATAAAAAAAAAAAATATATATATATATATATATATATATATATATATATATATATATATATATATATATATATATATATATATATACAATTAAATAAATATATATAAAATTTAACAAATAAATGTGTTTTCGGTGCCCATGGCCACCACGAACCTCGTGTCATCATCTAACTCAAACTTCCTGCATATTTATTTATTATTTTATTGTCTTAAAAAAGTAAAATTAAGTTAGAATGAGGTGCAAAGTAATGGAGAGTGTGTTAGAGAAGTGAAGAAAAGAATGCAGGCAGGGTGGAGAAGAGTGAGAGCAGGAGTGGTTTGTGATAGAAGAGTATCTGTGAGAGTGAAAGGGAAAGTTTATAGGACTGTGGTGAGACCTGAGATGTTGTATGGTTTTGAGACAGTGGCATTGAGTAAAAGACAGGTGGTGGAGCTGGAGGAAGCAGAGCTGAAGATGTTGAGATGTTCATTGGGAGTGACGACGATGTACAGGATTAGAAATGAGTTTATTAGAGGGACGTTTTGGAGACAAGGTGAGGGAGGTGAGATTGAGATGGTTTGGACATGTGCAGAGGAGGGACATGGGGTATATCAGTAGGAGAACGCTGAGGATGGAGACACAAGGAAGGAGGAAAAGAGGAAGACCAAGGAGGAGGTTTATGGATATAGTGAGTGAAAGACATGCAGGTAGTTGGGTCAGAAGAGGCAGATGTAGAGGACAGAGGGGTATGGAGACGGATGATCCGCTGTGGCGCCCCCTAATGGGAGAATCTGAAAGAAGAAGTCGTCTTAAAAAAAATTGTTATTGTTATTACGACTAGCACGACTTGCACGGATGTGACGTCACGAAAGATAGAGACAAACGGAAGTGGCCACTGCATAATAGGTGGACATAAATAAACTCATTCAATTAAAAAAGAAATGAATTCATTATTTGGAAAGAAAATTTTTTTTTTATATATATATATATATATATATATATATATATATATATATATATATATATATATATATACATATTCAAATAATGAATTCATTTCTTTTTTAATTGATATATATATATATATATATATATATATATATATATATATATATATATATATATATATTTGTATTAAATGTATACATGTAAATAAAAAAGAAATATTATTTAATTAATAAATAATATTAAATTGTATATATATATATATATATATATATATATATATATATATATATATATATATATATATATATATATATAAAACATCTTTATTTATTTTTGTAGGTTCCATGAGTCTCCTGAGTAAGAAGTACACTAACTCCACCACAACACACAGTCACGTGGTGTGGCGTCATCAGAGTGCGACTGGAGCTCCGCCTCGTAGACGCCATGGCAGAATCCGAGTATGTATCCTATTCTGATTACTGTTTTCCATCTGGATTAATCTTTCGCATCGGTTATTGCAGACTCTCGTGGGTGTGTGAGAACGCTGTGTGTAGTGTGTGTGTTGGGATGGAGAAGTTATTTTGCGGAGTCGGTTATGTGAAAACAGAGCGTTGTAGCGCACATGGGACTGTGGCTTTAACTCGGGCTGTGTACCAGACAAGGCATATCTATTTATCTCGGTTTCACTTTTTCGCTGTCTTTTTGTTCGTTGTAGGACAAAAAAGGTCATAAAGTTGGTTCCCGAGAACCTTCTTAAGAAAAGGAAGTCATACCAGGCGATTAAAGCGACCCAGGCCAAGCTTGCTTTACTTGAGAAAAGAAAGGTAACTAGCTCACTCACTAAATAGTTCACTCACCCACTCACTAGCTCAGTCACTCACTCACCCACTAACTAGCTCACTCACTCACTATCTAGCGAACAAGCTCACGCACCCACTAACTAGCTCACTCACCCACTATCTAGCTCACTAGCTCGCTCACTCACCAACTAACTAGCTCACTAAATAGCTCATTTACCCACTCACTCACCCACTATCTAGCTCACTAGCTTACTCACCCACTCACTAGCTCGTTTACCCGCTCACTAACTGGCTTACTCACTCACCCACTAACTAGCTCACTTGTTCACGTACCCGTTCAATCAGTAAAACACTTGTTTACTGGCCTGTTCATTCACCAATTAACTCACTTATTCACTAACCTACTCTTTCATTCACTTACGTACACACTTACACAATCGTTCGCTTATTTACCTGTTTACTTACTCGCATGTTTCCTCATCTGTTTACTCACCCACTAGTTCACCCACCTATTTACTCACTTGTTCACTCTCGTTTACCTTCTAACTCACCTGATCACTTATTCGTTTGTTCACTCACCCCTTTACTCACTAACTCGTTCACTTACCTTTGTTGTTGTTGTTTTTTTTTTGTTTTTTTTTTACTAACTCACACTCTTGTTTACCCGTTCACCTGTTCACTCGCCCGTTTATTCATTCTCTCGTTTTCTCACTAACTCAAGTGTTCACTTCCCCTCTCACCTGTTCACTTCTTTTACCACTTAGTTCTATTCAGTTTGATTTATCACACTTTTGACAATCGACAAGTCAAGTCAAGTTTATTTGTATAGCGCTTTTCACAACAGACATTGTCTCAAAGCAGCTTTACAGAAAACAACAGTGAAGGTGAATGGTGTGCGTTTGTCCCTGGTATATATATATATATATATATATATATATATATATATATATATATATATATATATATATATATATATATATAATATAATTAGAATAATTATGCAAACATGGTATAGGCTATTAGATGCTATAAGGCAATAAGAAGGTTGGAAACTAAGTTTATATTTATTAGATATGATCCCTCCAGATCCACTCCTTTACCTCAGACAAAGCTACCAAAAGGATGCTTGACTATTTGCTTCACTGACACTGTGTCTGAGTCACGAACACTATTTGTAATCTGTTCCATAACTAGGGCTTCATTTTTTAGGGTACCAACAAATAACCTGCACCTATTGATCACAGTATGCATGGCAACCCAAAATCGACCAAAAGTTTGCTAGGGATTTTTTGCTAAAAATCTATTTGGATGTGACAAGGTATATGCGTTTTTCGCAGACAAAGCTTGGACAGGGTCTGCGATTTAAGCGTCTGGAGGAGTTTCACAAGTACAGCACGCGAAAGCACAAGGATGAAGTTCGGCTCGCGAGATTACGACACAGACCACCTCCCGCTCTTCCTCCAGCCAAGAACCGCCTGGTGTTTGCAGTGCGCATCCGAGAGTAAGCTCCATCGTCTTCTCTCTCGCAGGGTCCGATTCCTATTCAGAACGGACTGTCTGTCCGTCCATCTATCGACCCCTACCTCTATCTCTGTATATCTCTGTCTTTTTATTTATTTTTTTTCTATCTATGTATTCATCATCCACATTTCCATCCATATTTACATGGTTTTTCTATCAATAATTTATCTATTTATGTCTGTTTATCTATCCATTCATCGATCCATTCACGTGTCTGTGTCTATCTATTTATCTTCCTCTCTTTCTGCCCTCTGTCTGTCTATCTACTTTTTTCTGCCTTTCTTTTGGGCTGTTTGTCTATCCATCCATCTCTATCTTTGTCTATCTGGCTATCTATCTATTTATCCCTCTTTGTGTCTGTCTGTCTGTCCGTCTCTCTCTCTCTCTCTCTCTCTCTCTCTCTCTCTCTCTCTCTCTCTCATATCAATATAACGTGTGATTTATATGTTGTTGTGTAAAAAAGGATTAAAGGTGTGTGTCTGAGAGTGAAGAAGACCATCCACATGTTCAGGCTGCGCAAAATCTTCAGCGGGACGTTCATTAAAGTCAGCAAGGCCTCCATGAACATGCTGCGAGTCGTCGAGCCCTACGTCGCCTGGGGGTAAGATGTCTGTGTGTGTTTTTGTAACATTTGACTCCCGAACGTATTTGTGACTGTTGCATTTGTTTAAAAATTTCATTATTTATAATTTTTTATAGATTTCCCAATTTGAAGTCTGTCCGTGAGCTCATCTTGAAACGAGGCCAGGGAAAGGCGGATAAGCGACGGATCCCTCTCACAGACAACACTGTCATCGAGAAATATCTAGGTACGCTCTTCACTCTGCGACGATAACGAGTTAAGGAAAATACAGAGTAATGTGGAATCTTTTAAAAACTCTCAGACTGTATAACACACACACACACACACACATTCTATTGACAAAATGTATATATATATATATATATATGTGGACTCCTGAGGATAAGATTGGTGCTTTTTGAACATCCCATTCCACATTGTCTACTTTTGCTGTAAAACTTGGATATACACTTACCGGCCACTTTATTAGGTCCAACTGCTTGTTAAAGCAAATTTCTAATCAGCCAATCACATGGCAGCAACTCAATGCATTTGGGCATGTAGACATGGTCAAGACGATCTGCTGCAGTTCAAACCGAGCGTCAGAATGGGGAAGAAAGGTGATTTAAGTGACTTTGAATGTGGCATGGTTGTTGGTGCCAGACGGGCTGGTCTGAGTATTTCAGAAACTTCTGATCTCCTGGGATTTTCACGCTCAACCATCTCTAGGGTTTACAGAGAATGGTCAGAAAAAGAGAAAATATCCAGTGAGCGGCAGTTCTGTGGGCGCAATGCCTTTTTGATGCCAGAGGTCAGAGGAGAATGGCCAGACTGGTTCGAGCTGATAGAAAGGCAACAGAAACTCAAATAACCACTCGTTACAACCGAGGTATGCAGAAGAGCATCTCTGAACGCACAACACGTCGAACATTGAGCCGGATGGGCTACAGCAGCAGAAGACCACACCGGGTGCCACTCCTGACAGCTAAGAACACTAAACTGAGGCTACAATTCGCACAGGCTCACCAAAATTGGACAATAGAAGATTGAAAAAACGTTGCCTGGTCTGATGAGTCTTGATTTCTGCTGCTCCATTCGGATGGTGGGGTCAGAATTTGGCGTCAACAACATGAAAGCGTGGATCCATCCTGCCTTGTATCAACGGTTCAGGCTGGTGGTGGTGGTGTTATGGTGTGGGGGATATTTTCTTGGCACATTTTGGGCCCATTAGTACCAATTGAGCATTGTGTCAACGCCACAGCCTACCTGAGTATTGTTGCTGACCATGTCCATCCCTTTATGACCACAGTGTACATATCTTCTGATGGCTACTTCCAGCAGGATAACGCACCATGTCATAAAGCCCGAATCATCTCAGACTGGTTTCTTGAACATGACAATGAGTTCACTGTACTCAAATGGCCTCCACAGTCACCACATCTCAATCCAATAGAGCACCTTTGGGACGTGGTGGAACGGGAGATTCGCATCATGGATGTGCAGCCGACAAATCTGCAGCAACTGCGTGAAGCTATCATGTCCATATGGACTAAAATCTCTGAGGATCCAGTACCTTGTTGAATCTATGCCACGAAGGATTAAGGCAGTTCTGAAGGCAAAGGGGGACCAACCCGGTACTAGTAAGGTGTACCTAATAAAGTGGCCAGTGAGTGTACCTTTTCAGCATTGACGGAGCACACAGAGACTCTTCTGATCTAAAAGCTGCCCATTTCAGAGGCACTACTGCAACCCCATACCATAAGAGATGCAGGATTTTGAACCGAGTGCTGATGACAACCCGTCTGGTTCCTGTCCTCTTTAGTCTGGAGGACATGCCGTTTTTGGTTTCTTAATGGAATTTGACCCTTCAGTTTGTCTAACCACAGAAATGTTTTCAACTTTAACCTAATTAGTTGCAAAATATTTAGCCAGCTGGTTAATTTTGTATTTTTTAAGTAACAGTTTTATTAGGAATAAAATGAGTTGGAGATTTGAAAATCTTTGGTATTGATAGAAATTTTTTTAATTAATTTTTTTATAAAAAATAAGCGCTATATAATTTTTTTTTTTAAGAATTAGGATTATATAAAGTGGATTTTCATTTCATTAAACACTATACAGCCCTGTGGTGGTGGTGTTATTTATTTATGTTTGTTTATTTTTTGTATATAAATTTGGTGTGATTGTCTGCAGGTCAGCATGGCATCATATGTTTGGAAGACCTCATCCACGAGATCTACTCGACCGGGAAGAATTTCAAGGCGGTGAACAGCTTCCTCTGGCCCTTCCCCCTGTCCGTACCTCGACACTCAGCCAGGGACAAAGTGGGCCTTTTGAAGGAGATGGGCGAGCCTGGACCTCGAGGCGACGACATCAACAGAGTGATCAGGACATTTAACTGAACTTCTGTCCTTTGGAGTTTGGACAAACTTGTACTGTTTTTCCGGATATTTTTTTACATTTTTTTTTTTAATTTTTTTTTTTTACACCTTTCCCAGTTGCGGTTGAATGGATCAGACCGGGATTGGACGTAGCCCTGGGGGTTGGGGTTGGGGGGTATGATCGGACTAGTGTTTCATTTGAAGATGTTTTGTCGGACAGAATTATATTAATATTAATTCTGTTCCACAATTTCAGTTTATATTAAAACAATGGATTGTGGATTTATTATAAACCATAATTGTGGTGTATCATGACACTTTTTTTCAAATCATAAAACCAGTAATTGAAATCAAAGCTGTCTCAGGATCGTGTGTGTGTGTGTGTGTGTGTGCTTCTGTTGCATTTTTTTTTTCTTTGTGAAGATTACACTTGAGAAATGAATTGTAATGATGGTAATAGACCAGTTTAATGGTGAGGACGTGTGAAATTTACAGCAGTGTGGATCAAAGGGTCGCTAATACAAGACGGTATCTCTAATTATTCCAATTTAATGTTAGTTGTAGAAAGTTTTACAATGGCCATGGTGCAGTCTGAAACTAGCAGTGTAGATTTTGCCTTGTTCAAAATTTAACATCGAAAGAATTTATACTTTTTTTTTTTTTTTTTTTTAGCACCAAATAGTTTTTATGCAGTTATTTCATTGTTTTTATATATATATATATATATATATATATATATATATATATATATATATATATATATATATATATATATATGTGTATATATATATAATGTATATATAATTTAGTTGTGTGGGACTCTTCAGCAACCAAGATGAAAAATAACCATCACCAGCTTCATTGATCTGCCAATACAAAAGAACGAACGCAAACACCTTCATCTCACATGATTCTTTTAATTAATGCGGTTTTCACAAGTAAATTAGGTCATAAATGTGGATATGGACCGGAATTAGTTTTGTTATAAATGTAACCTGATTTAGAAATACTAGAATTTTACTTTATTACATCATTCAGTACAACAACGTCTGTAGCAGATATGTAAATTAGGGTTCATGGGAACTTTTGATTGGCCCATCGTGCCATATTAATGAGAAGAGCAGCAAAAAAGGAGAAAAATGTGATTGAAAAATAAGGTCCAGTTTAATTTATCTCATTAGAGCTCACTGAAAAGCTGCATTAGGCATTGAAAAATATATTGTACAATAAACCGGATTGTTTCTGATTGTATTCGAATTTTCTTACAACCCTCAATCCGGTTAGATTTTTGGCTCTTCAGAAACAATTCTTGTTCCTGGAAATATTCTGTAAAAATGACAAAATGTGCATCCTGTTACAGAAAGAAACTACAGGGACATGAGTGAAAAAACTGAAAGGAAAAAACATTCAATCCACTAAACATGTTCTTTCCTTTCTGCATTCAACTGAGAACTTTATTCCAGTCCAATAGGTAAACTTAATCCCTGTCCTTGAAAGGTGTAGTGGTTAATATCCCACTCTCAGGTTTGAACCTGAGCTTCAGTGTGAATTTATTCGATTTTAGGAACGCAAGAATAAAAAGGATTTTTTTTGGATTTTGCCCCCTCCATCAACACCCTGCGATACCTTCTGCAATCCAGAACCTTTCACGCAACTGTTTCAGCTTACGCCCAATAACACCATCATTCAGGCAACCGTTGCTATTTATATCCCAGAGACCTGGCTGGGGTTCGAACCAGCAACCTCTCAATCCAGAGGTGAAGCTCATCCAACTGAGCCACAGGATCTCACACAAGCAGGTTGTTCCAAAGACCTTTTCACTCTTGAATTCTTCCAATCTAATTAAAAAGTCCAGCTAAAGCACAGGCTTGAACCAGGGACATCAGACACCTGAGACTGTGACTCTAAACCCCTACACTATTTACAGACAAGTCGCAAACTTGCTTATTGGACTTTTATCCCAATAAACAGCTCAGTTGGCTGTAAACATGACATTCTATGTTGAATTTGTTTTTGTTTTTCAAATTGTTGTTACACCATTTTAGTTTCTCAAAGTATCAGGATGCCCTAAGTGTCATTTTTACTTAATATTTCTGAGTCCAGAGGGGCACCAACATTTTCCAATAAAGGGCCAAAAATCTAACTGGATTGATGGTAATTTTCCAAAAGGAAATACTGCATTATATGTAAATAAAAGTTGCCATGGTTATAAAATAACCGATCAACCATCCGCTCATAATCCATCAGTGGCTTCATCCAACATTTCGGAAGTTCATACGGACCACAAAAGCAACAAGAGAATGCCAGGAAATTTGAGTCTGACGCATGTCATGCCATGCACAATTGTTGAAATACTTGCTGCTGAACAACCTTGCCCCATGTCCATTATATATTATTTATTTATTACTTTTACTTTATAAAAACAACTAATATACTAATATCATAACTACTTCAATTTCTTTTTATAAATTTAGAATTTTTATTTTATTGATAGTTTAAAATAATTATTTAAATATCATTTATTTTTATTTGTAGAGCGCTTTTAACAATGGACATTAGTCTTAAAGCAGCTTAACAGAGATAAAGCGGTTATAAACTTATACAGACTGATTGCATTCATGTTGCAATCTCATAAATAACCACAAGGTGGCAGCTATGTGACGCTATTGGACATTAGTCTCAAAGCAGCTTAACAGAGATAAAGCGGTTATAAACTTATACAGACTGAATGCATTAATGTTGCAATCTCATAAATAACCACAAGGTGGCAGCTATGTGACGCTATTGGACATTAGTCTCAAAGCAACTTTACAGAGATAAAGCGGTTATAAACTTATACAGACTAATTGCATTCATGTTGCAATCTCATAAATAACCACAAGGTGGCAGCTATGTGACGCTATTGGACATTAAGCTCAAAGCAACTTTACAGAGATAAAGCGGTTATAAACTTATACAGACTGAATGCATTCATGTTGCAATCTCATAAATAACCACAAGGTGGCAGCTATGTGACGCTATTGGACATTAAGCTCAAAGCAACTTTACAGAGATAAAGCGGTTATAAACTTATACAGACTGAATGCATTAATGTTGCAATCTCATAAATAACCACAAGGTGGCAGTTATGTGACGCTATTGCAGCTCACTAAAAGTAATGAAGCGAACTATTATTTGTAAACGAGCAAATGATGATAATGATGCTGTTGATTATGATGATAATGATGATAATGATGATGATGATTATTATTATTATCATCATCATCATAATTTGTATATAATTAATTATTCATAAACCCAAATTAATTTTTGTTTGTAGAGCGCTTTTAAAATTGGACATTAGTCTCAAAGCAGCTTTACAGAGATAAAGCGATTATAAAGTTATACAGACTGAATGCATTCATGTTGCAATCTCATAAATAACCACAAGGTGGCAGTTATGTGACGCTTTTGCAGCTCACTAGAAGTAATAAAGCAAATTATTTGTAAACGAGCAAATGATGATAATGATGATGATGATTATATATTATTTAAATATAATTTATTATTTATATTAATGTATAATTATTTGTATCTACAATTATTTCTAAAAAAAAATGTATATATTTATGAATTATATATGATTTATTTATTAATTTTATTGTGATAAAAACAATATAACCAGAATAAATTTAAATAATAAATATAAGAAACGTCATAAATACTTCAGTTCAATTAATTTCTATTTGTAGAGCGCTTTTAACAATGAACATTAGTCTCAAAACAGCTTTACAGAGATAAAGCGTTTATAAAGGTATACAGACTGAATGCATTCATGTTGCAATATCATAAATGGCCAGCAGGTGACAGCTATGTAACTTCTTCTTCTTCTTTCGGCTGCTCCCATTAGGGGTCGCCATAGCGGATCATCCGTCTCCATACCACCCTGTCCTCTATATCTGCCTCTTTTACACCAACTACCTGCATGTCTTCCCTCACCACATCCATGAACCTCCTCCTTGGCCTTCCTCTTTTCCTCCTACCTGGTGGCTCCATCTTCAGCATTTTTCTACCAATATAATTCATGTCCCTTCTCTGCACATGTCCAAACCATCTCAATCTCGCCTCCCTCACCTTGTCACCAAAACATCCTACATGTGCTGTCCCTCTAATAAACTAATTTCTAATCTTGTCCATCCTCGTCACTCCCAACGAAAACCTCAACATCTTCAGCTCCGCTACCTCCAGCACCACCTCCTGTCTTTTACTCAATGCCACTGTCTCTAATCCATACAACATCGCAGGTCTCACCACAGTCCTATAAACTTTCCCTTTCATTCTTGCAGATACTCTTCTATCACAAATCACTCCTGTCACTCTTCTCCACCCACTCCACCCTGCCTGCACTCTTTTCTTTACTTCCCTAACACACTCTCCATTACTTTGCACTGTTGACCCCAGGTACCTGAACTCCTCCACCTTCTCCACCTCTTCTCCCTGCAACCGCATCACTCCACTGCCCTCCCTCTCATTCACACACATGTACTCTGTCTTACTCCTACTGACTTTCATTCCCCTTCTCTCAAGCGCATATCTCCACCTCTCCAGGCTCTTCTCAACCTGCTCTCTACTCTCACCACAAATCACAATATCATCTGCAAACATCATAGTCCAGGGAGACTCCTGTCTGACCTCGTCCGTCAAACTGTCCATCACCACTGCAAACAGGAAAGGGCTCAGGGCCGATCCTTGATGCAGTCCAACCTTCACCCTGAACCAGTCTGTCGTACCTACTGCACACTTTACTGCCGTCACACTGTCCTCATACATGTCCTGCACCACCCTCACATACTTCTCTGACACACCTGACTTCCTCATACAATACCACAACTCCTCTCTTGGCACCCTGTCGTACGCTTTCTCTAAATCCACAAATACACAATGCAGCTCCTTCTGTCCTTCTCTATACTTCTCCATCAACATCCTCAAAGCAAATAAGGCATCTGTGGTGCTCTTCCTCGGCATGAAACCATACTGTTGCTCACAGATGGTCACCTCTTCTCTCAGCCTGGCTTCCACTACTCTTTCCCATAACTTCATGGTGTGACTGATCAACTTAATTCCCCTGTAGTTACTGCAGGTCTGCACATCTCCCTTATGCTTAAAGATTGGTACCAGCACACTCCTTCTCCATTCCTCAGGCATCCTCTCCCCTTCCAGAATCCTGTTAAACAATCTGGTTAAAAACTCCACTGCCATCTCTCCTAAACATCTCCACGCTTCTACCGGTATGTCATCTGGTCCAACCGACTTTCCATTCTTCATCCTCTTAATCGCTGCTCTCACTTCCTCCTTACTAATCCTATCTACATCCTGCTTCACCAACTCCACATCCTCCAACCTTCTCTCTCTCTGATTTTCCTCATTCATCAGCTGCTCAAAATACTCCCTCCATCTTCTCAACACACTCTCCTCACTAGTCAACACATTTCCCTCTCCATCCTTTATTGCTCTAACTTGCAGTACATCCTTCCCAGCTCGGTCCCTCTGCTTGGCCAATCGGTATAAATCCTTTTCTCCTTCCTTAGTGTCCAACCTCTTATACAGTTCCTCATATGCCTTTTCCTTGGCTTTCGCCACATCCCTTTTAACCTGCTGCCGCATCTCCTTGTACTCCTGCCTACTCTTCTCATCACTCTGTCGATCCCACTTCTGTTTTGCCAATCTCTTTCCCCTAATGCTCTCCTGCACTTCCTCATTCCACCACCACGTCTCCTTGTCTTGCTTTCTATTTCCAGATGTCACACCAAGTACTTTTCTAGCTGCCTCCCTCATCACTCCTGCAGTAATTGCCCAATCATCCGGCACCTCTTCACCACCACCAAGCCCCTGTCTGACCTCTTTCCTGAACCTCACACTACACTCTTCCTCCTTCAGTTTCCACCATCTTATTCTTCTTTCAAACCTTACTTTCCTCCTCTTCTTCTTCGCCTCCAAAACCATCCTACAGACCACTATCCGATGCTGTCTAGCTACACTGTCCCCCGCCAACACCTTACAGTCTCCAATCTCCTTCAGGTTGCATCTCCTACACAGAAGATAATCCACCTGTGTGCACCTTCCTCCACTCTTATACGTCACCCTATGATCCTCCTTCTTCTTAAAATACGTGTTCACCACTGCCATTTCCATCCTTTAACGCTATTGCAAATTATTATTAGCCTTATTTTTATTATGATTATTACTATTATTGTTGTTGTTGTTT
The DNA here is from genome assembly GCF_946808225.1 of Silurus aristotelis. Lineage (NCBI taxonomy): Eukaryota > Metazoa > Chordata > Actinopteri > Siluriformes > Siluridae > Silurus > Silurus aristotelis. Next base: position 2,056,774 of record NC_139602.1, read on the forward strand.
GCATGTTTGCATAATTATTCTAATATATATATATATATATATATATATATATATATATATATATATATATATATATATATATATATATATATATATATATATATATATATATAAATAATTGTATCTACTATTAATTATAAAAAAAAAATAATATATATATATATATATATATATATATATATATATATATATATATATATATATATATATATATATATATATATATATAATGATTAACTATATTTTATTTACATTTATTTCACCAAGTGCAGGATGAAAGCAAAAAAGAAAAAAAAAAACCCACAAGAAACAAGTTTTAAAATATATATTTCTTAGTACAATTCTGCTTCTGATAAAAAAAACAAAAACAATATGAGATTAGACACTAAAACCAGACAGATAAAACACCTTTCCAGAAGAGTGATACTTAAACGTTGGATGAAATGTGGAATGTTCAAAAAAAGACGCACATACCAATCTTACGGTCGGGTGTCCACAAACTTTCAGCCACGTAGTTGTAAAAGTACAGTCACCATTGCATCCTAAAGCCTCGCACCGTCGTGATGACGGTGAATTTCTTTGGACAAACAGCACAGACTGTTAAACACCAGCCTCCGCATCAGCATCACACGCCTTCATTACAATGAACCTTTGAACTAAAACATGATAAATCCAGGGTGTTTATAATATTCACTGTATTCATCTCAATCCCGTGTTCATTCAGGTAATAAATGCTGAAAATCCCACAAAATAATCAGAATAACTTCTTAGATTGTGTCATTTTTTTATTGAGATCAACAACGAATTCGATAAATTAAATACACACTGATACATCATAAATCCACATGTAAATACAAACACAGCTAGGATTTGTTCTCTTTATTTAAAAAAGAATATAAACTTAAAAAATATTATATTTTTCAAATATATATAAAACAGGAGTATGAACTCAATCTGAGTTTCTTTGGTATCAAGATTATATAATATATAATATATATACAGTAGATTCATATTCAGACCGGACGTTACATCACAAGATCGCGGCGCTCTTTTCTGTGAAGCACCTAAAAAGTTTTCAAAAAGGTTTTAAGCTGTAATGCGTCCTCGATGGGTAAAAGATCATAAAAACTCAATCCAGTGAGAAGTTCGACGTCTCGGATGCGCGCCACGTGAAGCCGAGTCCAGTCCTGAACCCAGGAATATTCGCTGCCATTCTGTATAAAAGCAAGACGCATGAACAAGAAGAAAGAACCAGAAGTTAAATTTCAGGAAGCAATAGTGCAAAGTCCAACAATTCTGTTTGCCGCAAATCACGTCAACGCATTTTCATAAACACCAGTCTCAGAAAGAGAGATATTCTGGGATCAGTTCTACCGTGACGCACCTGATATGGTGAATATGGTGATTTTCCAATCAGAACCAATCCAAATAAAGATAATCTTATGGCACTACTTTATCTCTGGGTGTGATTCGGAGACGCAGAATTCAAGCTCTAGCAAGCCTCATTTAAAATAAGTAATAAAAACGCAATATAAAAGTGTTATTTTAATCCATCCAGTTAGTTTTGCGCTGAAAACATCAATGAATCATCAATGCTGGGACGGGACAATGATATAAGGGGATAATCAAAGGATTTCAGGCCGTCATTCAACTCCACATCCTGCAGTCGTAGCCCTGGATTACCACCTTGTATAATCACCGTAATTTCCGGACTATTAAACGCACCCATATATAAGCCGCACCCACTGAATTTTACAAAGATGTATATTTTTGAACATAAATAAGCCGCACCTGTCTATAAGCTGCAGGTGTCTACACTGAAACTAATGAACTTTACACAGGCTTTAATGAAAGACGGTGTCTGTTACACGGCTTGTATCTAAACAGTAGCCTACCAAGAAAGTCATTGTTCACTGTCTTCCTCCTTCCTTTCACAACTATTTCTCTCGAGAGTTTTTCTTTTGGCATCGTCGTGCGTTTAAAAATCACCATTGGTGAATCTTTTCTCCCGACGCCGTGCAGCTCAGAACACAGGTGAAGTGTGTTTTCATGGCCGGTTGTTTTCAGCGTGACGAATGATTCACATTTTCTGTAGACAGTCCGAGTAAGCGGCAGGTCAAACGTCAGAGGAACATCATCCATATTTATGATGTGGTGCGGCCCGATTCAGTGGGAGCGCATCTGATTTAATATAAAGAGTTTCATTGGTTCACCTGAACCTGTTCAGCAATTTCATTGGTCTAATGTTATGGGGTTCAGTTTTTTGATGGCAGGAAGTTTGTGAAACCGGGAAACACCCAGGAAAAATCCATAAATTAGCCGCTTCATTGTTTAAGCCGCGGGGTTCAAAGCGCGGGAAAAAAGTAGCGGCTTATAGTCCGGAAAATACGATAATAGTTAATAGTGTTGCCATCACAACACTCACATGACAGGTCTCGAGGTTGTCTGGACGGTGAGGGAGGATGAAAGAAACTGTTTCGAGGAGGTTGTGGCAATTCTGCAAAGCCAGAGATGCGTTCTTGCAACTTGTAAGGATCACGAAGTAATGAGTGGGAATCGGTGTCTCGGACCTGGTACAGACAAACAAGAAAAAAAGACCGGATCATTGGAATTTGACCCCAACGGTCCCCATAAAAATTAGCCCATGGGTCCCCGTAAGGTTAAACATTGAAAGATAACACACTCTGTCTTTCCTTTCGTGACTTCATCGTAGACTCCATTGAAGTCTTTATCGAATATCGGCCCACTCATCACGTTGATACCGCCAAGAGTCCTGGAATATTTTACCAGGAGAACACTGTGAAAATAATCCCAAATACCTGGAAACAAGTGACAAACAGAAAAAAATATTGAGAAAACCAAAATCCAGAAATGTGAAAATTTTTGAGCATCACATTTGCTCTACAATTATATGGCCAAACATTTGTGGACACCAGGAGCTGTTATTTGCTGTTCTAATATCTTCCACTCTTCTGGGAAGATGTTCCACTAGATTTTGTGGAGAGTTCTGCTCATTCAGCCAGAGGGAGTTAGTAATTTCAGGTAGTGATGTAGGTGAGGTGAGGAGGCCTGGGGTGTGTTCTAATTCTTCCCAAAAGTGTTAAATTGGGTTTGAGCGCCACAGCAAGCCAATCAAGATCTTCCAGTGTAACCCATGTAAAGGCTGGAAAATCCACAATCGGATCTCGCTTTTGGATCATTTGTGTCCTTAAAATGCCTTTGAAAATTACCTTTGAAGATCGGAAACATTGGTGCCATGTTACTCGTGATCAGTGAATCCAATTCGGTTCCGTTCACCGCCAGAACTGGAGGATAATTCAAGGCTTATTTAATACTTAAAGTCAAATAATAGACATTCAATTCTATATGTATTTTTATTAGAAGTAATCAGGTGTGACTTTACCAGGAGGATGGAGGAATCCATATGTTACGGTGCGGTTGTTCTTGTAGGTGTCACAGGACTGACTCGCTTTGGGCGGAATACGAAAGTCGGCCCGAATACACTCTTCCTGGGAGGAACCTAGAGGTTTGATGGCAGACTGAGAAATAGATGATGAAGTTAACATACATTTTGGGAGAGAACTCAATTGAAAAGCTTGATTTGGTTTGGTTCGGTTTGCAGATTTTAGTTGTGTAGTTGTGGAAATTTGTGTTTGTTGAGAAAATAGATTGTAAAATTCAATTCAATTCAATTCATTTTTATTTGTATAGCGCTTTTAACAATGAACATTGTCTCAAAGCAGCTTTACACAGACAATGCGGTGATTAAAAATGAATATGTTCTTTATGAGTAAGTTAAAATCAGGTACAGATCTATGGTTAGACCTGGGGTGTGCTCCAATTTATTTTAAATAGGGTGTTCAATAGGGTTGAGTTCACTCCAGATCTTCCACTCAAAACCGTATACAGAATATCTTCATGAGCTGGTTTTGTGCACAGGGGTATTGTCATAGCAGAACAGGTTTGGGTCTCCCAGTTCAACTGAAGGGAAAGATATAATACTGGCGTCCTATACAGTTGTCTGCCTCTGAGTTTGTAGTAACAAACTGGGTGTAGTAAGTTTGGTGCATATGGATGGAAAAAGCAGCTGTCCTAATACTTTTGAGACCGCAGGGGAGAGATTGATAACGCTTTTGGGAAAAAACAAAAAATGTCTCACCAGTGGTTTTAGACTATATGCAACCCATAGAGGCATGAGGATGTCTTTGCTGTATCCGCTGACGTAGGACGAGTGCTGAAGTATGCAGTAGTCTGCTTTTTCTTGAAGAACTCGTGGGACTCCGTATGGCAGGTGGAGATGCTGAGCTGTCGAAATTGACGTACTTGAGCTATTCAGATGGCGGTTGAGCTCTTTTATCTGTAACGAAGTAAACGATTTAGAATTTTAAACCCTGTCCCAACAGCTCCTTTTCATGGGTCTTTAATCCGGATATCATTTTAAGCACATGCATTTACACTTCTGTACAATTCATTTACACGTATACCAACTGATAACTGAAAAAAAATGATATTCTCTTGAAATAAAATAAAATTATGACTTTCCAAATAAACAACATAAACTACAAAAGTGCTGGGACTCCGGATTTTTCCAGCTATGCATGGAATTTTCCCTTCATTTAAACATGTTCCACTAAGTTTTGTGGAGATATCAACTCGAATAGTCCCTATCCTCTTTAGCCCAGAGGACATGATGTCAATAGCTTCTAAAAAGAAATTGAAATTTTGATTTGTCTCACACTCGGAATGCCTTGGGTGTTGTTTCGATAGGGTTTGAGCGCTATAGTAGGCCACTCAAGATCTTTCACACACATCCAACCTATGTAAAGCATATCTTCATGGACCTGGCTTTGTGCACAGGGGCTTTATCATGCTGGAACAAGTTGGATGTCCTAGTGCAAGTGAATGGGAACATTTAATGCAACTGTATCCAAAGACATCTTCACAATTGTGTGCCTCCAACTTTGCGTTGAAGAACCACGTATGGCTGGAAAAGTCAGGCATCCCAATACTTTTGTACATATAATGTACATGATTTCCACATGCTCTCTATGAGGTACAACTGTTTTATCGTACAAGTGTTGTACTCTGATCTTTTTGTTGTACTGACCTCAGATTTGTTGCGGAGCTTGCAGGAGCAGCCGCGGTCATCCGTTGGAGAGAGAGCATCGGAGGAACAGATAGTGGCTGAAGAGATCTCAGGAGGATGGACTGGATGATGAGGTGGGTTTTTTAGTAGATGGTTGAGACTCCCATGAGTGCCATTGTTAGGAGCAGGTGGGATTTCCAACAAATCTAAATGAAGTCAAAGACTCAGCTGTACTGGAGATATTACACAATTACCTTCAGTTTCACTGATTGCAATTTATTTCCACATGGGTGATCCAATTTTGCTGTAAAAATTGCCGTTGCTGTTGAAGAGAAGTGGAACCCAATGTGGGCTTCTGCTGTTGTAACCCATCTGACAGAAGATTTGACATGTGATGGGATTCAAAAGCATGTTTTTATCCACACAATGGTGATAAAAGTTATGGTTAAGGCTCAGGGTTGCTGAGGTAAAAAAGAGCAGGTTCCTGACGGATCTTTAAACGCTAGCAAAGAAAGGAGGAAAGAAACCTGAAGGAATGTGATAGTGGAATATACAACACCTTCACGGCCTTCCAAAAAGCCAGATCACACTGGTATTACAGAGAAAATATGGTGGCTGGATGATGTTGCAATTCACATATCATCACTTACCACACAGGAGGTTATACACTTCAATGTTTTCGAATGGAGCGACCGTTGTGCTGGACTTTATTCCAGGTCCGTATCCTATGAAAATGGCCTGAAAATAATGAAAGGAAATATTACGAATGTCATATGATGAAAATATGGACAGTTCTTTATTAAATCCTGTGCTGGTCAATCTAAAACTCGAAGATTAAAATATTAAAATATTCGAAATATGATTGTTTAAATTGTACAATTTATATTTTAAAAAATAAATATAAGATTCGGATATGCTTATTTTTGAACATCCCATTCCATATTTAGTTCTTCTGGAAAGATGTTCCACTAGATTTTGTGAAGATTTGTGGTTTTGTGGAGATAACAACATCGGATGGCCCCTCCTTATGGAGATTTATGCTAATTTAGCTACAAAGGCTTTAGTACTGATCAGTCAGTTAATCATGTAGTTAAGGAAGCTACTCTTCTGCTGAGTCAGCGTTCCAATTAATTTTGTTCAATAGGCTTAGGTCAAAGCTCTATAGCAGGCCAATCAAGATATTCCACTTCAACCGATATAATGCATATCTTCATGAAGCTAGCTTTGAGCACATGGGCATTGTCATGCTGGGTGTAGGTCTTATCAGCGACCAATACATGGAGTGTAAAGAATGTATCAACACAGATCAGGAAGCAAGCAATGTCACGGTACATGATGAAGAGTTATGGGTCAACATTCAGTAAATAGAACACGGACCTGCATGCTTGTGAAGGTGTTATCGGAACCGTGGAACCCACCCTTGCAGTACTTGATTTCACTTGGCTTGCTAGGGGGAAAAAAAACAGAGGACAATAAGACAATACAGGACAATCAGCGACCCACTGTAATTAACATGGATTGACTTTTGCATTCTTGGCGAACAGCAGCAACACACACGCGCAACGTCTGAACATCAACGACCCCTGTGTGAAATAGTAAATGCCCCCTATCAACCCCTATCCCCTTTCCAGTTACTTAATTAACCAATTTAACCAAATTTTTTTTGTTATTATTATTGTGTTCAATAAGAACAGTCACAATACACTTTTTTTATTTTATTTTTTTTATAACTTATACACTCTATAAACAAAACGCATTGGGACATCTGACATTTCGACCCATATGCACTTCTTTCCCAAACTGTTTGTATGAAATGTTCTCTTTACTTGAACTAGGAGACCCAAACCTGTTCCGCACAAAGCTAGCTCAATAGGTTGGAGTGGAAGATCTTGAGGTGTTCAACCTTATTGAACACCTTTGGCCACTTCACCTCACCGACACCAGTTCCTGACTTTACTAACGCTCTTGTGGTTCACAAATCTAGTGGAACTTTTCCCCAAAAGAGTGGAGGCCATTATACAAGCAAATGGGGATAATGTTCACAAACGTTTGTCCATATAGAGCACTATTATTTCGTATATAAACTTTCTTTCGGCTTCTCCTATCAGGGGTCGCCACAGCGGATCATCCGCGTGTGTGATTTGGCACGTTTTTTTATGCTGGATGTCCTTCCTAAGGCAACCTTTCCCATTTATCCGGGCTTGGGACCGACACTAAGGCTTGTGCAACCCTAATGGCTGGGGTCGGTTCCCTGACCGGGGATCGAACCCGGGCCGCAGCGGTGAGAGCGCCGCATCCTAACCACTAGACCACCAGGGAACTTGTTTTTTTTCGTATATGTGATCTCAAAAATAAATGTAAATACTTACAGGGCTGCTTGCCACTGAGACTTCATATAGAGATGTGCTCTTTCGATCCGCACATTGTTAGCGAAATGGAGTCGCTTAGGAAGGTGCTCTTTTAGATAAGGCTTCATGGGCTGATCTTGAGCTCTGCACTTCAAACACATTGGGGGGGAAGAAATAAATATAAAAGACGCATTAATGTAGAAAAGACAGCGAAAAGAAACTGAAATAAACGCTTAACATACAGCTAAATGTCCATACTAAGAAGATTCCTACCGACAGATTCTTCACTAGCTCTTCGTACTTGACTGGCGTGGGACAAAACAGAGATGAAATGGGAAAGAAAATGAATGTAGAAACAGGCTATGAAGTATCCAAAAAGCCAAGTATCCAAGTATCCAAATGAAGTATCAAATGTCCACTAATGTAGGTGCGAATACACTCATGCGACTAATGACACGTTTAATGGATGTCAGGACACACAGAAACACACATATACACATTTATGCATACGTTTTGGACCTACAAGTGAAAAAATCTTCCGGAATGCGTTTGGGTCGGATTCGTGCCGCAGGACCCTGGATGACTATGAAATCATCGACATCGTCCTGGTAGGACGAGACGTATGCAGCTTTCGCGCAAGAAGCTTCCTCCATTCCTGTGATTGAAATAAGAGACTGGAATACGATTTTAAGGATCATAATTTTTGAGGATTTTGAGGATCAGCCTCCAAATAAAAAGAGGATGAAAAAAGATCAAGAGGCACCAACGAAAGTACCATGATCTGACAGCAGAACCAGGTTGACACATTTTAGGAGTCTTCGCTGCTTGAGTCCATCCATCACCAGCTGCAAAATACGGTCGACCCTCAACAGAGCCTTGATCACCTACAAGTAATGATACACATTTCTGGTTTATAAACTGGTCAGTCTGAATACTGGACTGTGATTGGCTGAAAATTAATTGTTGTGTTGAACACAGTTTTTGGAGTCAGTTCAATCCAAATGAATGCGCTGCTTATTCAAACTCGTACAATTGAATGCAATCCAATGGCACTACTTTATCTCTGGGTGTGATTTGGAGCAGCAGAAATTTTGATGTTCGAAGAAAATTAAGCGCTAGTTTGACATATTCAATCAGTTTTGGGCTGCAAGCATCTCCGAAAGCTTGAAATCATCAATACTGGGAAGTGATCGTGGTCTAAAGGGGTAATCTATTACTAGGTGTGAGGCCTTACACCATTTTAATGCTTAACCCCAGGCCGTTCTTCACCACCATATTGTGCAGGAACTTAATGATGTTGACAAGGCAAAATACGTGGCATTTTTAAAAAAACGCAGCCAGTCTGAAAAAATAGTTGATACAAGCAAGACTGGGACTTTGCTTATACACTATATTTCCAAAAGTATTGGGTCACCTGTCCTTTCCTGCTATATGTGATTCTTTTCCAAACTCTTACAACAAAACTGGAGGCACTCACTTGTACAGGACGTCTTGAGGCGCGCTATAATAACATTTTGCATTCACTTGAACTCGGAAACCCAAACCTGTTCTAGCATGGCAATGCCCCTGTGCACAAAGTGAGCTCCTTCAAAATCTGGTTTACAGGAACACAAATATCCATAAACACACTCCAAAGTCTAGTGGAACAGCTTCCCAGAAGAGTGGAGGGAATTAAAAGCAAATTGGGATGCAATGCTCTAAAATCGCACACCGTATCAATGACCTGGTGACCCAATACTTTTAGGAATATAGTGTATTTTCCAAACAAAATACTGGAAATGATTTCATCCCGTATTTTCAACTCCTTGGAAAAAAAAAATCTCAGTATAGTACTTACAATCAGTCCTGAAAGGAAATAGGGACTGAATGTAAGTACTATACTGAGATTTTTTTTTTCTATACTAATTGACTATGCATAAAATTGGGCTCATCATGTGGTTATAATACTACTCCTACTACTACTCCTACTTCTACTACTACTACTACTAATAATAATATCCACTAAAAGCATACCTCACTGCTTATTGGTCCATATTCATGTCCAGATCTATCAGGCTCTTCCAAATATAAAGTGTAAAAGTCTGGTCTACGGAAGCAGAGAATAAAAGGTTTAGAACTTCAACACTTTTAGAGAGTCTGTGCTTTCTTTTCTCTTTCTCTCTGCGAATCAAACTCACACACACAGAATATTTCTATACTTACATATATGTAAGTATATGTACGTATATATGTGGAGCTCGATGGCAGTCTGGGCATGCGTTATTCTTTTTAAATGGTAAAAAAATTAAAGAAAGAAAGAAAGAAAGAAAAACACACAAATACCTTTCTCTTTGTGGCAAATTCAACCATTCAAAAATGGTCATCACTCTCTTCTCAAACGAAATACTTCTGTAGTATCAACGAAAATGGGAAAGAGTTTTATGCTTTTGTAATTGTTTTCTTTTTAATTATACCTATAAACTGCCTGTCAAGGGTTTGGGTAAAACCAGGGGCACCATGACACCATGAACAGTCTTAAAGACAAGATACAAAACATCATTCTGGACACCCTTCTGTATTCTATTTGCTACAAAAAAGTCACTATATGTAAATATTTCTTCTTTAAAAAAATATAAAAACAAGGCTCATGGTGTCCCCAAACTTTTTACTTACAGTATATTAGAAATAAAAAAAACACACACACACACACACACACACACACACACACACACACACACACACACACACACTACTACGATGGTCGATAAAGACATTTAATATAAAAAATAATAATAATAATAAATATATATACATGAATTACTTACCTATTGTACTTCTTATGAAAATTTGGATACTGCCCTTGAATAGCTACATCTGATCCAGGCCAGAAGAACGTTCCAGATTTAAGCTGGTTGTTCATGGCAGTAAGCCACACCTAAAAAAGAGATGAAAAAGATGAATAAAGATAATTTATTGACATGAAAAACAAAAATACGTGTTCTAATTCATCACACGTGTTTAATAGGGTCAAAACACTATAGCAGGCCACTTAAGATCTTCCACTACAACCCATATAAAGTATATGTTTATGGAGCTGGTTTGTGCACAGGGAAAATTGTCATGCTGGAACAGGTTTGGGTCTCTTAGTTCAAGGCAAAATTTCATGCTACAGCATCCAGAGACGTCCTATACAATTGTGTGCCACCGAATCTTTGGGAATAGTTTTGCCAAGAACCACATATGGCTGTGAAAGTCAATCACTTTTGTCCATATAGTGTATATTTGGATCTAACCCAGCCATTAGGGGGGCACAAGCCAGTGTACTTTTAGTGCCGGTCCCAAGCCCGGGTAAATGGGGAGGGTTGCGTTAGGAAGGGCATCCAGCGTAAAACATGTGCCAAATCAAATATGCGGATCACAAATGAGAATTTCATACCGGATCGGTCGAGGCCCGGGTTAACAACGACCGCCACAGGTATCGTTAGCCGACAGGGTACCGGTGGAAAATGGGGCTACTGTTGGCCGAAGGAGGAGAAGGAGAGGAGGAAGGCGTCTACAGAGACGGCAGGAAAAGGAGCAGTGTAGGAGAGTAGAGGTTCGGGTTGGTACTTTAAATGTTGGTACTATGACGGGTAAAGGGAGAGAGATAGCTGATATGATGGAGAGGAGAAAGGTAGATGTGTTGTGTGTTCAGGAGACCAAGTGGAAAGGGAGTAAGGCCAGGAACATTGGAGGTGGGTTTAAACTGTTTTATCATGGTGTGGATGGGAAGAGAAATGGTGTAGGGGTGATTCTGAAGGAAGCGTACAGTAAGAGTGTAGTGGAGGTGAAGAGAGTTTCTGATAGGGTGATGATCGTGAAGGTGGAAGTTGAAGGGATGATGATAAATGTCATCAGTGCCTATGCTCCACAAGTTGGCTGTGAGATGGAGGAGAAAGAAAGATTCTGGAGTGAATTAGATGAAGTGGTAGATGGTGTACCTAGAAAAGAACGATTGGTGATTGGGGCAGACTTTAATGGGCATGTAGGTGAAGGGAACAGAGGTGATGAGGAGGTGATGGGTAGGTATGGTTTTAAGGAGAGGAATGTGGAAGGGCAGATGGTGGTAGATTTTGCTAAAAGGATGGAAATGGCAGTGGTGAACACGTATTTTAAGAAGAAGGAGGATCATAGGGTGACGTATAAGAGTGGAGGAAGGTGCACACAGGTGGATTATCTTCTGTGTAGGAGATGCAACCTGAAGGAGATTGGAGACTGTAAGGTGTTGGCGGGGGACAGTGTAGCTAGACAGCATCGGATGGTGGTCTGTAGGATGGTTTTGGAGGCGAAGAAGAAGAGGAGGAAAGTAAGGTTTGAAAGAAGAATAAGATGGTGGAAACTGAAGGAGGAAGAGTGTAGTGTGAGGTTCAGGGAAGAGGTCAGACAGGGGCTTGGTGGTGGTGAAGAGGTGCCGGATGATTGGGCAACTACTGCAGGAGTGATGAGGGAGGCAGCTAGAAAAGTACTTGGTGTGACATCTGGAAATAGAAAGCAAGACAAGGAGACGTGGTGGTGGAATGAGGAAGTGCAGGAGAGCATTAGGGGAAAGAGATTGGCAAAACAGAAGTGGGATCGACAGAGTGATGAGAAGAGTAGGCAGGAGTACAAGGAGATGCGGCAGCAGGTTAAAAGGGATGTGGCGAAATCCAAGGAAAAGGCATATGAGGAACTGTATAAGAGGTTGGACACTAAGGAAGGAGAAAAGGATTTATACCGATTGGCCAAGCAGAGGGACCGAGCTGGGAAGGATGTACTGCAAGTTAGAGCAGTAAAGGATGGAGAGGGAAATGTGTTGACTAATGAGGAGAGTGTGTTGAGAAGATGGAGGGAGTATTTTGAGCACCTGATGAATGAGGAAAATCAGAGAGAGAGAAGGTTGGAGGATGTGGAGTTGGTAAAGCAGGATGTAGATAGGATTAGTAAGGAGGAAGTGAGAGCAGCGATTAAGAGGATGAAGAATGGAAAGTCGGTTGGACCAGATGACATACCGGTAGAAGCGTGGAGATGTTTAGGAGAGATAGCAGTGGAGTTTTTAACCAGATTGTTTAACAGGATTCTGGAAGGGGAGAGGATGCCTGAGGAATGGAGAAGGAGTGTGCTGGTACCAATCTTTAAGCATAAGGGAGATGTGCAGACCTGCAGTAAATACAGGGGAATTAAGTTGATCAGTCACACCATGAAGTTATGGGAAAGAGTAGTGGAAGCCAGGCTGAGAGAAGAGGTGACCATCTGTGAGCAACAGTATGGTTTCATGCCGAGGAAGAGCACCACAGATGCCTTATTTGCTTTGAGGATGTTGATGGAGAAGTATAGAGAAGGACAGAAGGAGCTGCATTGTGTATTTGTGGATTTAGAGAAAGCGTACGACAGGGTGCCGAGAGAGGAGTTGTGGTATTGTATGAGGAAGTCAGGTGTGTCAGAGAAGTATGTGAGGGTGGTGCAGGACATGTATGAGGACAGTGTGACGGCAGTAAAGTGTGCAGTAGGTACGACAGACTGGTTCAGGGTGAAGGTTGGACTGCATCAAGGATCGGCCCTGAGCCCTTTCCTGTTTGCAGTGGTGATGGACAGGTTGACGGACGAGGTCAGACAGGAGTCTCCCTGGACTATGATGTTTGCAGATGATATTGTGATTTGTGGTGAGAGTAGAGAGCAGGTTGAGAAGAGCCTGGAGAGGTGAAGATATGCGCTGGAGAGAAGGGGAATGAAAGTCAGTAGGAGTAAGACAGAGTACATGTGTGTGAATGAGAGGGAGGGCAGTGGAGTGATGCGGTTGCAGGGAGAAGAGGTGGAGAAGGTGGAGGAGTTCAGGTACCTGGGGTCAACAGTGCAAAGTAATGGAGAGTGTGTTAGGGAAGTAAAGAAAAGAGTGCAGGCAGGGTGGAGTGGGTGGAGAAGAGTGACAGGAGTGATTTGTGATAGAAGAGTATCTGCAAGAATGAAAGGGAAAGTTTATAGGACTGTGGTGAGACCTGCGATGTTGTATGGATTAGAGACAGTGGCATTGAGTAAAAAACAGGAGGTGGAGCTGGAGGTAGCAGAGCTGAAGATGTTGAGGTTTTCGTTGGGAGTGACGAGGATGGACAAGATTAGAAATGAGTTTATTAGAGGGACAGCACATGTAGGATGTTTTGGTGACAAGGTGAGGGAGGCGAGATTGAGATGGTTTGGACATGTGCAGAGAAGGGACATGAATTATATTGGTAGAAAAATGCTGAAGATGGAGCCACCAGGTAGGAGGAAAAGAGGAAGGCCAAGGAGGAGGTTCATGGATGTGGTGAGGGAAGACATGCAGGTAGTTGGTGTAAAAGAGGCAGATATAGAGGACAGGGTGGTATGGAGACGGATGATCCGCTGTGGCGACCCCTAATGGGAGCAGCCGAAAGAAGAAGAAGAAGAAGAAGTGTATATTTGGATCTGCTGCCTCACAGCTTCTGTGACCTTGGTTTAACCCTGAGTTTTGGGTTTCTATCTTACTTTTATTTGCACTTGGGTCTCCCTCTGAGTTTTCCAGTTTCCTTCTTTGTGGTTCAAAAACAAGGCATAAAGTCTATGTCTTGGTGTTGCATATAAGACGCATGGACAAATACAAGATTTGGGAGATAAAATGTGTGGAAAAACCTTTCGGGGACGCAAGAGGCATTAAAGATAGACATGCCCCTGTGTCATGCCCGCTGTTGAGAGCTGTGTCTTTTTATTAACGTGGGAGTGGGCGTGAGAAAAATGCTGTACCCCAGACAGCCACTAGAGGGCCCATGAGACAGTCTGGCTTCATTTTTCACCCAAGTCCACTCAAACACACAAAGTCAAGTAAGCTAAGTGTGTTCATGTGTTGTGTGCCTAATTAGGCAAATACCGATGTAAAACGATTTTTTTTTCTTCCCCAAAAAGTATTGGGACACCTGCCTTTTCCACATGTGCTTCCCAAAAAGTTGGAACAAGGTGGAAATCCGCCCTACGTTTCAACAGAATAAATGTGCCATTTATCTTTTTTTTTCTTCTACTGTTGCTAAAGTATGAGAATACATCACAGGCTCAAGAGAAAAGCTTTCAGAGAGAAACACATCGGACTTGCTGGATTCCTGGGAATCTTTTCCCACGTTTGAACCGTGATGGTGTTTCAGAAAGGGCCAATGGGAAAAACAATTCCAGAGCCAGTGCAAACAATCCCCCTTTACACTGTTAAATTAGTGAACAGCAAAAAAAAGCAGAAAGCATTTGAAGACAAGCAGATGTGGAAGTCTGTGAATATGTGTGTGGAAGAATTCTTCCAGAGCGCTTTCCCGAATCACTGACTAAAGCTTGTGGCTTGGAAACTCAAACCTTTTTCTGTCTAGATTCTTTCTTTCTTTCTTTCTTTCGGCTTCTCCCGTTAGGGGTCGCCACAGCGGATCCTCCGCACTTTTGATTTGGCACATGTTTTACGCTGGATGCCCTTCCTAACGCAACCCTCCCCATTTATCCGGGCTTGGGACCGGCACTAAGAGTGGCTGGGGATGGTTCTCTGACCGGGGATCGAACCCGGGTCGCAGCGGTGAGAGCGCTGCACTTAACCACTAGACCACCAGGGGACCTTTTTATGTCTAGATATAAACTATATTAACAAATGTACTGGGACTTTTCAAGCCATATTTGGTTCAGACTCTCTCCCATGTCTGTCTCTCCATCTGCCTTCCTCCCTGTCTTTCAGTATCCCTGTCCTTTTCCATGTCTTCCCCTGTCTGTCTATCTGTTTGTATGTCTGCTTTTCTGTCTGTCTGCCTCCTTATCTGTTTTGCTGTCTGTCTCCCTGCCTGTCTCTCACTGTCTATGTGACAGTCTGTCAGTCTCTCTATCCATTTGACTCCCTGCCCGTCTCGCTGCCTCCCTGTCTATCTCTTTCGCTGGCTGTCTCACTGTCTGTCTCCATGTCAGTCCCTCTGTCTGGAGGTTGATTTTTTTTTAAGTACTGGTTTGCAGGTACTTACTGGTTCACCACTGTACCAAAAAGGGTTAAACTTCTCATCTCCTTTCAAAGTGAAACTTAGATTTTTTGTAACGTCATACATCTTATTGTCCACGACCCCATGTGACTCTGGATAGAGACCCTGTGGGCAAAAATAAATACATTTATCTATATATACATATACATATATATACACACACACAGACACACACACACACACACACACACACACACACACACACACACACACACACACACACACACACACACACACACACACACACACATATACATAAGAGGATCATTATCAAATTTGTACTATTTTGTAAACATACACACGTCCTCAACTTACGGTTACAATGGTGTAATGATTCGGGAAGGTCTTTGTAGGATAAGCGGAACGCATATACTTTGTAGAAGTTCCACATTTTACTGAAAAGACAGTGTAATAAAAGGTCTTCTGGTTTAGATTTAGACAAGTATTAAAAAAAATTATAATTATAATCGTAAAGTCTTTCCATGAACACACTTAGCTTGCTGATGGTTGGAAGTAGGCCTCCAAAAAACGTCAGGTACTCTGCTCTGAAGCCGTCCATTGATATTAGAATTAGAGGTGGTTTGGAAAAACTGTTGGGAAAAAAAAAAGAGTAACATGAAGCCAATTTGCTGCTGTATATTTTTTTACAGTGAAGAATAAAACAATTTCAGTTTAATGGTTTTGATGCTAAGAGACTGGGTACAGCCGGTTATTCCTTTCTATAATTGGTTTGTGGTTTTGTGGTTGTTACAGTAATGGAAATTCTAATGAGGACAGAAATTGATCACAGGGTGGGCGAGACTTTCAAAAGAATATTTTTTTGCCAGCAGTGAGTTAGAATACACACAGCTTTATATAAGGAATATAAGGCTTTTACACAAGACATTGGTTCTTTTGCATCTTTAGCATTTCTGGATTTAGTACTCATAGTGCAGTACAAGTTTACACACATCTACAACAGATAAAACAACCACATGCATTTCACGAACTGTGCCAGTCTATATACAGTGAGGAAAATAAGTATTTGAACACCCTGCTATTTTGCAAGTTCTCCCACTTAGAAATCATAGAGGGGTCTGAAATTGTCATCGTAGGTGCATGTCCACTGTGAGAGACATAATCTAAAAAAAAAATCCAGAAATCACAATATATGATTTTTTAACTATTTATTTGTATGATACAGCTGCAAATAAGTATTTGAACACCTGAGAAAGTCAATGTTAATATTTGGTACAGGAGCCTTTGTTTGCTATTACAGAGGTCAAACGTTTCCTGTAGTTTTTCACCAGGTTTGCACACACTGCAGGAGGGATTTTGGCCCACTCCTCCACACAGATATTCTCTAGATCAGTCAGGTTTCAGGCCTGTCGCTGAGAAACACGGAGTTTTCTCACCTTCCTAAGGATCATTGAGACCCTACGAGGTAAGATCTTGCATGGAGCCCCAGTCCGAAGGCGATTGACTGTCATGTTTAGCTTCTTCCTTTTTCTAATGATTGCTCCAACAGTGGACCTTTTTTCACCAAGCTGCTTGGCAATTTCCCCGTAGCCCTTAACAGCCTTGTGACGGTGTACAATTTTGTCTCTAGTGTCTTTGGACAGCTCTTTGGTCTTGGCCATGTTAGTAGTTGGATTCTTACTGATCGTATGGGGTGGACAGGTGTCTTGATGCAGCTAACGACCTCAAACAGGTGCATTTAGTTTAGGATAATAAATGTAGTGGAGGTGGACATTTTAAAGGCAGACTAACAGGTCTTTATGGGTCAGAATTCTAGCTGATAGACAGGTGTTCAAATACTTATTTGCAGCTGTATCATACAAATAAATAGTTTAAAAATCATATATTGTGATTTCTGGATTTTTTTCTTTAGATTATGTCTCTTACAGTGGACATGCACCTACGATGACAATTTCAGACCCCTCCATGATTTCTAAGTGGGAGAACTTGCAAAATAGCAGGGTGTTCAAATACTTATTTTCCTCACTGTATATATATATATATATATATATATATATATATATATATATATATATATATATATATATATATGAACATGACCAAGGGGCTGTCACATAATTCACCAAGTTATGCCAAGCATTACATATCAGTGTAATCCAGCAGCTGAAAGCTGAAACCATCACACCTCGGAGCAAACCACAGCATGGAAAAAGAACGAAAGAAGTCCCGTGTCTTCCAAATGCTTTCGATATTTCAACCAGTCATCTGAAATGCTGTGTGATATAAGCTTAGAATAAATTTTTTTGTCAATACAGACACAAAAATAAACAGAAATGGAAAGAAAATGCAGAGCCTCAGCATTTAACTTTTAGTTCTATTAGCTTTTGCTTTCTTTTCTTTCTTTTTTTTTAACGCCTAGTAGGAAAGCCAATATAATGGTGTGTACCATCAATATTTGATTGCAGTGACATTTGAAATTAATTAGGCACTCAACAAATATATTCAATCAGGATTTCATTACGCTCACCAATGCAATATTGGTATATAAGAATATATAGAGTTTGGACTTATTTGAACATTTAAATGCTCTGGCATGGAGGTGTTGGATCTATGATGATCTCAGATGTTGAGCTATTTTGAGTTGCTCAGTAGCTCCCGGGTCCGCAACGTCAACTGAATGTATAAGACATTAGAAAGGACATTATTTATAATCACACACTCCGGTGCTCTCTGGTGCTTTGTATTGTTTTTCAGATTCATAATCACACTTTTGATATCACCAAAATGAGGATGCATTCCCTCTTTAGTCTAGTTCCTCTCAAGGTTCCTTTCTCATACTATCTAAGGGTTTCCTTGGCACATTCGCCCAAGGCTGCTCATCAGGGATAAACAAACACAATTCACTTATATTAAAATTTTGTGTTCTATAATTCTTACATCCTGTAAAACTGCTTTGAGACAATGTCCATTGTGAAAAGCGCTAGAAAGCTTGAACATTTGTGTTGCTGTTTACTGGTTTCGAAATCAGCAAGAGAAACAAAAGAACCAGTGTATCACTGTGCTACTATGAGGCACAAGAGCCATGAAAATGCTAGATATAAAAAACGAAGAGAACAGTGATAGTTTGTTGCCGGATTTTCTAATAAAATGTCTGAGGTAAAGTTTCTCTGGCGAACCTTGAGAGTTGAAGTAAACTTTAAGAAAAAGACACAAAATAAATTTTTTTCATTCTAAATGTTAACCTCGTCAAGACTCCATTTAGAAGACCCCCTAATTTTTCATGGCCAATTCTCACTCCCCAGGTCTTCCATATCGCAACCAGGGAGGGCAACAGTACTTAAATCTGCAGAATTTCTTCTCTGCTTTTCCCTCTTCCTTATTCTCTAACTGTGATGAGTGTAACTTGTCCATTTCACAGTTAATTGCTAGCCTATTTGTTAGCATAAACTTCACGGAGCTAAAGATAGTTGGGTTGTATTTGTAACTTTCAGTTCCTGCAACCAAAGCTATCAACATTAGCAGAAACAGCTTGCTTAGTCATTTTGCACTGGTAAAGACTCAAAGGCATCCAGGAAGGGGTCTTGTGTACAAACCACCCCAACCTAGAGACAGCCGAATACAGTGGAATGCTTCATGGCCACAATAGTGCCTATTGAACAGAGACTACATACCTTTAATGACCATTGTCACAGGGTTATGATCTCCAGTTCCAGAGCTGACCCGGAAATCTCCAGACTCAAAGTCCCACCACCTTCAGACTCTGACCCAAGAAGTCCTTTTCCCTCTTGGAAAGAATTGCCTCTTTTGAAAAAACTTTTCTTGTTCAGATAGCTTCAATCCCTCTATAGATTTGAGGGACTGAATCCTTTTATGGTTTAAAGCTTTAAGATGTTCATCTATTTCATGTCGAATGAATCTGAACAATGAGTACTTTTATAGACACCACAGTGGGTCACATACAACAACTACCACTAGCAGGATGCAATCCATCTGCTACTGGGAATGCTGGGATTATTGCCTGAAGACATTGGAACTATGGGCTGTAAGATGTGGGTTATAAATCTGAGGCTGAACTCTAGGATCAATCAACAATGACACATTCTAATATCAGTGAAAAAGGCATTGACCCTGACCGGATGAAGATGACAAGCCTTTCTCAAATAAAGACTTGCATGCCTTTGCTATAACCTAGTGATTGGATAATGCCTTGCGGAGTGACCGCATTTTTATGGTTAATTCACTATAACTGCCGAATGTCTTCTATATGTACATAAAAGAAGTCTATGTACCACAATAGCTCAAGTCTGAGCTATTCATCAAACCAATTCTTCATCTGTCTCAGATGAGATCTGTCTCATCTCTCTTGGATCTGTCCAAGATGGCGGCACGGCAGCCGCCCTGGAACCAAAATGGTGCTACTTTCACTTTGTAGCTCGCCTCACGCAACATATGGACATCGGAGCAACCGGTGTCCCTGTGTACCACCGCCGAACACTCAAGGAACTCAGAAACAACCCCAACAACACAATAAACGATGATCTGCGCCATTGCACCAGGTTGCACTCAAGCACTTTATGTGGTGATGACACTTACTAGTCCTTAGCCCTGTGTTTTCTGTTCTCTGTGATTGTTGTTGCATGTAGCACCAGGGTTCAGGAGGAACGTTGTTTCATTTCACTGTGTAATGCGTCTGATATATATGGTTGAAATGACAATAAAAGCTTCTTGACTTGACTTGAAAAGACATGAAGTGTTTTACTCGATTGGTGTTATCAAAGAAAATATTATGGTCAGCCACAGGGGTTCCTCACCACCTTGTAGTAGGGGGTATCCAGGTTTTTAATACCATCATTGGCAGTTAAAAAGGGTGAAATGTAACTTGGTTCTATAAACACCAGAAAACTCTCAGGGTTCTCTGACATTTGCAACTGATACGAACCAACCAATAGGCAATCAGTGAAGAGCTTCCAGGATATCTCACCTCAAATAGTTCTCCAATGTTCAAACAAGCAAATATACTTACTTACTTACTGTAAAAGAAGAAATCTGGTTGAGCAAAGTGTAGAAAAAATTTGCCATGCATAGGAAATATGATTACTAATTGTACACCATACCTTCCAGGGCACTGAGGTGTCTTGATACCATCACATTCGTCCTCTAGCCATGCCTTTTCTCCTGCACAAAATGGTCAAAGCTATGAGCTGATAATTAGTCCTCTGAAGACCGTCCACTTTAATAGGAACACCCTACACATCTAATGCAATTATCCAAGTATTCTTTCATGATGTTGCGTATGAAAAATCCATCCTACCAGATTTTTTTGAAAGCAAGTCTGGTCCCAAATGTCAATACAATAAAAGTAAAAAAAATTTTTTTTTTCATTCTGATGTTGGACGTGAACATTAGCTGAAGCTCTTGACTTGTCTCTGCATGAATTTAGGCATTCTGCCACATTACTGGCTGTTCGGATAACTGCATGAATCTACAGGTTTGTATAGAGGTTTTCTAATAAAAGAAATGATGGTGGGTGTACTATGGAAAAATCTGGTTAATCCCCTAATCTTACATCTGCCTGCTCTTTAGTTTACTTCACTTTATTTGTTAGATAGTTGGGATCAGTCTGAACGTTGTATTTACCGTGGTTGACCCTTTCTCTAGACTCATCAACTTTTCCTGATGACTTTGCAGTATGTATATTGTAAACAGTAGCCTGTTCAAAGTTCTCTTACATCTTACATCATTTCAGACTAGCAAAGCATACCCAAGTACACAAAATAGACTTGGACAGTCTGAGAACCAGTTTTGGTTTGGATCTTCAAAGCTAATTGAAACTAGACAATATAAACACTGAATACTACAGCGAGTTGAGACTCAGCCATGGATGGGTATATTATTGTATTATTGCTGAATGGACTTCAGATATAACACCATTAACCATATATAAAAAAGTGCTTTATTTATTTCAGGATGATTATAAAGAACAGTTGTGTTAGTTTAAGGAAAGTCGGCACAAAAAAGGAGTACTGTAATTTCCAGACTATAAAGCGCACCCATATATAAGCTGTCTATAAACCTGTCTACACTAATGTACTTTACACAGGCTTTAACAAAAGACACGTTACACACGGTGTAATGGGTGAAATATGTTGCGCTTCCTTTAGGAGCATAGCGGTATTTTGGGAATAGCCTGGCACAGCATTTTCCGGTATTACTGCGTGTGTGCAAGACCGAGGAATATGTCCTTATTATTTTCTGATGCTAATTTCTAAGTTTCTTTGACTAACCCGTAACGCTGTTGCCAAGAATAATAAAAAAGCACGAGTTTTGGAAACCTGTCTCTGCTTATATGATTTCTGTTGCAACTGGAGTTAGCGAGCTCTCCCTTCACCCAGACTCAACACGTTACAACGGCTTGTATCTAAACAGTAGCCGACCAAGAAAGTCATTGTTCACTGTCTTCCTCCTTCCTTTCACAACTATTTCTCTCGGGAGTTTATCTTTTGGCATCGTCGTGTGTTTAAGAAAAGCGTTTTTTCTCCCGATGCCGTGCAGCTCAGAACACAGCTGAGGTGCGTTTTTTCGTTACCGTTCGGAAATGTCATTGGTCTAATGTTATGTCGCTCAGTTTTTTGGCATGAAGTTTGTGAAACTGGGAAAAACCCAGGAAAAATTTATAAATTAGCCGCTTCTTTGTTTAAGCCGCGGGGTTTAAAACGTAAAAAAAAAAAAGTAGCGGCTTATAGTCCGAAAAATACGGTAAGTGCAAACTACATGCATAGAAGTGAAATTAGAGTTTGGGCATAATTGAATCGTCATCTTTCTTACCTTTACACACGCTGTAGTAATTTGTACAACAATCGCCTTTTTGATCGCAATCTGCAGCGCAAGAGCAAAGGCTACTGGATAACCTCTGCTCACCACAACGAAATTTGGAGCATGTCCATAGTTGACCTGGTGAGGAGAAAACATCAAAACAATGGGAAAACTATTCGGTTCACGGTTCGATCTTTCTTACATATAAACCAACACATGCGATATGATGAAGTGTTCTTTTTTAATTATGCAACAACAAACAGAAACAGACACACATTACGTTCAGATATTGAAGAAAGAATGTGGAACATTATACACTATATCGTTTAAATTATTGGGACACCTGACTTTTCCGGCCGTATGTGGTTCTTTTCCAAACGGTTGAAACACTTTCCAAACATGTTCCAGCATGCCCCCCACCCCCTTAGGCAACTTTTGCCTATATAGTAAGTCTAGAATATATTATTAGAATGAATAATTCATTTCAACCCACATTTACATTCAAATATGTGTGATATTTACAGGTCCTCAAGTAAAAAAGGACCAAAAGAAACTTTTCCATGTAAAAAAAAAAAAGTTGGTAAATATGCTTTAGCAGAATCAACATGACTGTTGTGTCGTTCTAGCAGTAATAACAGATCCTGAGAGGGCAGCTGAGTTATTCATTACCACAAACACACTGTTTTCTCACAGCAACCCACATTCATTAAAAGGTACACATATGGCTTGTCTTATACGAAGTGTCAACATGTAATTAAATAAAGAAAGAATTGAAGCTTTATATAGTGGTTGTCAAAAGTGTGGAAGCACTAAAGTTTTTTAAAGAAACACATGCCTGTTCATTTTGTTTCTATGCAACAAACAGCATAAAACAAAAACAGACAAGATCGGACAGAGGAAGAGTGGAAGAAACTTCTCAATCCGTGACATTTTTTGTCTTCAACAGTAGAAGTTACGTAAGAGAGAGAACAGGAGAGAAGATGTTAGCAGACTGCCTCACCCACACAGTTAAAAATGGAGGTGGAAGCTTGACGGTTTGGGGTTGTTTTGGCGCAGGAAAGGTTGGAGACTTATAATAAACCAACATGGCCACCATTCCATACTTCAACTACAAGAGATTCCATCTGGACTGAGTGTGTCCAAGCTCTGTAAGCTTTATAGAGCAGTCAGATGGAGTGATATCTATCATAGAATGGTCTGCTCAGTCACCGCACCTAAATCCTATTGAACTGCTCTGGGATGACCAAGGTCAGAAAGAAATCTCCAACAAGTGAAGAGGATCTCTGACAAGTTTTAAAATGCGACAAAGTATTTCAGCTGAATGTTTGGAGAAACAAACTGTTTTTCATTGGTTTTCCTATTAAAAATAAAGAGAAACATCTGGACATATATATATATATATATATATATATATATATATATATTTTTTTTTTTTTTTTGTTTGGTCAAAATAAATCTAGATTTAAATCACAGATTTAAATTGCTGCATGACCGAGTTTGTTGCCTGGAAACAAAATAAACTATAAAACTATAAAACCTAGAAAACTTTTTCACAGGCACTATAATTAACATGGTCTTCTGATTTCTGATTCTGATCTTTACTGGCATTGCTGTTTATAAACTCCTTGCATTATCATTGTTGGCCTTGTCCTCCTCTGGCAAATAAACAGGCTTCATGAGGACGTTTGTCAAATCTCAGTCAACCCCTAAACAACCACTGCAACCACCAAAAATTGCTGCCGCAAACACCCAGACCACACAAAGTCCCACCAAACACTCACCCACACAGAAACCTCTTTGGCGCCAATTCTCCAAGCTTTTAATTGCAGCTGCTCATTGCCACCCACACACACTTTTAAAGAGATGTTCATTCACAAGTTCACTGCAACCTCTCCTTTCTTGATATCCCAAATCTTGTATCTTGTTGGTGACTTGTTTTTTCTACGTTACTGTTTTTCCATCCCCTGACATTTGCGATTTACTCAGTTCAATAAAGACTAGGCTTTGACTGCTCTTGCATTTGCCTGTGTATTTATTGACAAGCTTTATGTCACTCAGGCCTCAATTTATAAGAAATACCTGTGACTCTATCTCAGTTCTGGCACTTTGAAGAAGTAGATGCCGAACTCGCAATCATCCCGAACCATCTAGGGACGTTCCAGTGCCAATTGGATCCCGCTACATGTGTGGAGTTTTTTGACATTGGACCTCATGGAGTGTTTAAAGGCTCTGGCATGGAGAAGCTGATGCTGGATCTGTGATGATCACAAATGTTGCTCCTAGTTTTATAACCATATAGACTGTATAAGTCTGTAGAAAGAACATTACTTATAATCTTATACTTCAGTACTCATGTTAGTTCTCACTCTCCAGTGTTCTGTATTGTTGAAGATTTATGATCTTGATGTCACCCAAATGAGGATGGGTTCCCCTTTTGAGTCTGGTTCCTCTGAAGGTTTTTTCCTCATAACATCTAAGGGAATTTTTTCCTTGCCACAGTCTTGCTCATCAGGGATAAATGCACACCGTTCACCTTGACTGTTGATTTCTGTAAAGCTGCTTTGAGACAATGTCTGTTGTGAAAAGTGCTATAGAAATAAACTTGACTTGACTTGACTTGATAAATATAAGTAGGTGTTTTATTTGTATTATTTAGAAAGTGACCAATATTTTATATGTAGATTGATTTCTCCTCGCTAAACTGTTTCTCGAGCGTGTTCTCTCAGCACCACTGCTACATGAATGTGACGTATCACTGAAAGTCAACAGGATTTAGATTAACATGGCAGAGGTAGAGCTGCATCTTCCTGGAGGCAGAACAAGAAAATAACGTCTGGGTTTTATTTTTTGCACAAAAGGACCATGCTTTAGAAGACAGAAGGCACTTAAGTGAATTGATGATTTACTGTCTTTTTGAAATAAAGAAACCATCATATTTTTCCAGTTGCATCAAATTGCATTGAATCCTAAAGGGAAGTTTTTCCTTCGTCACCATCGTCAACATCCGGCTCGCACGTTAGGGATAAAGATATAGAGGCAAATGTATTCATTTAAAATGTATATTCTTAATCTTTTTGCTTCTGTAAAGCTGCTTTGTGACAATGTCTATTGATCAATGTATTTAAATTCACTCCACACCGAAATAAAATGAATAAACCCTGGTGAAGCGATCCCAGTGGAGCTCCTCTCTCCACAGACACATCTAATATGTTTGGCAATAAAATAACTTTAGAGGGAAAAATATGATTCATGGTGAAGGATGTCCATGCATTCCGCCGGAGAACTCTGTGCACATTCAGACCATCTTTTATTGGTTATCTGTAGATCTTTTGATCTCGTCTCCAGTTCTCTGAACCTGGTATTATCATAGTTCTTCTAAAGAAGAGCATTTGGGATCTATATATCATTGGGCCAATTAACATTTTTCCACATCTTTGGCCACATATTCGAAAAGGTAATTTACCAAAAGTAACATAGCTCACTCGCTCTCTCTCTCTCTCTCTCTCTCTCTCTCTCTCTCTCTCTCTCTCTCTCTCTCTCTCAGACTACTCATTTTGCTTGATGTGTATTTTCTGGGTTGACAGTACAGAACAAAGATCTGGTCACATGCCATTCGATTTGTGCACCGGCATGTGCACCTCCTCTGTCATCCATTGTGGGATGAAAAACATCTATTAAATCCACACAAATATATTCGAGCTTGTACAGTGTGCTACAGATGCGATTCGCAAGCTCTAACTAGTGCGTTCTCTGACTGTCCAATGAAAGGACCTCAGAATAATGACGTGACTGTAAGTCAGCTAGGGGGCTTTGGAGTAAGCAAGACACAATCTAAATGGTTGAAGAAACAGCTTCAAGCAACATGGATTTAATTCTACCAAGAGCCTGCGCTGTTCAGCGCAGAAAAAGCCTTGCTGGTCCTGATGGCCCACCACTGGACAACGCTCTAGTTCATTACAAACCTGTTGCCAACCTTACTATTCTTATAAAAAATTCAGCAGCCTCCCAGTTCCTGGTGCAACGTGGTACGACCTGTCTGAGATCTTTCCCCTTGATTTTCCATTCACACCAAAGCACAGCGACTGCTCTAGCATGGCTTTGTTTATACCTCCCTCCAAAACAGCATTGGATTTCCATCTGCAGTTCCAAACCCCACACAAGACAATGTCTCAAGATATTATGGGATCAGTTCTATTTATATTCTACATTTTTTCCCTTTGGCTCCATTATTCATCGGTAAAGGCCAATATTCCTCTTTAACACTCACATTTAACAAATGTATGTTTATTCAATATTCAGCCATTCACATAAACATACACAAACAGAGTGTCAAATCTCACACCAGTCTCTACATGAATAAACTTCACAGCATGAAAAAACCCATGCATTACTGATACTCACGGTATGAGTATAATTCTTGATATGACTTCCAGTATGATTTCTGATAATAACCAGTATAATTCCTGATAAGACTCACAGTATGATTCCTGATATAATAATCAATATAATTCCTAATATAATTACCAGTATAATTCCTGATATGATTTCCATTATGATTTCTGATATTTAATAAACAGTATAATTCCTGGATTGACTTCCAGTGTGATTCCTTATATAATATCCACTATAATTCCTAATATAATTACCAGTATAATTCCTGATATGATTTCCATTATAATTTCTGATATAATAACCAGTATAATTCCTCATTAAATAACCAGTATAATTCCTGAATTGACTCCCAGTATGATTCCTGATATAATAATCAGTATAATTCCTGTTATAATTACCAGTATAATTCCTGATATGATTTCCATTATGATTTCTGATATAATAACCAGTATAATTCCTCATTTAATAACCAGTATAATTCCTGATTTGACTCCTCTAGTATGATTCCTGCTATAATAACCAGTATAATTCTGGTATAATGTATAATGCTGTTACTCTGGACACTGTTACTGAAACTAAACCAGTCTCAGGAAGTTGGCTGCTGGTCTATTTATTAACTGGTGGGAGTGTATGTTTTTCTGTCAAGGTTTAACTTTGTGGAATTTGGTGATTTTTCCCTTTAACAAAAAAAAAGGAGAAGCTTAAAACCTTAGTTTCAGCAGGGATTTTTTTTGTATTTCCGGAGCCACACAATTGTACAGTCTTTGTACACTTTATAATTACAATTTCCCGTTTGAACTACGAGGCATGACGATGCTCTTGTGTACAAAGCGAGCTCCATGAAGATTTTTGGTGTTAATACCTAGAACAACTAAAAAAACTCCTGTTCTGAGCCCTGACCTGTTCAACACTGAACCAGTTTGGGATGAACTGGAATTGGAGCCTGCTCACCTCCTTCAACTCCAGTAATTGAAAGATGAATAAAAAAATCTCCACACGCATCGGGCCAAAACTCTAGTGGAAAGACTTTCTAGATAAGCGTATTAAAAGAATAAATTTGGAATGGTGGAATGGTGAGGGGTGCACATACTTTAGCCCATGTAAGAGCACCGTCAATCATGGAACTTCAGTTGGATGGAGGTATTTAAGGTGAATTCCGTTTACTGTATAAAACTTACACATCGGTTGAGAAATTTCCAACATTGGAAACATGATCTCTGTTCAAGACAGACAGACAGACAGACAGTCTGACAGACAGACAGACAGACAGAGAGACAGACACAGACAGACAGACAGACAGACAGACAGACAGACAGACAGACACAGAGACAAACACACAGACAGACAGACAGACACACAGACAGACAGACAGACAGACACACACACAGACACACACACAGACAGACACACAGACAGACAGACATCATTTCTCATCTACTGTAATTTAGTATAATTTCCACAACAGCTTTAACTTTAAATATATGATTTAAAACCGAATGTCTCTCAATGTTACAACCGTGTAACATCATTC
The DNA here is from genome assembly GCF_946808225.1 of Silurus aristotelis. Taxonomy (NCBI): domain Eukaryota; kingdom Metazoa; phylum Chordata; class Actinopteri; order Siluriformes; family Siluridae; genus Silurus; species Silurus aristotelis. Next base: position 2,084,902 of record NC_139602.1, read on the forward strand.
AGGGGATTAATACAAAAAACTGAATATGAAGAACGTTCACTTGATAGATATTGATGTAAACTTTGACTCTTGAATCACTGACTCGAACGGTCACCTCTAAAAGGAACAGAGATGCGCAACTTACCGGGTTCAACACACGCTTCCTGATAGTCGAGACAGCAGTCGCGTTCTTGCACACATGAGGCATCACACTGACATGCAGCCTCGCTGTTCCTCTTTCCAGAAAGACACCTATTTTTACACGTGTTCTCTGTCATGGAAAAGAAGAGAGATCTCTGTGATGCTTATAAAAACATGAATCATTTTGGTGTTGTTTAGTTTAATAAATAAAGTAGGAATCATGGAATAATTGTAATATATGGACAAAAGTATTGGGACGTGTGACTTTTGACTTCTGTTACAACCAATTTGGAAGTATACAACTGTATCAGACGTCTCTGGGTGTGGTAATTTCTCCTTCTCTTAAATTAAGAGAGCCAAATTCCAGCATGGGTTGGGTTGAAGTGAAAGACCTTGAATGGCCTGCTACAGAGCTCTGACCTCAACCCTACAGTTTACTTACAGCACACTTCAACTATGTAGTGAGTAGTTCTGAGTAGCTTCTACTGACCTTTCTGAGTGGATTATGAGTTACACTGGCCAAGTGATACACTTCATGTAGATAAACAGACCAACCAACAGATGTATAGATCAACAGATAATTAATATATATTTATCAGATATTAGATGTATTTACCAGACAGACAGACAGACAGACAGACAGACAGACAGACAGACATAGATAGATAGATAGATAGATAGATAGATAGATAGATAGATAGATAGATAGATAGATAGATAGATAGATAGATAGATAGATAGATAGATAGATAGATAGATAGATGTTACGCAACACACAGAGACAGACAGCGGATAGATAGTGTTAGTGTTAAGATGGTTCTCACACTGGTTCACACATTCCTTTGTCTGATCAGTGTCTATAGAATATTTACGATGTTAGTATGTAAGATATACAGGGAGTCTTTATCTGGGCTCACACATCTCCAGCTAGTATATCTTCTTATCTAAACAGGAAACAGCTTTAGGTCAGGCTTTCTTTCCAATGTGTATATATACTTCTGTTGCCTGCAATAAACCAAAGAAGAACATAAGCCATTCTGTGTGCTGTGTGATTCTTTCCTGATCAGAAAAGGCACCACGGGCATCGCAGTTCATATGGAAAACCTCTCCAAGAATTTAGTTTCGTTTGGGCATGATAAAAATCTAACAGACAGACAGACAGACAGACAGACAGACAGACAGACAGACAGACAGATAGATTAGATTATACCTTTTAAGATAGAGTGTGGCTTTAGAACAAGTGCAAGTGTGATGATTACAGCCAAAAATGTGAGCAGAATAACCTGTGGAGAAAAGTATAAAATAATTAACAACAACTATAATAATAATAATAAAGAACACATACATTTTTGTGCAGCAAATGCTTGTACTGCATTTTTAGTTTTTCAATACATTTTCCAGGTTGTAATCAATTGATCATACGATTGGTGTGTATTTCTTTTTGAACATCCCATTCCACATTTAAGATCACATTTGCTCCACTCTTCTGGGGAAGATGTTCCAGTAGACTTTGTAAAGATTTCTCAGATTTCATTCAGACACAAGGAAACTTATAGTATAGTATAGGCAGGTTACTGATGTATGTGAGATAAGGAAGCCTGTGTAATGTTGTGTGAGACAGCACAAGGTCCCCAGTTCAGATATTTTTGTCTGGTTCAAACTAAGCAATTACAGAATGAAGAGGAGGAATGAGTAGTACTGTCACGAGACAGCTGTTGTAATCGCTGCTGATTATTTCTGTCCATAGGACAGGAAGTGGATGAAGAAATCATCATATCACCCACACACCAAAGCCATGAACTGTTTAAACGTATCTCTCTGGGCAGGTGCTACAGAGCACCAAAACAGCTGGGCACAAAAAAAAAATAAAAATTTTCCCCTCAGAAACCTTTAAAGAAAAATTTTTATCAAATTCCCAAGAAATATCTTGCACTACAATACTATCACATTTTAAACCCGTATAAACATGTTACATCATTTCAGCACATTCCATGGAAGCCCTGGAAACTAATGTCCTGTCCAAATTCCAAATGTGTGTGTGTGTGTGTGTGTGTGTGTGTGTGTGTTTGGGAGGGTTTTGGGTTATCAATTTTGCCTGTTTTTACAGTTGGATGAACAATAAACCCAAAAACATCCCCTCAGAATTGAACACAGAAATATTACATCACATTTTAAAAGGGTTGCCAGGAATCAATTCATGGCCGAAAAAAACAATCACACTGAAGTTACAGATGTGATATGTCCCCATTCGATTCTAGCGAAAATGACATAACCCTAATGCTTTGGAATTACAGACGCTTTTCGTAAAAATAAACCTCCTGGCCTTCTGCAGTCAACAATTTTTATTAATGCTGCTTTCATGCGACTTGAGCTGCTTGAATAAATTAGATGAAAACAGAACCTCAAAAACACAAACAGCTCGTTTCCTTCCGTACGACGAGGAGGGACGAGGTGCTGAGATGTGATATTATTTTTTTATAGGCTGTAGTTCATATACGGTTTGTTTCCAAAGTACTGGAACAGAAGGGTCAGTGTCTATACATTGAGATTGAGATTGAAAAATATTTGACGAGAGATCACAACCAGATTAGAACTACAATATTTTGGGTGAGCAAAAGTATTGGAACAGATTTTCTTCCTGTAAAAATCACTAAACTTCTGCTTTTTCGGTCTCGTTTGTTTCTAGTGTTCCTCCCTTCAGCCTGCGCTTCGTCATGTCATATTCAGTCACATTGACTATAAGATTGGTATGCACTTCATTCTGAACATCTAATTCCACATTTAGTCCCCATTTGTTCTAATAATCAGCTTCACTCTTCTAGAGTCCAAGACTTTGTGGAGATTTGTTCTCATTCATTCACAAATAAATTCAAAATAGATGAGGAGACCTTAGTTCCAATTCATCCCAAAGGTGTTCAAACGGCCTTGATTTTGATAGAAGACCACTCAAGATCCTCCACTCCATCCTGTCAAGCATATCTTCATGTAGCTAGTTTTGTGCCCGGGGTCATGATCATGCTAGAACAGGTTTGAGTGAAGGGAATATTTCATGCCACCGCATCCATAGACAACCTATACAATTTCAAACCTCCAGCTTTGTGATATCTGAGCGAAGAAATGTTGTTTTTCATACTCTGCTCTCATGGATATTGATTAATCTTGAATGATTTTGGAACTTCTAGAAGACCAATGAATCTTCTTACACGTTCTACTTCAAGCTATGATTGAGAACACTCTCCATGGAATAATATTCTTAGGGGAAAGCAGATAATTCAGGGATTCTCGTGTTACTCGTGTTCTCATGCTCTAGATTAATCTAATGATTATACGGAGCTTTATAGCACTCAGCGTCGATCTGCTTCTCCCAGCCGGTGTGTTTTTTAGAGTGGTTTTGGCCGGTGTGTGGTCAAGATGCCAAACACAAACACATTACTCTAGCACTTTAAATATACACCAGTCACGGCACCCCAAACGGAACGCTCATTTTTGAGTGTGTGTGTGTCTATGATATTGTACAATAATAGCATTCTACAACTTTCTACTTATAAAAATAAGTTCAAATGAGTCAGATGTAATTACTATGGAAATGTAATTCAGAAAGGGTACGAGGGTAAACCTGGGTCTGAATAACGAAGACGGGAGCAGCTCAGATTTGGGGTTATTGTGGGGGAAGACTGTGGAGTTGGCAACCCTGTCTGCCACGCAGCCATAACATTAAACAGCTTGGGTTATAAAGTCTCATTATAGCCAAATGGAGACAACAAATCTCTCAAATTTTTCTCTCTGTCTCTCTCTCTGTCTCACACACACAGACAGACACACCATGCAATCACATCGGTCTACCAGAGAGGTCTCCAAATGTAAAAAGTTCATTCCTACTGTTTTGCGTTGGTTTGAAATATACAGATTGTTTAGATACATATAATTAGCCAAACAAACTCAAAAGTGAGAACATTATATATATATATATATATATATATATATATATAATAAATTTTTTCAAGATGTTTCTTTTGCAAAAAAAAAAAAAAACGTTTTCTATTTTTCTCTCCATTCAATTCTTTCCTAAATAAAAATAGAAATGCAATGCAAAAACTGGTGTCAACCAAACATGCACACTTTCTTAGAGGTTTTTATTATATAATGTGTTTTGCATATATTTCTAATTCGTATTATTATTATTTTTGGGTCATGTGAAAACTTACCCCAGCAATGATTTTCTTGTTTTTAGATGTACAGGTAGATGAGTTTTCTGGATGCTCCAGTGGTTGTTCAGATGTTTTCCCCAGTAGTGTGGCTCCTTGCCTGGCTCTCCACTCCTCTTTCTCCTCTATTTCCATTCTCACACTCACACACTCACTGAGCACTAGACCTTCACACTGAGACACCAGCTTTCTCTTCTCAAAAGGAAAAGTTCTCTGTTACTTTTGTTGCAGTTCCTTCAGACCTGTCCTGCTCTGACTGGGAGAGACTCTTCTGCATGGGGATTGTGGAACACTGACTCTTTGTGTGTGTGTGTGTGTGTGTGTGTGTGTGTGTGTGTGTGTGTGTGTGTGTGTGTGTGTGTGTGTGTGTGTGTGTGTGTGTGTGTGGCTTTACTACTACACTAGCCTGTTACATGCTGAGACGTTATGACGCCTTTTATAACCGGGATCTAAGCCTAACCCAGAACCTCCCCATGTCCCACACTGCAGACTTTAGATTGGATTCATGTGTCTGATGTGAGACACAAAAAAAAATCCGAAATGAGAGTTATTTATTTTGTTAAGTGCTTTATACATAAATCTACTGGATGCCATCTTGATTAGGATATTTATTTATTCATTTATATTTGTTTGCATTACGCACTTAAAACATCACCCAAAAACATTCATAGAAAACTGCGGAAAAAGAGAAAAACATAAAACCATGCTCTTATTTCTAGTTTGGGATATACCACAGCCGCCATGTTGGAATGACGTCATTGGAGCGCCAATCGAAAACGCAGAGAATTCCGAGTTTTTTGTGCATGTGGAGGTGAAGTTGACAAAGACAAGCCAAACACGAAGTCAGACTTACTTCATGAATTAAATTGTCGGTAGGCGGAAGAAAGAGAGAGAGAGAGAGAGAGAGAGAGAGAGAGAGAGAGAGAGAGAGAGAGAGAAGAGAAAAAGAGAGATAGAGCTTTCAGAATAAAAGTCACAAAATCTGGAGGAACGTTTTGGGAACACCTAAACAACTTGTAACTTGTTTAGATCAAGTGGGAAAGTCAATCAACTTTACACCTCTGTTGCCATCTGGCCCAGATCGGATTCACATTCTGAATATGAGCTTGACCGCATCTGAAGGAGCAGCTGTCAGCTTTTCACTTTCACTGATCCGAACCTCAATTAGAATCAGAACACTTTACTGATCGACTGCAACCCAACAATTTCCATATAGCACCAATAAGGTATTCTGATTCACCGCTGCGGCCCGGGTTCGATCCCAGGTCAGGGAACCAACCCCAGCCATTAGGGTTGCACAAGCCTTAGTGCTGGTCCCAAGCCCGGATAAATGGGGAGGGTTGCGTTAGGAAGGGCATCCAGCGTAAAAACATGCGGATGATCCGTTGTGGCGACCCCTAATGGGACTCCTAAAGAAAGTTTAAGGTTCAGATCAGTGAAGAACAGTGTTTTGTTCTTACACTCCTTATGTTGCACCCTGGCAACTTAAAAGGGACCCAGGTCTTTATTTCATTAATGGCATTTCTCAGACACCCTTATCCAGAACAACTTACATTTTTCACATCCATGCAGTAAAACTGAGCATCTATGAGGATAAGGGCTTTTCTATATGGGCTCCAGGAGTAACAGCTCTGTTGTGTGATGGGATTTGAACTCACATCCTTTAGATCCAGTGTCTTAACCACCGAACCCCCACTTTCCCTAAGCTGCACTTTCAGACCATTGCAACCTTGTATGATTTTTCCCTCACTTTTTGCTTTTGCCTCTCTTCAGCAAACCACTTTTTCTCTAAGAAACCGATATAAACAGTCTGATACTCTTTCTGGAACATATAATGCTTTGGTTTTTAACTGGATAGTTGCAAAATGTCTTGTGACTCAACCACACTTGTCCCTGCAACTAAAATTTATGTGAGTCAACTCAGTGAGTTCTCAAAAACCTATAGGGTCAGGTCAACGACCATGAGCTCATGGTGTGTCAGGCCAAACAGCACTGCTTATGTTAATAAAAAAAATATTTTCTTGGTGAAAAACTCCCAACGAGAATCCAGAAAAAGTAATTTAGTCTACCTTGCTCAAACTGCAGCCCACACTGATGCATGCTTGATATCTGCCCTATGAGGTAGGATAGCCCCCTCATGTGGCACCAGCCTGAACATCAATATCTGTCCCCTAATACCAATTGAACTGCACTACTGTACATTGATATATTTCTCATCCTCATACAACCTTTATACATCTTATAATCCTCATAAAACTGCAGGGTGCGGAAAATCTTCACAATGTTCCTTAACACAGTTCTTATTCCCACATGGTGTCTTCACATCATTGTACATTTGGAGGGGTCTTTTTTTACTGGTATACCCCCCTTTTCAAGACATTTCATACAAGTTCTGTTTGATTGTACTGCTAGCAACTTGTACAAGTACTGGCCATCATCCTGATTCAAATCATTCGTCTTGCCTCGTGCAGATGTTGGAATTCTTCACAAACAAGTGACATTCTTCACACCTGGTCATCGACATGTCTGCATTTACAGTTCCCACCACATAAAGTTCGAAGCAGAGGTAGTCTATGAAAATGCCAAGCTGAGCTCAAGAAACAGATGATCGCCTCAGAATGATGTCGTTTATATAGCTGGTAAACCAAACAAAGATAGGGAACTGATTGGCTTGGGACAGCTAAAATATTTACATATTTCAGTTGTAGTAAATTTTCCCTTCAGTTATTGTGAAAACCCAAGGAGACCCCCAGGAGACCCCCAGGAGACCCAAACCTGTTCCAGCATGACAATGTCCCTGCACACAAGATATGTTGGAGTGGCCTTATATAGAGCTCAAATCCTATGGTCAGGTCTCCACAAATATTTGCCCAATATGTAAAACAATGAACAGGTGGTGGTGGTGGTTCACTGCGTAAAGCTGTTGGTTACTGATCCAAAGGTTAGTGGTTTAATCCCAGCACTGCTGAGCTCTTGAGCACAGCCCTTAACCCTCTTTGCTCCAGTGAAGACCCTGCACTCGACTTTCTAACAAGTTGGGGGATGTGAGGAAAAGAATTTCTGTGTCGTTTATTCGTTCCACTCCTGGGCCCATGAGCAAGGCCCTTAACACCATAGCTGCTTAGTTGTATGAATGAAATCAAATGTAAGTCGCTTTGGATATGGGAATCTGTCAAATGCAATAATTTTTTTTCTTTGTCATAATTGTGTTTGTTTTCGCGAAGAACGCAAAGTTTCTGCATCAGATTTCTTTCACTGAGTACTTTTTAATTCCATGTTGAATAAAGAATATCGAGCATCCTGCTTGAAGCTTTAAGGAAAGAAACTATCTCATATTTTCTTATTTTCTTATCTTCTATCTCTTTCTATATATAGGAAATGCTTTATATTAGTCACAGATATTAGAAGAGTCGGACAATGAAGAAAACCAGATAAGAGGGGAATGTAAACAATGGAAAGAGGGGGGTCATTAGAGTGTGGTCCTGTGACTGCTGTCCAAAAAAATTATTATCACAAACTAAGAATATAGAAACCCCTACAAAGTGTAAGTCATTGTGATAAAGGTTGACCTCTGGAGACTAAAATATACAAAGAAATCCAAAGAAAACAGTTCCCATTGTTTCAGGTTTTTTTCATGACAGCCTGATGGCCTCTTCATCATCTTGAGGGTGACAAGGATGAATGGATCTTTAAGTAGACTTGAGGTTTCACTGGAATGAAGCCATCAGCGCTCTGTTGGAGCAGTGGAGCGTTCGCTACTTTTGTTAATATCAGATGTGATCCCGATGAACTCCCATTCCCATTCTAACAATTGCTTGTCAAGTGATTTGTTTAGTTTTTTTTCCATGCTTGAAGGCAAGGATATGTGATCTTGAAAGGGGTTAAGAAAATCCTTTGTAGAAATGTGATCACGGTCTTCCTGTCATAGTACAATATAAACATAAAGAGAGCGTGTACACTATAGATATATACATTGTGAAGTAAAGCTCAGTGGTTCAGATGGTGGAATTGTGGATTGAAAGGTCATTAGTTCAAATCCCAAATTGGAAAATATTAGGCCTCCTCAACTCAGCTACATCTCAGCTATATACCAATTTTATGATCAGATATCCACAAACTTTTGTTTAACAGGTACCTAAGCTTGACCTTCAACTGCTCAGATGTATAAAAGAGCTAATATAAGTCGCTCTGGATATGGACACTTGGCAAATGCTGTAGATGTAAGTAAACAAAAGTCTAAAACCGCAGGAAGTAACCTGTCTTGTGACATTGTTTGCTTTACCACATTGTCGTACCTCCAACCCCCTCCCTACTGCAGAAGGAAAGATGAGAAGGTTGAAGAAGACTGCTAGAGTTCAGTTTAAACATCTCAACCCATTTTCTTCACTGATCACAGCATTTCTTTGGTGGTTAGAGCTTCTCGGCTTGTTCGTGTAAACTCTTTTGGGGTTTAAAATTCCAAGAAACTAAAATGCTATTGGTTGCATTGGTCGTGATGACCATCTTTTACTTCACCTGCACCGAAAGCTTTGATAAGTGCCCTAATGACTGTGAATGCACGGATTGGAAAGGGTATTATGTTACGTGTACAGAGATATCCACCTTGCCCAGGTTTCCTGGAAACACGGAGACACTGTAAGTATGATGCTTAACCCAATAAATACAAACTTTTATATGTATTTATATATTAATCACATATATGTGTGATTTTTCACAAAAGACATGAAATTATAATCAGTTTCATCAAGGAGATTTATTACAGCAAAGTGGATTGTTCACGTATTGTGTATTATGCATTATGTACAGTTTATGTATCCTGAAAGCCACCAATTCATGTGTCTCCTTGGTGTATTTGACATCTGGCTTTTTTTCTACATTTACTGATTTGGGACACAAAATGGCTGAAATGATTTTCTTTAAAAACAAGCTTGTTTCCACATAATGCTATAATATTATTATCGGATATTTCTTATGTATTAATATACATCGTCATGATTTGTGTAATGACATCATAGACCATGTTGTAAATGTAAATAATAGCCTATAAAATGTTTATAATGGTGGACACTTTGGTGATGCCCCTGCTGAAACCCAGCCGGAGAACATTAGATGATCTTGGCCTCAAATGGAACAATTTATTTTCATGCAATGGTTCTAGTGAATGGTCAGGTTCAACTGCTTATACTGTAGAAGATCAGCCTGGTTCTTTTTGGTCGGCATATTTGCAGTTAGGCACAAACAAATGGTAAGAAATGTTGCCATTTACATAGATCAAAAAGACAAAGATGAAAAGACAAGATAAAAACGTAAAAGATCAGTTCAATAGGTCTGTCATGTCAGATGAATTCTGATCAAGGTGAAATGTTCGAATGTTATGCAATGTATTTCGTATTCATTGGTTCATATTCATTTCTCCTTGCAGACGTCTCTACGAAACAAGACTGAGCTCTGTCCCGGAAGACGCATTCGCCAGCATGGTGAACATCTCATTAATGTGGGTGAAGTAGTGTTAGAGTATTGCTCAAGGAGGGTCTATTTGCTCTATAAAACCGTGGCTATATTTATTCCCCCCAACAATTTGCACGTTGAACTAATAATGCATTCCAGTTTTCATAGATGTGCGTGAATTTGTCTGAAATCGAACTGTGTCCAAATTATGTTCATTTGTATTTGTATAATGCATTTACCAATGGACAGTTGGCACAAAGAAACTGTATAGTGTGTAAGTGCAGTACATCTTCAGGTTTGGATTATTATTAAGGAAAAAATTTTTAAAAATATAAATACATAATACAGTGGTCAGTGCACGGTACGTAAATTGTTCTGATTCTAACACATTGCTCGTTCATATTCCTTTTTATTGGAAAGTTCTTTAACATCCATTCAAGGGGAAAAAAATCAGGTGCCTAGACTTAAACAGTGGTACGCAGAAGCAGGTGGAATAAACCTGCACTCAAAGCAGAGCTCTTAGGTTACAGAATTACAGCCTGATTTATCAATCTGCTCCAGGGGAGGAATCTCTCTGATTAATAAAGAGCTCAGGTTTGCATAGTGACCCTGTCACCTTGTCTGAATGAAGGAGTGCACAGAACATTGGAGCAGATGCTGTAGAGTGATTGGGCTGATTTTGTGATCTGTACAATTTAGCATTCATCAACCCTGCTTAGTGAGTTTTAGATGTTTCTATTCCACAATAACAGCACCCACAGTTAGAGGCAACTCTAGCAGGGCATTCAATTTCATGAACTAATTTTGGCATACAGCAAAGGTCAGTGCTCCATTCAACTGCGATAGTATGTCTATGGAGATTGCATGGCTATGTTCTTGACCTGAGGTCATGAACAAGTCTGGCTGAGATGTTGGAATTTTGATTGGAAGGTCATGAGTTCAAATCCCAGTGCCACCAAAGTTGCTCTGGATATGGGCATCCACCATATACCAGATGTGTCAATCTTAAAAACAAGGACTGGTGTCCAAATATTTTTAAGATATAGTCAATTTAATAGACTATTATGTCTATTAGCGTTGTTTAATTGAGCAATTTAACCCTCCAGTCTTTCTCTTGTTTTAGTTATCTTTCAGTGGACGTCACGTTGAGACATTTAGAAAAGCATTCATTTTTCAACCTGAAGAAGATCACACATATGTAAGTCTACAATGTCCTGAATCTTAAATATAGTCATGTATGAAGAAAAATGTTCAAAGTTGGAGGCACACAATTGTGTAGAATGTTTATGGATGCAGTAGCATAAAATTTCCCCTTAGTTGAATCAGTAGACCCAGACATCTTATACCATGATGTGAAAATGCAAAGGTAAAATCTCCCTTTTTGTTCCCACACAGAGAAATAAGAAACACCAGAAGTTTGACGACCATTGATCCTGAAGCTTTCAAGGATCTACCCGAGTTATATTACTTGTGAGAATCAATATCATCTTATAGTAGCTACCAAATGTGCAGTTGATTTAAGTTCTGTAGGATCTTCTAATGTTTATATGCAAATTATCTTTAATCCAGATTTTAAAAAGATGTCCCCTGGGCAGTGGTGTAATAGAATCACAATTTACTCATGTGACCATAGTCGCGTGAACACCAGATAACTAGCAGGCTTACCCATGGAATGTTCCAGAAAAGGCCTTTGGAGAGAGTGTTTTATAGCATTTTTAGCAGACACCACGTGACTTTGTGGTAAACATGTACCTACATGAAGATAAATAGATCCAGATGTGTAATATACAAGGAGTGCAATTTAAAATACTTGGCATTAACAACATCTGGTTTGTCCATCTGTGCATACTACACATGTCATAAATAGCAATTTCCTCATTCATATTGGTGTTTTTCTGCACCTACACGATATAAACAAAAGTATTGGGATACTTGACTTTTCCATCCATATGTGCTTCTTTTCCAAACTGTTACCACAAAGTTGGAGGGACACAATTGAATTTGACGTCTTTGGATCCTCTTTTATGAAATTTTCCCTTCAGTTGAACTAGGAGATTCGAAACCGTTTGACAATGTGCACAAATCCAGCTCCATGAAGATATACTTTACATGTGTGGGTGATCTTGAGAGGCCTGTTATAGAGCTAAACCCCTACTGAACACCTTCAAGATTAATTGAAATGGCACCCCAGGCCTACTGAATTCCTCAGTTCCTAATACTCTTGTATCCAGATGAGCAGAAATCTCCACAAAATCTAGTGGAACATCTTCCCAGGAGAGTGGAGCGATTTTTAATAGCAAATGGGGACTACATTTCAAAAGGAGCAAATACCAATCTTCAGTTTAGGTGTCCACAAATGTTTGTTCATATAGTGTAGCTAGTATCTGTTGTAATATGGCCGCATTTATTACACTTTACAGTATATAGTAGAATTCCTATCAAATCCAAATGTTACTATATATTATAAGTGGGCTAATATTTATTAATCGAGCCTAATTTAAGTTCTTTGTTTTTTTTTTTCAGAGGTTTGTTCAATACAGGTCTCACCATCTTTCCTGCACTAACCAGGATCCATTCTGGTGAATCATCTTTCATGCTGTGAGCAATCTTCCATGTATTACAAAGGAAAACAGATAAAGCTTTGTTTTTTTTTAAATGTTTGCTAATTCAATACCAATATTACAACAGATCTTCTGTGACTGATATTTACATGTAATTGTTTGGCTTTTCTTTCGAAAAGAGAAATGTCCGATAATCTGTACGTCACTGAAATTCCTGCAAACGCATTCCAAGGCATCAGCGAAAATGTGCTAACGGTGTAAGTATCAAACACTCCATTCTAAATGAATGTAATAATTGAATATTATTTTATTACTAGAATATATTATGGTATGTATTATATGATATCTACAGTGCCTGTGGAGTCTTTTATGTTTTTTTGGACAAACACGTTTAATTTTTGTTTAAATGCAGCAAACTTGGTTAAAGCCAAAAACAGACAGTGAATAAGTTAAAGAAAGTTGGACAGATGAGTACAAATGTGACATTTGGGGTTGTTTTGGAGCAGGAAAGGTTGGAGACTTCCGCTGAATGTTTGGAGAAACCAACTGTATCAATGCCAAGAGTGTGAAGCTGTTATTTAATGCTAAGAAAGGATTTTTCACTGAAAAATAAAGTGGAACATCTGGAAATCTATTTATTTGTTCGGGCAAAGTGAACCTTTAAACAGAACATGAATGTGTCTTTAAAAATCATAAAAGACGATGTTTCTAAGCTTTTTTTTTTACAAGCACAGTATGACAACACTATCAAAACATATAAATAATGAAATTTCCCCCCCCTGATGTTGTTTTCTGTTCAACAGGATGTTATACAGTAATGGCTTTACCAAAATCCAGCACCATGCCTTCAATGGGACAAAACTAAATGCAGTGTAAATTTTCTTGTTCAAATCTTAAGTGCAAACATGAAATCACACATTTCTTTAAGATTGAGGGTTATTTAGGTTATCAAATTAGGTTAAAGACTGACTGAAATGAAACCTAGCCACAGTTATAGACATGGACAAAAGTTTGTGGACACCTGACCATAAGATTTATACTGTATGTGCTTCTTTTTGAACATTCCACATTCCGTCTCTATTTTCCATTATATTAAGCTCTTTTGGAAAGATGTTTCAAATTTAATTCAACCACCAGGGCGTTAGTAAAGTCCCGTACTGATGTAGGTGAGGAGGTGAGGAGATGAGGAAACCTGGGGTGGTGTTTCAATTCATTCCAAAACTGTTCAATAGGATTTGAGCTCTATAGCAGGAGATCTTCCACTCCAACCCATGTGAAGCACATGCTTTGTGCACAGGGACATTGTCATGGTGGAACAGATTTGGGTTTCCTAGTTCAAATAAAGATAGAATTCCATGCAAGGAATGGCTGGAAAACTCTCAATACCTTTGTGTATAAATGTAAAATGAATATATCTTTTCATCATAGATCAAAGCATTTAGAACATTATAATCTTTTCCTCTGTAGATATCTTCACCGAAACAAAGACCTCACAAAACTGAGTGAAGACACGTTTGCGGAAACCATTAGCGGTCCGGAGCTGCTGTGAGTATGCTTTGATCTTCATCTTGTATGATGTCGTTTGAGGGCAAGAAATTAGAACACATGCATCTTTATGATTTTTAGGTGCAAATGGAATTAGAAATATTTATTCAAAGAGTTGGACATAACACACAGTTGTGTGTGTGTGTGTGTGTGTGTGTGTGTGTGTGTGCGTGTGCGTGTGCGTGTGCGTGTGTGTGTGTGGGTGTGTCTGTGTAGAAAACAAAGAGAGCATCTGTGTGTATGGTTTTGTCATTTAAAATTGTTTACAAATCAACACCCCAAGATAGTTTTACAGGGTGGTGAATACAATATAAGCTCTTAGAAATTGTCTTCTTTCAACTCAGAGGAAAATATGTGCTCAGGCTCAGGGTTTCAGGGACCCCAGTAGAAAGTGTGCCTAAATGAACTGTATATGAGAGAGTGTGTGTTAACTGGGATTGATTGATGAACCATTCAGGGTGTTACATTTCCAAGAAGAGGAACGTAAACTGAAATAAGTCTGTAACATGAGCCTATCAAAAGGTGGAATCATATTTATAGAATAAATGCTACAGTAGGACCGGGTCTCAAACCTGGGGTGAGAGAGAAGGTCTCCAAAATTGTGTTGTGGGGGAGAAGGTGAACCCAAATGTAGAGACGGACTAGATGGAAATTTCGAGCTTTTAAATTTTGTTCCAAATAATGCAAAAGAGAAAATTCACAAAAGCAAAGGAAAAATAAACACAAAATCAGTCTAAAAAAATGTAACACAAAAAGTTTCTACAAAAAAATCTTTCATAGGCAAAAAAAAATTCAAAACTTCTTGTGCAGGAAACACTAAGGGAGATCTTCTACTGACCATAATGCAGAAGGAGCTTACTTTATAGATGCATAGGGGGAAAAAACTGCGACAGAAACAATTGAGGGAATTTTTTTTTCTTTTTAATAAAAATCCTGCAGACTGTGGAAGTAAAAAAAGAATTACTAAAATAAAAATAAAGACGATTTTATTTATCTGTGCAGCTCAATACTAAATAACCCACGGCCTGGTACTGGTTCTCGGCCTGGTGGTTGGGAATCAATGTATTGAAATCTGTGTAGTGAAAAAAGACCCATGAGTGTAAAACCATAAGTGGATCTTTGTGTCAAACCTTTTTTTGTTTTGTTTGGGCAGTGATGTTTCAGACTCAGGAGTGATCTCCCTTCCAACAAGAGGACTGGAGTCACTTCGGGAACTCAGTGCTCGGAACGTCTGGGCCCTTAAAAAGCTCCCACCAATCAAAACCTTCAGACATCTAATTGGTGCTGATATGACATATCCTAGTCACTGCTGCGCATTCAAGAACCTTGAGAAAAAGAAAGGGTTTGTACGGATAAAGCTTGTCTGTAAGAGTTTGTGATAATGAATTGAACAAAAAAAATCCAAAGTGTGTGTAGACCTGGAAAAACCATTGATTGGTACTTATATAAATGATCAAAACCAATATTAAGATCAATGATAGACTCAAGTAATAATAGACTTTTTCCAGCTTCTTCTCCAAACCGATACCAGAAAATTGGAGACACACACTTGTTCAGGACATCTTTTAATGCTGTAGCATGAAATTTTCCCTTCGCTTGAACCAGGAGACTCAAAACTGTTCCAGCACGGCAATGCCCCCGTGCGCAAAAAGCCAGCTCTGTGAAGATATGCTTTCATGGTTTGGACTGAAAGATCTGCTGCTTACTTTAATATTTTACATCTTTGGGCTGAATTGGAACGCTACCCCAGGCCTCCTCATCACCTCTCCTACATCAGTATCTGATTTTACTAACAACCTTGTGCCTGAAATCTCACAAATTCTCCACAAAAACTAGTGGAACATCTTTTCCAAAAGAGTGGAGCTTATTATAATAATAAACGGATACTAATTGTGTCCAAAATGAAGCACATACCAGTCCAATGTTCAGGTGTTCACAAACTTGTCTATATAGTGTAGGTACATAGTACATATTAGAGGCATTTTGGTGCACTAGAGAGACGGTGGCATTGCTAATGAGTCTCAAGTGGTCCATACTAAATTTTGGACCTTCATAGTACTCAAGAAAATGTTTGTTTTTTTGAGATGCTAAGCAACATAGATGTAAATCTATATGCAAGCTAACTACAGGTCCAGGGTATTCAAGGATGACTGGATCGCTTCCTTGGAAGTTCTGAATTTGCACGGAAAAACTATGATTTTGAAAAATGTTTTATTAAACAATAATCATTATTTTAATGAAGTGTGTAATCAGATGATTGGCTAATGGATTTGATCAAAAAAAATTCTTCTGTCGATAACAGGTACCTGGATTACATCATTTGTAACCTGACTGCAATGCATTCCAAGCGCTATAAAAGATCACTAGGTGTGTATTCAATTCCAGCCTCCATTGGTAGCAAAGACAAACGCATTGACATGAGCGATCCCCTTCTTAAAAACCCGTTTGACCACCATGACTTCCAACATTATGATGACTTTGGGAATTCTGAGCATGATATGGGATCTGGGGACATGCTAAAGAATCCCCAGCTGGCCCCCAGCGTGGACTTTGATAATCATTATGACTATTTAGTATGTGAGGATGGAGAGGATGTGACATGCTCCCCAGCTCCTGATGACTTCAATCCCTGTGAGGACATCATGGGTGTCAGCGTCTTGAGAGTGTCTGTTTGGTTTGTCAGTTTGTTGGCTGTATTGGGAAATTTTTTGGTGCTTTTTGTGCTCCTCACCAGTCGTTACAAACTCTCTGTCTCACGGTTCCTTATGTGCCACCTGGCCTTCGCTGACTTGTGCATGGGCGTCTATCTGCTTCTCATCGCCTCTGTGGATCTTTACACGCAATCGGAATACTACAATCATGCCATAGACTGGCAGACGGGACCGTGGTGTAGCCTTGCTGGATTTATCTCCATCTTTGCAAACGAGTTGTCCGTTTACACCTTGACCACTATCACGTTGGAGCGCTGGCATGCCATCACTTTTGCAATGGAATTACATCGGAAGCTGCGTTTGTCCCATGCCTCTGCTGTCATGCTTGGGGGTTGGATTTTCTGCCTCCTGCTTGCGCTTATGCCTGTGTTGGGGGTAAGCAGTTACCAAAAGGTCAGCATATGCTTACCTATGAGCACTCAGAACCTGGTGGACCAGGTTTACATTTTATTTATGTTAGTCATCAACATCGTGGCCTTCCTCGTCATCTGTACCTGCTACATTAAAATATACTGTGCAGTGCGCAGTCCGACGTACACCTCAGCCAGCAAAGATGGCAGCATTGCCAAGCGCATGGCAATACTCATTTTCACTGACTTTCTCTGCATCGCGCCAATCTCCTTCTACGCCATTTCGGCTGCACTGGATCACCCACTCATAACCATTTCAAACTCTAAGATCCTGCTGGTTCTCTTCTACCCGCTCAACTCCTGCGCCAATCCTTTTCTCTATGCCATATTCACCAAGGCATTTCAGGGCGACGTATTTATCTTGCTCAGCAAAATTGGCCTGTGTGAGCAGAAGGCCCAACTGTTCCGAGGCCAAACCATGTCTACAAAAGCAAGCAGCGAAGACAGAAACAGGCGTGGAGTAAAAGCAAAAATCCTACCTTGGTGGAACGTTCAGGTTGCTGCTACCGTTAACAATCCGGTATCAACAAGGACACAAACACATGAAGAGGCAGGGAATGTGAACCTTCTGACAGTACATTTAAACACGTTTAAGGATTGAACTTACTTGGGGGAAACGTTGCATTGCACTGGAATGATCCTCCTCCTTCTCCTCCAAAAATGCAACATCTGAACTCGTGCTTAAATTTGATCTATCTCCTTTATACAGACCAGTCTTGGAGACTGGAGAAATTCCAAACTTCAACATCATGCAGTTTGTTCTGGGTCAGTCTGCGGCTAATCGGAACTGACTTCACCATAGCTGAAGCACACGTCCAAGCTCTGCGAGCAATATTCCGAGCAAACCTATGGAGAGTTATCTATCATTGAATGGCCTGCCCAGTCACCACACCTGAATCCTGTTGAACTGCTCTTGGATGAACTGGGCCGCAAGACACCAATCTCAAACTAGTGAAGAACATCTTCGGCAAATGTTTTACGAGAGGCGGAAAAAAATATTTCACCCGAATGTTTGAAGAAACAGATGTATTGTTCCAGTGCATAGAGTGTGTTAAGCTGTTGCTACTGGAGGATTTTTCTCTGAAAATAAAGTGGAATATTTGTACATCTGTGTAGTCAAAGTCAATCTTCATACTGTTACATTACCTCATTTGTTGAATAGGAACAAAATGCATGTGTTTTTTAAATAATTCTAATAATAAAAATCTTTTGACATATTTATTACTTGGCCATGAAGATTGAAAGAACGCACCTTGGCAGCGTGAAGCTGAACTCCATTTGTCAATGACCCTTAATCATATTTGATCATTTATGCATGTGTTTCTTTATCAGGGTCTATGTGTTTAGAATTTTTTTAATTGAGACTGCATTAAAAACACATAGCAATAGGGCTTTGGTCTTGCACCAGGATTTGTTTGCCAATTAGCAGTGATCTGCTATCAATTAGTGCATGTGCATATTAGTTGTGTTTTTTAATTATAATATTATAATATGAAATTGATTAATTACAAATTGGTGTTAGGTGAATTGATAACTAATCTAAACTGTAACTAGTTACATGCATTAACCTAACCCTAACCCACTAGTGGCTGTACGTGATGTGTGTGAATAATCGTTGGGTCAGCGTCACTGAGGTTGTGACGTCATAGTCTCACACCCGAGCCACGCCGTAGGTATAAGTGTTAACGCACATAGTGCGGAGTTTCAGCGTAAAGTGAACCTTCTGCCGGCGGAGGTGTTCAGCTGAAGCTCATCGCCACAATGCGGGATTTAATGAAGTTCTTTACGTTCCGGACGGCTGCTTTTGTACTGCGCCCCCTGCTGTATGCAGCTGGAGTTGCAGCCACAGCCGCCGGGGTTTATTGCATGATAAAGAAGCGTGGTGAATTGGAGAGAAGAGCGGATCCCGCAGAAACATCTGTCCCCAAGGGTAAAGCATGTCTCTCTCACCCCGACGAGGGGATGATGGACCTGAGGGTCTTCTGACTCCAGCTTAATGTCCCGATGCTTTGCTTTGTTTCTATTTAGACAGTTTAGAACACACATCTGCTCTGCTGGATCCAGGCTCGGGATGTGATGTGGAGGAGGTGAATGTCACACCGACTGACAGCTCTGAACCTGAGGTAGTCCCCCAAAACCCTCATCCCATCCATGTGTCCTTGTGTGTCCATCTCAGGACTCGGAGTGCACACACTTTTCTGGATGGATTGATAGATAGATGGCTAGATAGACAATTATATACATCAATAGATAGATAGATAGATAGATAGATAGATAGATAGATAGATAGATAGATAGATAGATAGATAGATAGATAGATAGATAGATAGATAGATAGATAGACAATTATATAAATCAATAGATAGATAGATAGATAGATAGATAGATAGATAGATAGATAGATAGATAGATAGATAGATAGATAGATAGATAGATAGACAATTATATAAATCAATAGATAGATAGATAGATAGATAGATAGATAGATAGATAGATAGATAGATAGATAGATAGATAGATAGATAGATAGATAGATAGATAGACAATTATATAAATCAATAGATAGATAGATAGATAGATAGATAGATAGATAGATAGATAGATAGATAGATAGATAGATAGATAGACAATTATATAAATCGATAGATAGATAGATAGATAGATAGATAGATAGATAGATAGATAGATAGATAGATAGATAGATAGATAGATAGATAGATAGATAGACAATTATATAAATCGATAGATAGATAGATAGATAGATAGATAGATAGATAGATAGATAGATAGATAGATAGATAGATAGATAGATAGACAATTATATAAATCAATAGATAGATAGATAGATAGATAGATAGATAGATAGATAGATAGATAGATAGATAGATAGATAGATAGATAGATAGATAGACAATTATATAAATCAATAGATAGATAGATAGATAGATAGATAGATAGATAGATAGATAGATAGATAGATAGATAGATAGATAGATAGATAGATAGATAAGTATACATACATACATACAGATAAAAGTGAAAGAAGCCACCAAACTTTGGATGTTTACCCTCCAGGTCAGTCTGTCTGAAGCTGAGGAGAAATACAAGCAGGCATTGGAGTTCACAGCTCAGCTGGAGAACAAGATGTCAAAACTAAAGTTCCAGGAACAGGAGCTGGAAAAAGCGCTGTCTGAAGAAATCAAGAATATTAACATGAAAAAAATGGTAAGTGAGGAAATCCTTATTTCAATCAACAACACGACGACTTGTGATGTCCATGCTTCACGATGAGCTACAGCTCAGGCTGTTTGAATGAAGTCAATTGTGCGTATGAACATCAGGCGTACGTTTCACCCCTTTTTTGTTTGCTGGCTGTTTTTCAGCACTGTGCCTGCACAGAGGGGGCTGCTGAAATGATGAGCTTTATAGTTGAATTGGAGGAGAAAATGTTGAAGGTTCAAATCGAATTACTGACGGTACAGCAATTTCTTCATCCCACCTTAATTTAGACTAATGATAAACTTGAGTTCTTGGAATGTATGTGAAGGCCATAAACCCAACAAACTTTGGTTTTTGAATCTTCAGGCCTTCTTGGATGAAAAGTATGAGAAATGTAACAGGCTGGAAATGATGATTAGTCGGGTTGAGTGTACAAACTATGATCTGGAGGATGATTTCCACACGTTGGAGAAAGCAGTGGAGGAGTTAAAGCAACAAATCAGTGAAGCCGACAGAGAACATAGGAGCATATCAAAGGTAAGCGGGAAGAATCCAAGTTTACGATGCTCGTTTATATTATATGGAAGTGGTTCGTTTGGACGTGAACATTTCTGATGTTGGCTGTGCTTCAGAAGAACGATCAAAAACACCTGGAGTGGAAAAACCTTGATTCCAAGCGGATGCAGTGGAATAAAACTGAACTACAGGTAAGACCTACTTTTTGAAAACTAGTCCTACTTTATAATGAAGAATCCCTCCGATTTTTAACTCCATATCCGGTTTTGTGTGTTAGCTGGTCCAATATATGAAAATTTCATCTCAGGTCCAGCACATAATTAATTCTATACTTAGTATCTAACAATCCCACCAGAGCTCCATCGGAAACCTTGGGTTCGCTCCCACTTAGACTTGGAATTGAAAGCTTCCAAGGCAACTTTGCGTTAAAGGGGAACCTCAATTAACCTCACTATTTGACCATCTTCTTTTTCATGGCCGTGTTTTAGGATTTTAAAACAAAGTGTCACAATCTTCTTGCCATGAAATGGAGGCACAAGAAGGCAATGGAACAGCTTGAAGTGTCATTAAAGGTACGTTTTTCTGCAGTCCTGACTGTTGTAGTTTGCGGTGTGTCAGGAAGGAAGTGTAGCATTTCACACCTGAGAATTAAAAGGTTCAAGCTTTAAGTGAATTTTTTTTCTTTTTTTTTTTTTTGGAATGATTTCCGTATTAAACACTGTGGCGAATTATTAGGATGTGGATAAATCCAAAGAACAGATGGAGAACGAGAAGTCGGCCTTGATCTACAAAGTGCACCAACTGACAGGCAGAGTGCAGCAGCTGGAGGAAATACTGTATGACGTGAACCTTACACAGGCGGCGATAAAGAAGGTAAGTGCGAAAAGCCTCGCATGGAGCTTTTTTTCATGTGGACTCACGAGGATGTTCATGCTGCATACTGAGTATGCTGGTCACATGTCTGCATAAATTCGGTCGTTTGATGTTTAGAGGTCGACCGTGGATTTTACCGATACTGATAGCATGCTGATTACCAATTAATCAACCGATTGTTTTGAAAATGAATACTGAATAAAAAAATATATATATATAAATATATATAAAACACTCCATGTAAAACAGTACTGGACTTTATTAAAAAAATAAAAATAAATAAAAATACAGTATGAATCAGCAAAATGTGCTAATTAAAATAACAAATTATATTGATAAATAATAAGGAAAATGAAAGACATACATTCAAACAGAAACAAAAATAACACTCCAAATAAATAAAAACAGTTACTTCGAAAATGTATATAAAAATACACTTCAAATAAACAGCACGTTGCGTCAGTGATTCGCCAATCTCGTACTGTATAACACAACCCGGAAAAACTATAGGTATGGATCTTTGATGATAGCTGATAGTTCCAGCAATCAATTATCAGTGTCAATGTATAATTATAAATATATATATATAAATTGTCACACTGACACAAAGCATATTATTCTCCATGTCTGTGTTTTAGGACTGTGAGCAAGCATGGCAGGCTTATACCATCCTGAAGTCAGAGTACGAAGAGACATTTAAACAACCACCAACGGTAAGCTTCTCCACCTCAATTATCCATCCTCTTCTATAATTTTAGGATTTGTAAGTGAGAGTGGGAAGCCTCAGAAGTGTAATCTCAGCTGCAATTGTGTCCTTCCAGGAATCATTAGTTGAAGATGAGAAGAAACATAAGCAGCTAAGTGCAGCAGTTGAAGGAAGAGCTTCTGAGATGGTAAGGATGTGTGAAGAGATAAGAACAATAGGTCGAAATATAGAAAAGGAAAGTCAGGACTTGTGAAATTTGTCAAGCACTCACGTTTAAACCTCGTTTGCTTCATGGTTTTTTTTTAGGAGGTGGAAAAAGAGCAGGAGGATCCCAGTATCCTGGAGACATCTTGCAATAAGACAACAATGTGACAAGTGCATATTTATTTCCCTCATTAAATCATGACCGCTGTAGTAAGTTGTAATTGTACATTCTACTACTGTATTTAATGATGACACATTAAACACGTTTGAATTAAATATAACCAACAAGAGATGTCGCTATAATTGGAAGTCGCTCTGAAAAAGATGCCATTAATGTAACCGCTTTGTTGGTTGAACTCTCCAGGACTCTTTGACTGATGCCAAGAATAAGTGGGCAGATATGAGCAGGTCCATTTCTGCCTTAAAGGAAAGGAAGACTCCCACGATGGATAAAATAGACTACATGGAAAGAGTAAATGAGAATTTGCTGGAAGACCTCTATAAACTCTGCAATAAGACAGCAGTGGCATTTTGGGTAAGTGAGAAATCCTTGGCGAAAAACAGTTGCTTTCACGACTAATGACGGCAATATTTTCACCGACCCGTTTAATGTCAGACAATATTTTCACAGCCTGGCCTTCAAGGTGTGGCGGATAAATACAACAAAATAAAATGATAAGACCATGAAAACTGGTATTTTCTAAATAAAACTTTCTTTAGGCTTCTCCCGTTAGGGGTCGCCACAGCGGATCCTCCAGCATGTTTAATTTGGCACATGTTTTTACGCTGGATGCCCTTCCTAACGCAACTCTCCCTATTTATCCGGGGTTGGGCCCGGCACTAAGAGTGGCTGGGGTTGGTTTCGGACCTGGGCCGCAGCAGTGAGAGCACCGCATCCTAACCACTAGACCACCAGGGAACCCTTATACCTTTCTTTCGGGTTCTCCCATTAGGGGTCGCCACAGCGGACCATCCGCATGTTTGAGTTGGCAAATATAAATAAAAGAGAGAATCCGGTAATTTTTCAAAATAAAACATTGATAATAAATAAAACAGAAATAATGTAGGCTATGTATTCTTTCTGTGCGGCCCGGTATAAATTGACCCACTGACCGGTGCCGTTCCACGGCCCTGGGGTTGGAGACCACTGGTGTAACCCATCAGGCAACACAAACCTCACAAGTCCTCACATTTCCATTTCTATATTTCTAAAGATTTTTTTGAAGGTGCTTCATACCTTTTCATATGTATAAGAAAATTCGACCTAACGTAACCTCACCCCATTCAACTGTTTACTGCTGTCTGGATGTTCTACTGAAATCACTGGAGGGAAAATGATGATTGCTTTTGGCTAAAAAGCAGTTTCCGACACCACTTTTACATTTGTGAATCCCTGAACAGTGTTCTCCAGAATGGACAAACCCTGTTATAGTTCATTTATTTTCAAAAGCACACAGGCAGAGACTCGTCTCACCATCTGCATTTTTTTTTAGACATTCCCTGTGTACTACACAAACATAATAAGCTTTACTCACTAGCTTGGAGAAGACCAGAATTTTGACCTGGTACACACTCATAATACATCTATGGCATATGGCAACTGAGCACTTGTGTTTTAAAGGCCTTGTTCAGGGACCAAGCAATTGTAGCGGGGTTTGAACTCATGACCTTCTGATCCTACCACCTATTATAAATGCTTCTTGTGCTAGAGCTAATCAATTTACATTGTAGAATTGTGGTTCCTGTGGTTCGACTGGTCATATATTTGACATAATCTTATCTTCTACCTGGATAATTCTCTGACCACACCATCTGACCAGCTTTTATGCTCTCCTTACATTGCTAAACAGGTTTGATCATGTAGTTTTCTCTCAGTTCTGTCTCCACACACCAACCAACCACTTGACAGCTGGATGAACCGGGTTCAACTTCCACAAGCTCCATTCACCCTATTGTTGTCTTTCTTCACCGGCTTCCTGTAGCGGCAGGATCGGATTTTAAACACCTACAAAGCCAGAAAAACATTCCAGCACACCAATCAGGGTGAATAATGAATGCAATCACAATGGATTTATGGTTTTAATTATTGGATTATTGGAAGTTGTTGGACTGTAATTCGTGTGGTTTAACACTATGCACTGTATGTTTATATTAAATTTGAAGGTTGTCGGTATTAGTAGTGTATCTAACTGATATTGAGCAACACTTACGGTGGCCGAGAAGTGCAAAACACACTAACAAATCCAAAAACAAAATAACAAATCCAAAAACAAATTAACAAATTCAAAAATAAATTAACAAATCCGAAAACAAATTAACAAATTCAAAAACACATTAACAAATCCAAAAAACACAACGACAAACCGGAAAAGGTAGGTAGTTTGTGAATGGAAACTTACAGATCATTGGACAAAAGACACCTGTCAGTCAAGATATACAGGTGAATGACAGGTGTCTTGTCCAATGATCTGTAAGTTTCCATTTACAAACTACCTACCTTTTCCGGTTTGTCTGAATCGTTGCACGAAACACATTAACAAATCCAAAAAACACAACGACTAGCCAGACAAACCGGAAAAGGTAGGTATAGTTTGCGAATGGAAACTTACAGATCATTGGACGAGACACCTGTCACTCACCTGTATATCTTGACTGACAGGTGTCTTGTCCAATGATCTGTAAGTTTCCATTCGCAAACTATACCTACCTTTTCTGGTTTGTCTGGCTAGTCGTTGTGTTTTTTGGATTTGTTAATGTGTTTTTGAATTGGTTAATTTTTTTCGGATTTGTTAATTTGTTTTTGAATTTGTTAATCTGTTTTCGGATTTGTTAGTGTGTTTTTGGATTTGTTGTTTTGTTTTTGAATTTGTTGTTTTGTTTATGGATTTGTTAATTTGTTTTTGGGTTTGTTCATTTGTTTTTGGATTTGGTCATTTGTTTTTGGATTTGTTGTTTTGTTTTTGGATTTGTTAATTTGTTTATGGATTTGTTAATTAGTTTTTGGATTTGGTAATTTGTTTTTGGATTTGTTAATGTGTTTTGCACTTCTCGGCCACCGTAAACACTACACCACTCTTACTTATTATTTTTAATAATAAAGGTGCAAAATAATTGTAGTTTCCTCAGATGCAAATAAATGTATTTATTGTTAATCCTTTTATTGTAAAGGATTCTGTTTTCTAGGAATGTATGAGAATATAATAGGATGTATGAATTACCATAGTGATATAATGTTAGATGCTGTTTAACAAAATGCTCCAAAATAGGCCAGGGTTCTAAAAGTAGAAACAAAACCTTTTAGGGTTATTTTTGAGGAAAGTCGATCCTAGAAAACTAGACGAACATTGTACAGACAAATTTGCTTTTAAACGAAAACATCTCATTTTCCCAACCATACAGTAGGTGGCCATGTAAAGATTTTACCAATGCCCTTGTGGTTGAATGAGAGCAAATCATTACAAGCACACTCCAAAATCTAGTGGAACATCTTCCCAGAAGAGTGGAGGTTATTATAAGAGGAAATGGCAATTAAATGTGGAGTGGGATGTTAAAAAAGCACATGAGGCTCAATCTTTTGTCCGTATAGAGAATCTTGTTAACGAGGACTGAGTGTCACACCGACTGTCCCCAAAGTGTTCATCCCATCCATGTGTCTTTGTGTGTCCATCTCAGGACACTTTGGTGACTAGTAGCTCGCTATCTTCATTAGCTTAAACAGACACAGTCAGACGGGCGGGCGGACGGACGGACGGACGGACGGACAGACAGACAGATAGATAGATAGATAGATGTTTTCATTTGGTTACTGTGAACCACATCAAGGCCTTTTCAGGATTTTCTCGGAATACCCACTTGCATATTTGATTTATATTGTTAGCAACAGACAGTTTAACAAGTTAGCAAGACTGGTTTAGCCATTTTGCATTCAATGACCTGCAATGAACTGATGCCGAGATGATTGGGGGGGTTTTGGGTGTACGATTTAGGTGAAACCAGCATCATATATTTTGATCAACATGACAACACAATCGATTAAATGAAAATGAAAGCATTCGCAATTTGATCAAAGCAACGAGAATTGTTTTTATGATGTGCACATTTGACTATATGACGTGGAGGTTGAACGTGAATCATTTCTGATCTGAGAAACGCTAAAAACTGAGAAAAACAGAAAAAAAAAACTAATTGCCAATGACCATATTCTGCAGAAGAGGCAATATCGCCATCTACAGGTTATTGAAGGTACTAGATTCGATTTGTCTATTTGTCGTCAAATCAAGTTGCTCCACATGCAGGCGAATTGCAGTTTGTGATAAATTATAGTCTGAGATAAATTAGAGTTTGTGGTAGATTTTAAATGTGTGGTAAATACGAGTCTGAGATAAATTACAGTTCCAGGTCAATTTTATTTTTAAGTCTAAGGTAAATGTCAGTCTCGGCGAAAAGCATTATATCAGCTGACACCTGGTGCAGGTGATTCTTCTATTTAATATCAACTGTGAGCGAATGGGACAGACCTTCACACAGTGCAAACTATTTGACACTTCAAATAAACACAGCCTACAGATCCAAAACTCTAATTGATGTATTTTATGATGTGGATGTACTTCTTGCTTATATATCCAGGTTATTGTATACGGGTCTAAATGCCCCATCCATGCCCTGGGACACTTGTGTGTTTGTTCTTTGATTTGATATTATCATATAAATGTATTATATATTGGTTCAGCATCAGATGTGAAGACAGTCTACCTAAAGGGACTAAACAGGTATAAAGCTTTCAAATGACCTGCACCTGCTTGGAGCTGCTCTTGGCTTCAAATCTGCTTTTAGTTTAACTCAGATAATGATCTCTAATGTCGATGTAAGAACAAAGCAAAGCAGATTTAATGGGACTCAATGTATCCATGAATGGCCTGTTCCCAATGGACAAACCCTGTTACAGTTCATTTATTAAGAAAATACACAGGCAGATTCTCGGCTCACCGTTTCCATATCTTTTGCACATTCATTGAATTCTACATAAACATCATACAAACAATTAAGCTTTAACCAACGGAGCTCAGAGTAAAAGGTCTTGTAAAGCTTTACCCAAAAAGCTGACCAAAACATCTTTCACTATACATGTGACCAGACATTTAATGTTGACTTTTAATCATTAACTTTAAGCATATCGACTTTATGTTGACTTTAATCATGAAAAAAAACCATGACATTTCCTATTCTGGTGACTGTAACTCTCCTCGTGCCTTACACTGTTCCATTGAGACTCTGATTTGTGTTAATTGAGGCTTTAGGTAAAGCAGGTGAAGTGCTTTGAGAGGTTTGCATATGTGATTTGACTGATGGAAGCAAAAGAGCAGCTCACTTTATTACCAAATAAAAAAAGGACATGTTTGCTCTGTACACAGGTTTGTTGATCTTTTTTTCACAAGTGTGTACTCTTAGTTTTGTCTAGTCATTACTGGCTGGAAAAATGCTTGCTGTTATTCTTTTAATTGTTTTCCTTGATTCACTCACAATTGGTGGTTTTTTCTGTACCTGTAACATGTTTCTTTACAAAAAAAATCCATTGATTGACCACAAGGTGGCCTTCTAGCAGTTCTATCCCTTTTTGTGTTTAATGAATTTTAACCAGCTGGCCACAAAGTGGTTTATAGCGGATGTACACTATACACGTTTCTCCTAAAGTTCCTACAAAGTTGGAGGACCACATTTTCCTTCACTTGAACTAGGAGACCCAGACCTGTTCCAGCATGAGAATGCTTCTGTGCACAAAGTCAGCTCCATGAAGATATGTTGTGCATGGTTTGGAACGGAAGATCTTGATTGGTCTGCTATAGAGATATGACCTCAACTCTACTGAACTCCTTTTGGATGAATTAGAACACAAAGGTTACGTGATGTTAAATGTTAAATTAGAAATAAAGATACAACCCATAATGTGAAGGACGTTTCCGGTTTTCCATGCAAACACATCACGCTGTTCACAACAGTCTACATTTCCCTGTAAATCAGTTTTACTAATGGTTATAATAAATCTTTTCATATAAGTGCTTTTATGGTTGGACCGAAAAAAAAATTCATTTCAGAGCCATAATTATCTTATAATATTAACATATTTACATGAAGACCTTTCTCAAGTAAATAAACTGAAAAAACAGAATTGTGTCCTGTATCTCATGAAAAAATCGTTAAATCGCTTTATTGCACCACCTACTGGTAATTTCTGATTCTGCAACATAAATGGCCAATCGGTTCGATTAGATAGATAGATAGATAGATAGATAGATAGATAGATAGATAGATAGATAGATAGATAGATAGATAGATAGATAGATAGATAGATAGATAGATAGATAGATAGATTTGATGTGCATAAAAATGAATGCTGTCTACAGACTGGATTGAGCATCCAGTTCCACATTTAGTCTCCATGTGCTGTTATAATAAGGTCCACTCTTTTGGGAAGATAGATTTTCGTGCTCCATTATGGCTTTAGTGATATAACATGGCCAATTAAAGGAAAAAACGTCTCTGGATCTAGGTGTGTATAGCTATCATATGGAGTTACAGATAATTCAGATGTTACAGATGTTCTAACTTCAGAAACCACAATAATTTATAATAATATTTCAGTCCTGCCTAAAACTCCGCTCCCGTCCAGAAGGTGGCAGTAACGCGCCTGATCGCTGCTTCTCCAACTGGGTTTCACGTGTCGGCTGAACATCTGTATACATGGCCGAACACTTTATATTTATATTGATATTTTTTAATCGAGTTGCTGTGAGGAATTGAAGCTGCTTTCAGCCATGAGGTGAGTTTCATCCCATTCTCTGTGTGAACCCCAGACTCCATCTCTGCTGTCATGTAGAAGTGTGTGGGGGTTTGGAGGAAGAGTGCACACATGGACCAAAATGTCGGTACACACACACACACACACACACACACACACATATAGCCATAGCAAGCTATAGTATTTCATACACATCAGAAGAACATTTTAATAGAAGTTACACACACATGTTGAATATGCATATCTGATTAGCTTTATTCTACTACACATTGTGTCAGTAACTGTTCAGCCATAAGATTTGACTGAACATCCCATTCCATATTTAGTCCCCATGTGTTGTTATAATGAGTTTCACTCTTCTGGATCTTCCACTCCAGCCCATATAAAGCAGATCTTCATGAAGCTGGCTTTGTGCATTGTCATTGTTTGAATAAAGGTTGCATCCGAAGACATACAATTGATGTACAAATGATTTATAACTTTTTTTTCTAGGTCAAAGAAATTAAATAAAAGGAGTTCCGCAGCAAACGGACCGCACTCTCCCAGGAAGTCTTCAGCTCCTGATTCTTCACAGGTAAATATTGAACCAGGCTTCTGTTTTCTACCTCCTCACTTCATCAATGGTCTCACTCATAACATCATATTTCTGTCATCCTATCCAACTAAAGTGTATAAACTGCTATAACCTGAACAGCGTGGATGATCTTCGCTCTACAATTGGGATTTGTTTTTTGATCTTTAGCCATGTGTGGACTTGAAAAAGGAGAATGAAGGTGAAGAGAAGGACGACAGTCCAAACACAGAGGAAACCTTGGAGCTGAGCAGCAGTGATTATGAAAATGACCTCCCCAGCACACCTGAAGTCTCCATTCATGAGGAGGAAGCTGATGAAAATGACTTCCTCTGTAAGACATCATGCCAGGTCACTTTACAGCAGGTTAGGTCGGCCCAGGTCACTTTACAGCAGGTAAGCTCCGCCCAGGTTACTTTACAGTAGGTTAGCTCCGCCCAGGTCACTTTACAGTAGGTTAGCTCTGCCCAGGTCACTTTACAGTAGGTTAGCCCCGCCCAGGTCACTCTTCAACAGGTTAGCCCCGCCCAGGTCACTTAACCGCAGGTTAGCTCTGTCCAGGTCACTTTACATTAGGTAAGCCCCCCCAGGTCACTTTACAGCAGGTAAGCCCCGTCCAGGTCAGTTTACAGTGGGTTAGCATCGCCTAGGTCACTTTACAGTGGGTTAGCATCGCCTAGGTCACTTTTCAACAGGTTAGCCCCGCCCAAGTCACTTTACAGAAGGTTAGCCCTGTCCAGGTCACTTAACCGCAGGTAAGCCCCGCCCAGGTCACTTTACAGCAGGTAAGCCCCGCCCAGGTCACTTTACAGCAGGTTGGCCCCACTCATTTACTTTGCACGAGATAAGCCCCACCAATTTATGTTACAGCATGTTAGCCCCACTCATTTACATTACCACAGTTTAGTCCCGCCCATTTACATTACAGCAGGTTAACTCCGCCCATTTACATTACAGCAGGTTAACTCCGCCCATTTACATTACAGCAGGTTGACTCCGCCCATTTACGTTACAGCAGGTTAAAAGTAAACACACTTTTCTCTCTTTTTAGTTTGTGAAGATTGCCAGTCGTTCTTCTTTAACAAGTGTGAGGTCCACGGTCTGGCACACTTCATCCCCGACACTCCCGTTCCCATGGGGGTCGCTGACCGAGCCAGACAAACTCTTCCTCCTGGACTAGAGATTCAGAAGTCCAGTATCCCTCGTGCAGGCCTGGGAGTGTTTAATAAGGGGGAGCTTGTTCCAGTGGGGGCACATTTCGGACCCTACCAGGGATTGCTGGTAAACAAAGAAGATGCCATGATGAGTGGCTACTCTTGGGTGGTAAGGGGGCCAATCTTATGCACTGGTGTCCAATAATTTTTGTGTAAATATAGAGTAGCATCTTAAATTTATCACCATTTGTAGTGAAAGGACAGTTGTACATGGAGTATTGTTGTTCCGGTGTAGCATATTGTGATTGTGTGTGTTTTTTTTTTTTTATTCCAGATATACACGAGCAGACAGTGTGAGAAATACATCGATGGCAGGAGAGAGATTCATGCTAACTGGTTGAGGTGAGGAATATATGTCACGTTATTGGGACTTATCGATATTTATGAATAAATGTAAATTACATTTTTGATGTTTCTCTCCTTTTCTACCACTTCCTCCTCAGGTATGTGAATTGCGCTCGTAAGAATGGAGAGCAAAACCTTGAGGCGTTTCAGTATCAAGAGGGAATTCTGTACCGCTGCTGTCGGCCTATCAATCCAGGCCAGGAGCTCTTGCTGTGGTACGATGAGAAATACGCCAGAGATCTGGGCCCAACGTTTGTCTACATCTGGAGGAATAAATGCTCTGCAAATGGTAAGGTAAAAAAAGGGGGTTCACTGATTTGTTATCTAATGTATCTCCATCTGTTTTACCAGAGATTGTTCCAGAGTACCAAAAAAAAAAAGGCATGGTCTCTTTGTAGGTCCATACAGTATGTCTTTATGTGGTCCTAAATAATTCCCTGAACCAGGACTGAATATATGAGTTTTTGTGGTTACCCCTTTACAATTTGATTTCTGATCTTTTCCCCCCACTCTCTCTTTTTTTTCTTTCTTTCCCAGGAGTAAATCGAGCTCGATTAAAAATCTTCTGCCCCCTGTGCTCTGTTCCCTATACCACTCGAATTTACCTTGACAACCACATCAAGCGATGCCACCAAGAGGAGTATGTGAGACTGCAAGAATCCAGAAAGCTCGAACAAGCCTCCAGTCAGGAAACATCTGATCCGACTCTCAGTTCTACCAAAGAAACGCAGCAGGAATTTCAGCCCCCCTCAGACGGGGGGAGCGGTTCTAGTAGACCTCGGCCGTACCGGTGTTCGGAATGTGAAAAATCGTTTCTCTCGCTGGGTTTTCTCAAACGGCACCAGCGCTGCCACAGGGGTGGGCCGTACCAGTGCTCGCATTGTGGAAAGATTTTCAAGCAGCCGTGGCATCTCCAAGAGCACCTGCACATTCACACGGGAGAAAGGCCGCACTTGTGCACGCAATGCGGGAAAAGTTTTTATACGAAACCCCTCCTCCTGCAGCACATCCGCATCCATACGGGCGAGAAGCCGCACTTGTGCACGCAGTGTGGAAAGAGGTTTGCCAACAGGTTCTCGTTTAAGATTCACCTGCTCATTCACACGGGCGAGAAGCCGTACCGCTGCAACCAGTGCGACAAGAGCTTCGCGGTGTGGCAGTACCTCCGGAAGCATCAGCGCATGCACGGAGACGAACGGCCGCACGTTTGCGTGCAGTGCGGAAAACGCTTCAGGAACAAGCCCGATCTTACCAAGCATTCCCTCGTTCACACCGGAGTGAAGCCGCATTCCTGCGCAGAGTGCGGCAAGAATTTTACCCTGCGCCATAGTCTGGAACGGCACCTGCTCAGTCACTCGGGAACGATGCCGTATCACTGCCACCTTGTGGTGGAGAAATAGATGTATTGCGAGCGCTGAAAAGTATCCTAAAACAGGCAGTTGCTTCTCCATAAAAAAACACTACAAATTCTAGACAGATCCCATGAAGATCTGCTTTCCATGGGTTGGAAGATCTTGTGTGGCCTGCTAAAGCACTCAATCCCCATTGACCACTATTGAGGTGAATTGGAACGACATTTCAGGCCTCCATCTACATGAGTATCAAACTTCCCTTAAAAATGCATATTAAAAGTTATTCGAACAAGGAATGGCACTAAATGTGGAATGGGATGTTTAAAAAGAATCTTTTAATATAAAGAATAAAAATATATAATGCTTTAAGTTTATTAATATAGCAGAAATAAAAACGGTTGCTGGTCTTAAACGCTCGGACATTCCTTCGTCATTTCAGCTCTGTAAGCTTTTCCTATTATTGAGATTTGTGATCCGTCAGTGCATAAACACTGATGCTAAATAATGTGAATAGGTTGAAGTGATTATGACTTTGACTACTAAATGGATTTTAAAACATTTTCTTTTTTTTTTATCCAGTCTTATTAAGATTCTTTAATTGCCGTCTGTAACAGAAATGTGAAAGACTTGTTGCCAGTTTTCGCAAACGTTTCATTGCAGTTGTTGCCGCAAAGTGTGGCACAACCAGTTATTTGGTTTAGGGGGACATTACTTTGGCCAGGTAGCTTTTGATAACGTTTAAATAAAACATGTTTACACTGCATGTTCAGTATACTGTATACCGTATTTTCCGGACTATAAGCCGCTACTTTTTTCCCCCCGCTTTGAACCCCGCGGCTTAAACAATGACGCGGCTAATTTATGGAGCCAAAAAACTGAGCCCCATAACATTGACCAATGAAATTGCAGAACGGGTTCAGGTGAACCAATGAAACTCTTTATATTAAATCAGATGCGCTCCCACTGAATCGGGCCGCACCACATCATAAATATGGATGATGTTCCTCTGACGTTTGACCTGCCTCTCACTTGGGCTGTCTACAGGAAATGTGAATCATTCGTCACGCTGAAAACAACCGGGCATGAAAACACACTTCACCTGTGTTCTGAGCTGCACGGCGTCGGGAGAAAAGCTTCACCGATGGTGATATTTAAACGCACGACGATACCAAAAGAAAAACTCTCGAGAGAAATAGTTGTGAAAGGAAGGAGGAAGACAGTGAACAATGACTTTCTTGGTAGGCTACTGTTTAGATACAAGCCGTGTAACAGACACTGTCTTTCATTAAAGCCTGTGTAAAGTTCATTAGTTTCAGTGTGCGGCTTATAGACAGGTGCAGCTTATTTATGTGAAAAATATACATCTTTATAAAATTCAGTGGGTGCGGCTTATATTTGGTTGCGCTTAATAGTCCGGAAATTATGAAGATTTTACTTTTACTGAGTATCAAAGATTTCAAATTTAATAAAAGAGGTGTTACACATGTCTTAGTGTTGACCAGGACTAATACATCTTTGAGCCTACGTCCAGTATGAGACATCAGATACTCGAAGACTTTTACTCATATTGGAATATTTGACTTTGAGCTTGTAATAGAGTTGCAGTAAGGGATCTATACTTTTACTTTAAGGTACTCTTCACACTTCTGCTAACTGAATCTTATTTAGCAACTTCGCTCGGCCAGTGCAGTGGCGGCTGCAGCAGCTTGAACCATGGTCTTCTGTACCTCACTATAAACCAATGGAAGGGCTTTTGGAGGATAAAACACTGAATTGACTTTTAGACCTGTTTTATAGCCTGTGTTATAGCCTGCTGGGGATTAAATTAATCCACCATCCACAAATAGATGACCTGGTGAAGCAGTTTCATCAGATGCTTCAAGTTTTAATAGGGTCGTAAAATCCTTGTGGCATCTTGGATATCATTAGGGAAAGTTGGGAAGAGGGAATTTCCGGATAAAACAGGAGAATTTGCTACAGGCGCAACAATGCCAATCCCAGGTGTACAATAGGGGTGCTTATTTCTCTCCAAAAAACTTAAATCAGGACTTTACTTGGAAATTAAAGAGATCCATGCAGGACCATCCAACATTATTTAATCTTAATCCACGAGCTTTGATAAAAAGGTAAAAAAACAGTAGATCTGAAGCCACTGAAATACTGAATCTTTAACCCCTAATGACACAGA
The DNA here is from genome assembly GCF_946808225.1 of Silurus aristotelis. Lineage (NCBI taxonomy): Eukaryota > Metazoa > Chordata > Actinopteri > Siluriformes > Siluridae > Silurus > Silurus aristotelis. The sequence continues at coordinate 2,119,886 of NC_139602.1, forward strand.
AGCCAAACACACTGGTCTACTCAACCCGGTATTATTTTCTTTACCAGTTTCCTGCCTAAAATGTGCTATTTTTCAGTGAACCTCTAACAGCTCTCTCCCCTGTGTCCAAACCACAGTCACAACATGCTCATTTTAATAGCTGCCAATAGTTTCGCTTCCTGCTGGTGGGCTGGTTTGTGTTTTTTTTTTTTGCTGAAACAAAGACTGGGACTCTGCAATACACTTAAACTTTTATGGTAAAACCTCAATACTTATGCATTGTTCTATAATGGGCTGTTCAATTGAAGTCATATTTTTTTCATTATAAATGTATCCCTGTTAGTTTATTTGTAATAAGCGAGATGCAAAAAGTCCCTGAGAGGAAATGAGGAGGAAACGTTTAGAGGAATCGGATTTAAAATGGAACCCGTCCTTGTCTGGATGACATTCATTCATTCATTATTCACTATCAACTGTTCAGTGATGGGGACTTGACTGTAAAGCTATTGTTGAGCTATTTATGACTGTTCCTAAGCTACAGTTTGTGTTCATTTCTGTCCAAAATCGTCTTTCTAATTGCTCACCATCCACAGTAATGTAATGTATCTTTAGGCTTCACCATGCAGATCCGTCTTTAGCAAACATTCGCCACCTTAAATGCCACCTACTCTAATCATTATGTCTATGGTATACCAAAAATAAAAGCATCCACCGTTTGATCTGACTGGGCATTGTGTATCATTATTGACCAAAATTTCACACAGGTGAAATGTTAAATGTTACATGTCTATACACCAACAAATGCCAGTGAGTGGCGTCGGAGACAGATGCAAGTACAGTTAAGAGAAGGTGCAGAAAAAGAGTGCTACAAAACACCAGTGTTTATTAGACATTCGTTCGTCATTCGTTTTCTCCCGCTTATCCGTATTTCGGGTCGCGGGGGCAGCAGTCTAAGCAGGCCCCCGCCTTCGACTGCTGCCCAATCCTCACAGCACCGTCCCTTACAGTCCCTCCTGCAGGTGGTGAGCCCACGGGAAGGTTTATTAGACATTAATATATAAAAACAAAGAACATGTAGACAGCAGGCAAAACTTGGTTTTTATTCCTCTTATTTTTTGTTTTTGAGCAATTCAAGGAAGTAGAAGTAGAAGCAACAATAACTAAAGAAAACATTAGATTAATGCTTGAAAATGACAAAGACGACGGCAATGATTTCCAAGAGCAGCAGAACGGCAATGACGATTGTAACAATGGTTCTATCAGGAAACTGGCCATCCGATTGTATCTTTCCTGTTTCTGTACACACAAAAGATGCAACACATACAGAAACAGAGACATTACAACGTAGCCAATACTTACTTTAAATCGTAGCTAGCCAAAATTATCATTAAAAAAAACACATTTTGATTATTGTATGCATTGACCAGGCATAACATTATGACCACACGGACCAGCCTTCGCTCCCTACATGCACCAATGAGCCTCGGCCACCCATGACCCTGTCACCGGTTCACCACTGTTCCTTTCTTGAAAAACCTTTGATAGATACTGACCACTGCAGACCAGGAACAGCACACAAGATCTACAATTCCGGAGATGCTCCGCACCAGTCGTCTAGCCGCCACAATTTGGTCCCGGACTCGCTCCGAAACTTATGTTTGCCCATTTTTCCTGTTTCTAACACGTCAACTTTAAGGAGAAAATGTTCACTCGCTGCCTAATAAATATATCCACTCACTAACAGGTGCCTTGATGAAGAGATAATCAGTGTTATTTAATTCACCGCTCAAAATGTTATAATGTCATAATATTATGTCTGGTCTGTGTATATGAAGGTGTGGACTCACCTATGACAGTCAGTGTGGTAAGTTCTGAAGTGGCATAGCGCTTGGTCTTGCTGTTGTAGGCAATGCAACTGTAGTTGCCACTTTGTTGTATTCCAACATTGGAGAGAATTACTGTAGAATTCTTCGGCGGGAGCTTGACGTCATTAAAAAGCCATGTGAACTCAGCAGCAGGGATGGACTGGGCTGAACAGGACAATATCACGGTCGAGCCATTTTTCAGGACATCATCAGCAGGCTCTCGTTTTATAATAATACGATCAGGGCCATCTGAGGATTTAGAGGAAGAATGTGGGATTAAGTTGACGATGTTTTGACAATTTGAATTAAGTCGTTAATTTATTTTTTTAACCAATAGATTTCTGAAAGTTTAATGGGCAGAGTTCAACATTGGAATGTTTATTGTTTTTAGTTCATTCAAAACCCCCTCCCAATTTACACCCATGTCCCTAATGCTCCACCATTTCTTTTCAAATTGGCAATTTCAACTACAATCCCAAGTGTGTAGTGTAAAATGTAAATAAAAAAACAATGCAATGATTGCTCATAAATCCGTATTCTATTCACAATAAACCAAAAAAAAGATCTTGAATGTATAAACTGAGAATATACACCATTTTAAGGAAGAAATAAGGTCATTTTCAATTTGGGACAGGGCCATGTTTACCACTGTGTAGCACCAAGTCTTCTGTCCGAATACATCTGAGAAATGAGGAGACCAGTTGCTAAAGTTTTGGGAGAGGAATGTTATCCCATTCAGTTCTTGGTGTCCTTTGTTGTGTTCTTCTTTTCATTATGCGGCAAATGTTTTCGGTACAGTATGGTGATAATATGATAATAATAATAATAATAATAGTAATAATAATACACAACCCAAAAGTACGGCACTAAATAATTAACAGGAAGTGATATTTGGTGCTCTATTTATACAACCAGCTTCATTAGTTATACTCAACAATTTACTCAACAAACAGTCCACTTTGTGGACTTACAGTTGACGGCAAGGTTGAAAGCAGAACTAGTTTCTGATTCTAGTTGGTTCTTGGCTGTGCAGTAGATTGGTCCTTGCAGGTCCGTACGGAAAACCTCACTAATGATAAGCTGGTTGTAGTTCTGCACCACGTGCTTCCCATCCACCACCACAGGAGCTGAATTGTTTAACCATGTGTACGAGAGAACGGATCCTTTGGCAGAGCAGGTAAAGACTACAGTGCTGTTGTATTCCACTGCTTCAGGAAGGTTGGAGGTGATACTCACTTCTGCCACAGGCGCTGTGAAAAATAAAATAAAAAATGCATTAGTTTGATAAAGAAAGAGAGCCAAGCAGGCATACAGTAGAGAATGTTCAAATATGTATTCAACAAATTTGCAGGAACCTTTTGCACAACAGCTGGTGTACTTTTTTTTTAAGAACATTTGACACCCACAAAGCTGCAGCATGACTGTTTTATTCAGCATATAAGTGCTTATAGACATTGTGGTTCAGGAAACATAAAATGTAAGGTCTTTTTTTTAAAGACCACATTTAGATATAACATACCCAGCACCACCAGCCTAGTCTGACCCATCAGCTGGTCCAGATTGGCGTCAACTATAGTCACAATATAAATTCCATTATCAGCAGAAATAAGTGAGTTCAATTCTAGTGTGTATGAGATCCAGTAATATTTAACACGACTTCTGTAGCTCTCAAACAGATTTTCAGACTGGTGGGTAGATGTAATGATGGGAACACTGGAACCAGTTCTGGAAGTGAATTTCCAAGTCACAAGTACAGCCTCAGTGAAAGAAGGAACCCCTGCTGTGAAGTTGACACTTTTACCCTTAATGCCATACAACCCTGCTGGCAACACAAGTTCTTCTCCAGAACAGAAACCTGAAGGGGCAAGAAATATCAGAATTGTCCATCTGCTTCAAACAATGCAGCCTACATTGAGTAAAATTAGTAAAATTATAGGATTTCTTTCAAGAAATTCAATGTTAAGCTGACAATAATAATGTTTAAATAAATAGTAAATAATAACCCATGACAGATCAAGCAGTTATACAAAAATCGACATCGAAAGTTTACAATTGTTGTATTTTATTAAACCAATTTATAGTCATAATTGCGATAATGGTGAAATGTCCACAAGACTCAGATTCAACAATCGTGCTGTAGATTAATAATCTTGTATAGGCATTTTACATATATCATCCTGAACCTAACTCATTTATTGGAAAGCATAACATTATTTACTTACCCATTTCTAATAGAAATAACAAAAGCAAGCACAGATTGTATAAATCCATTGTGAACTGTTTGTATCGTTCAAGTCACAACCAGGAAACAGGCTTGTTGTAAAGGCTGTATATATATATATATATATATGGGTGGCCGTCTTAACAGGGCTAAAAGAGCAATGCAAACATGTAGTGACGCCCCCTAGTGACCTTTAAATTTGCTCACTGCAAGCAGCCTTGGGGTTCTACCAGATTCCTGTAGAATGTAATGTAATGTAATGTTAATGTTAATGTAAATGTAATTATCAATGAAAACTTCCAAACACTTTGTAAGTCGGTCTGTATAAGGGGGCATCTACCAAATGTCAAATAGAAATGGAATGGAACCTAACTAAGAAATCTAATGAAGTAAAAGGAATAACAAAGTTTTAAAAAATTCGAAAGCCAATCTAACAGAAATAATCTGTTTATCTCTTGGCTGTTGGTGATCTAGTAATCCTGCGCTCTCAAAGCATGTATTGTATTGATTCCCAGGCAACAAAACTTGTCAGATACTGGGGGTCCCAGTGCACTGTCACTGTCTCAATCAGTCTCAAGCCAAGAGGGTTCCATGTATGAGGTTGAAAAGCTCTGTAGAAGAGCTGTGAGGTATGAGATCCTGTGGCTCATGTGGATTAACCCAGAGCCACTTTGGGTTAAGAGGTTGTTGGTTTGAATCCTAGCCATTCTGGCTTAGAAGATGCAGATCAAGTCAGTAAAGCCCACATGATTTGTAGCAAAATATTTAATGTTTTGAAATATATATACAGTAAGTATATACTATATATTCATTTGTTATTACATATTACGGATCAGATCACATTTCATAACATATACAGTAATGAATACATAAACACCTCTCAAATTTCCCAAAATGCTCAAAAAACAAGACCATACATTGCCTTCATTTCTTTAGTTAATGCCATTCATATGAAATGACCAAAGGTCTGCGTAAATATTCATAAATTCGCTACGCAAGTGTAAACGTTACAATGCGAGCCATTATTTAACCAGTTATTCATTGAAATAATTATATATATAATATTATATACATTAGTTCATCTTTTTGATATATTTACACACATAAACGTAGGAGCAAGATACAAACACTTAACACGTGAAAAATGAACTGATTTTTTAAAGAATCTATTTATATGCGGCTTGAGAAATAACGTCCATTGTGAACGTCTGAAAAATTGTAATTATCATCATTAAATATATATATACAAATATATATCACACACTATATGAAGTTTGTGGACACCTGACCATAACATAAGGTTTTCTGGACCATCCAACTGAACATTACATTCCCTTATTATCCATCTGCTCTTCTTGGAAGATGTTCCATTAGATTTTGAAGTGTGTGGAGATTCCTTCTCGTTCAGCTACAAGGGTGTTAGTAATGTCAGTTACTGATGGGGGTGAGGTGAGGAAGCCTGGGTCTCTGTTCCAATTTACCCCAAAGTTATTGAATAGGGTTGAGTTCTGAGCTATATAGCAGAAGATCTTCCACTCCAACTCATGTAAAGCATATCTTCATGAAGCTGGATTCATGCACAGGGGAATCATCATGCTAAAGTGAAGGGGAAATTTCATTCCACAACATCCAAAGACATCATCATATATCTATATATCAAATCGGATCAGTGTACTCTGATAGCACGTTCATCACAAGCCTCGTCCCTGGGAGCTGTAATAATTTCCACAATCTTCTCTCCAGCGTGAAGAACGCGCTTGTGCTGTCGAAGAGCGCTCTTCTGCATAAAACCCTTCCCACACTGCATGCAGCGATGCGGCTTCTTTCCCGTGTGAACGTTCTGGTGTTGTACGAGGTGGTCCTTTCGCGTAAACCTCTTCCAGCACTGCGAGCAGCAATACGGCTTCTCTCCCGTGTGAATACGCTGGTGCAACTGAAGTTCACTCTTTTGGGTAAAGCTCTTGCCGCACTGCGAGCACTGATGCGGCTTCTCTCCCGTGTGAATACGCTGGTGGCGTTTCAGGTTTCTCGGGTCGGTGAAGCTCTTTTCGCACTGCGAGCATGGATGCAACTTCTCTCCGGTGTGGATGCGGCGGTGTTGCTGAAGGGCGCTCTTTTGGACGAACCTCTTTCCGCAGTGCGAGCACTGGTGCGGCTTTTCGCCCGTGTGAACGTGATGGTGTTGCTTGAGGTAACCCTGGTGTGAGAACCTCTTTCCGCAGTGCGAGCACTGGTGCGGCTTATCGCCAGTATGAATGCGCTGGGGTAACTGAAGTTCGACCTTCTGAATGAAACTCTTGCTGCATTGCGAGCACCGGTGCGGCTTTTCTCCCGTGTGAATGCACTGGTGTCGATGGAGATTTCCCAGATGGCTAAACCTCTTGCCACACTCTGAGCACGGATACGGTTTCTCTCCGGTGTGAATGCGGCGGTGCAGCAGAAAATTATCCTGGTGCAAAAAACTCTTTCCGCAATCCGAACAGCGATAGGGTTTCTCTCCCGTGTGAATGCGCTGGTGTTGCTGGAAGTGACTCTGCTGAGAGAAACCTTTGCCGCACTGCGAGCATCGGTACGGTTTCTCACCCGTGTGAACACGCTGGTGCCGCTGAACGTTACCCAGGTGACCGAACCTCTTTCCGCATTGCAAGCACTGGTACGGCTTCTCGCCCGTATGAGTGCGCTGTTGCGCTGCGCCGAACTCTGATCGCTAAAACTTTTGTGAGCACTTTTGTGAACTCTGATCGCTAAAACTTTTGTACGGCTTCTCTTCAGTGTGAATGCGCAGGTGCAGCTGGAGATGACTCTGGAGACTAAAACTCTTCCCGCATTGCAAGCACTCGTGCAGCTTCTCACCTGAATGGATGCGCTGATGCTGCTGAAGATGATGCTTACGATTAAAACTTTTGCCGCACTGCGAGCACTGGAACGGCTTCTCACTCGCGTGAATGAGCTGGTGGCGCTGGAGGTTCCCTGGATGAGTAAAGCTCTTCCCACAGTCTGGGCAGTGGTGGAGGTCTTTCTGAATTTCTCTGTGAGAAGTGTCGGACCCAAGAGGAACACACGATGCTCCCTCATTGATACCGGAGCTTTTCAGGGGCTCCGATTTGATCTCTTCTGTTTTCCGAAGTCTCATGTACTTCTCATAGTGGCATTTCTCGAAGTGTTTGTTGAGATAAATTTTAAACAGAGCATCAGGAAGCGCTGAAGGATTCAAAGAAGAAAATAAATATATATTAGAACTTCATCAGAGATTACAGAAACAACACTAAAAAACATTAAATGTATAGTTACCCTAAATACTAATTGTACATATAATAAGCCACACAACAAAAGCACAATTCTTTTTTTTATATCAAATAGCAAACCAAGTATCATTTATGATGAAGAAGGCAACCATGGGCATGCTTTTAAAAAATATATTTAGGTTTGAAAAAATATAAGATATACATTAGACTTAACTGAGAAAATTCAAACATTAGTCATATTTCTAAGGTTGCAAAGAGGCGGAAACTATTCCCGAAACCTTTTATGGGAACTTTGGCTCAGAAGGTTGTGTGTTCAAATCCCAGCACCACCAAGCTGCCACTGCTGGGCCCTTGAGTAAGGCTCTTAACCGTTAACTGCTCAGTGAATAAATCTGATCACTTGAGAAGTAAATGTAAATGACTAATGTACATGAAATTTACCATTGGCAGAGCATTTCTTCTTCCAGAAGGAGTCGAATGCAGAGCCTAGATCTCTGGTGTATTTTTCATCGTACCACACCAACAGCTACTGGCCTGGATTAATGGCTCGACAGCAACGGTACAGAATCCCCCCACGATACTGAAACACTACAAGGTTTTGCTCTCCGTCGTTACAAGCACAATTCACATACCTGCGAATTTTAAGGAGAATTAATTAAAAGAAAAAAAATATATATGATATACTGAAAGAAAGCAAGGCAACGTCCGTCAGGACTAAATGAAGATCGAACATTCATATTCTAATATTCAATAAGCTCACCTCATCCAATTAGCATGGCTCTCAGTCTTGGCATCGATGTATTTTTCCCACTGTCTGCTTGTGTATATCTGCAGAACAGGCATACATGTGTGTAAGATTATATGTATATCCTCTTCTACCAATGTTATTGGAGAAATAGTCTTTTATGGCTTTATAGACACATTTTGACACCTTTTGAGTTTGTACACAAGAATTGGACAGTAAATGTTTGGAAAAAAGTCCAAATGTGACATTTCTCTCTCTAAAAGAAGAATTTATATAAAACGGTGAAAAGTAGAGATGATGTTAGCAGACTGCATAATCCCTTCAGTGACAGATAAAGTAGGAAGCTTAATGGTTTGTTGTTGTTTTAGAGCAGGGATGAACTGAATAAGAAAAGGAATATGCAATGTAAAGAACATCTTTGGCAAGTTTGACAAGAGGCATGACAAAGTATTTCAGTTACATGATTGGAGAAAGGAGCTGTCCAGGTGCTGAAAGCGTTTAAAGCTGTTCTTCATACTAAGGGAGGATTTTGAAAATGAAGATAAAGTGAAACATCTGGACATTTATGGATTTGTTTGGTTAAAGAAAATACTGTTACTTTGCTCAAATTGTTGTAGAGACCATCAAAGACTAAAAAAAATCGAAACATTTGACAGGAACTGTGATAATCTAATAATATTTAAGAAATTAAGACCAAGTCCATTTACCACCCAAGAGTAGCCACTGTTAATGGCATCTTCTTTGTTTACCAGCTGTCCCTGGTAGGGTCCGAAATGTGCCCCCACTGGAACGAGCTTCCCCTTATTAAACACTCCTATGCCTGCGCTAGGAATACTGGACTTCTGAATCTCTAGTCCAGGAGGAAGAGTTTGTCTGGCTCGGTCAGCGACCCCAATGGGAACAGGAGAGTCGGGGATGAAGAGCGCCGGACCGTGGACCTCACACTTGTTAAAGAAGAACGACTGGCAATCTTCACAAACTGGAATGAAAGAACCCAATGGGCAAAAATGATGAAGATAATCATTGAGTATGTTACAGAGCTCCAGCCTGGACTTTAATGTATCCTGATGGCTTACACAGGAAGTCTTTATCATCATCATCTTCCTCTTTAATGGAGATAATGTCAGGGGTGTTGGGGAAGTCATTCCCATGGTAACTGATGCACAGCTCTAGGCTTTCCTCTTTCTTCATGCTGTCTTCTGTCTCTTCATAATTATTCTCTGTTTTAACGTCCTCACACGGCTGACGATCAAACAACAAACACAATTAATCAGCAAAGAACATTCACAATGTTTATCAATATATTTACAACTATCGAATTCATTCATTCCTTCATTACTTCCTTATTTCTTACCACTTTCATTCCTTCCTTCGTTTCTTCCTTTTTTCTTTCCATTTTTCTTTCTTTTTTTTATTTCTTACCATTTCCCTTAATTCCTTCCATCATTGGAGTGAGACGGTAAACAACAGAAGGCTGGTTTTATCTTTGCCATGAGGTTATGTGAGACTTCTCACACCTTTACCTGCGAGCGATCAGAATCAGGAACCGAAGCCGAAGCCGTCCGGTCAGAGCGCCATCCATCTCCTTTCAAGCTCACCTTCAGGGTTTCTGCAGGTTTCATCAAATCAAATTTAGAGCTTTTTTTTAAAGACTATTGAGGATAAAATTTAAGATCTACATCGCAACATCAAAAACTGGCCTTAATCGAGCCCTCAATACATTTTTTAAGCCAAGTATCGTGAAAGGAAAGAAAAGTAGAAATGCAAAGAAGAAAAGGAAAGATCAAAAGGATAGGAAAGTAAAAAAAAAAAAAGGAAAGCATGTACAGTAAAGAGAATCAGTGGGAAAGAAATGAAAAGGAAAGATGGAATGGAAATGAAAGGAAAAGAAAGGAATAAAAAGCAACGATGGAAAGGAAGCATCCTTATAAGGTCCTGATGAGAGACACCACATCGCACCATGAGAGGCCCAGGTTTTGGAGGATCACTCATAGATAATCACCAGGTATCAGATCATCGATTTAAATGCTGCCTTACACTCATCTCATGCTTTAAATGTGTCTTAAATCCTCACACTTTATCATATCAATCTGCAGGATCTGTTCAGCAGATCAACCTTTTCTTCTTGGAGCTTGGAGCTGCAGCTCTCAGGTGCGTTACCACCTGGATTGGAGTAGATCTTCAAGGCTGGAAAAAACCTCAACTGGATCTCAAATACACAATCAGACTGAAATGTTGTCCTTTCTCAGGGACATAATTACAGTAAAACAGC
>NC_139602.1:2135212-2255212 GCF_946808225.1 Silurus aristotelis
ATGTTTATTTTATTCTTCCGATTCTTTATGTTTGTGATCAGTTTCGTTTTGGTAGGTAACTAAAGACATTTTAGAGTAAAGTCATGATTAAAAAAAAAGTCTTCTGTTCTATCAGATACGTCATTGAGAAATATATTGTATGTAATATAGAGTAAGTAGATGAGTGAGGTCTTGAGATGGGCTCATAGTATATGTGTGTTATTATTAGGGCTGTTAATCGATTCAAATATTTAATCGCAACTTATTCTAACATTTTTATCTGTTTTTTTCTTTTTTAAATGTACCTTAAATTACTACCTTTCAAGTTTTTAATACTCTAATCAACATAGGCATGGATAAATATGGATGCTTAATGCAAATGCATGTTTATTATAAGTGAAACCGTACTCAACATAGAGCATTAAGGAAAAATATACTGGTAAATGTTTTAATTATGGTGTTTTAAATTACGTAAATCATCAGGACACCAAACGGAACTTTTGCCGCGTTTCCACACGGACGGTTTTAATTGCCGGAAAATGTGCCATGGCAGATTTTGGTCTTTGATTCGAGACTCGGCGCATCAGTACAACAAATGTTTCTTGATTTAAAAATTATTTTTAGTTGGGTTTATTTATTTGTTTATATTTTTTTTTATAAAAAAGGTCAAACAGAAATGCTTTTGCATTAACACGCTATTAGCACGCTAATTTTGACAGCCCTAGTGTCATACCTATTATACATTTTTTTCTCTTGAAATCAAAAACTCACAAGGAGTTTCCTACTGTAGCTTTCTGGCTCATGAGATTTACATTAGCAGAATGAACATTCACTCATCACTCCATGCCTACGTGACACACTACTGCTGTATTGTACAACTTTTTTTTTAATCTTATGTAATGCACACTACTGCTATTTGCATTACTGTGCACTCACTAGTGATCTGTTATATACTCTGTATGTTGAGATTTTTCTTATTTAATTTGTATTGTCTTAGGGTTAGGGTTAGGGTTAGTCTTGTCTATAAGCAAAATATATAGTGTTGTTTTTATATCTGTACTTGTAAACTCACTAACAGACAGAACCAAATTCCTTATGTGTTGCAATTAAACTGATTCTGAACAAGTCAATAAGCTCGTAGTGATGCAGATATCTTCTTCCAACCATTACTTTGTCTTCAGTCATCAAGATATTGGAGTTGCCACAGCAAAGGAAGATTTAATAGCAAATAATCATATAAAAACTTCCACAACTACCGCAGCACTCCACCAATCCTTCAGCACTCACCAATACCCCAACACCAATACTTTAGAACTCCACTAATACCCCAGCACTCCACTAAATACCCCAGCACTCCACCAATACTTCAGAACTTCACTAATACTCCAGCACCCCACCAATACTTCAGAACTCCACTAATACCCCAGCACTCCACCAATACTTCAGAACTCCACTAATACCCCAGCACTCCAACAGTACTCCAGCATGCCACCAATTCCCCAGCACTCCAGCAGTAAACACACACTCCACCAATACCCCAGCACTTCACCAATACCCCAACACTCCAGCAGTAAACACACACTTCACCAATACACCAGCACTCCACCAATACCCCAGCAATCCAGCAGTAAACACACACTCCACCAATACCCAAGCACTTCACCAATACCCCTGCACTCCACCAATATCCCAGCACTCCCGCAGTAAACACACACTCCACCAATACCCCAGCACTCCACCAATACCCCACACTTTACCAATACTTCAGCACTTCAGCAGTAGAAACACACTTCATCAATACCCCAGAACTCCAACAATACTCCAAAACATCTTCCCAGAAGAGTGGAGGTTATTGTAACAACAAATGAGGACTACGTGTAAAATGGGATGTTTAAAAAGCAGAAACGGACATTGCTCAGGTGTCCACAAATGCTTGTCCAAACAATGTAGTATCAAATCCTGCTTTTTCCACAAAATTTGTTCTAAATCATGGAACACTGCAGTACAGCAGCCATGCAAAGTGTTTATATAAAGCTCCAATGCAAATTATTCGCTGTGCTGGTAAATCACGTGTGTCGTTACAGTATCGATTTGAAAAGTCAGAGTTTCAGAGTTCAGAGTTTGGCCTGGCTGTTTATTCGCTCATATAAACAAACTAAAAATATTTGTCAGGTCGGAGTTCAGCCAGATGGAGTTACTTCTGTATATTTTCAGGGAATCAGCTACCTAAAGTCATTTCACTTAACACTGAGCTACAGTACATAGTTTATGAAGCTCACAATGAGCAGGCAGAAGGCAACATGAAGTCTGGGGTTAACGTGGATGAGACAGAGGGAATCAGATAATAAATATATGAATAGAAAGCTTGAAAGTTCTTTATCTTTACAAAATATGTTATCGTACCTACATGTTGGCTGCCTGGTGTCGTTCCCCACCAACATACACACATTGACTCAGTCGAATAAGTCGACTATAGGCAAGACTTGACAATTCTAATTGGACTATGTAAATCCTGAGTCGGGGACACCCTTAAACCATTATGGCACCACAGTTATCCAGCAATATTATAGAGAAACGCAGTAAAACAGAGCACGGCATTACAGCCAGGAATCTCATACAATGAGAATGAATGCCATTACTAAAGCAAAAAACCCAATAAACACAATTCAATTCCCACATATATCATCTCTACCAGAAGCATCAATATTAACCTCAGAAAATTACATAGGGCTTTTGATGTATTTCTGTGCATTTTTTTTCATGCTTTATGGTTTTCCTGTGGATTAAAAATAAAGGCAAAATGTGTGTTTTTGCACAAATTCTACAGAAAAGATAACATTAACAGGTACCAAAGAACATTTGGACAGTGTCCATTCAACAAATAACATATACTGTATGCACAGATAGAACTCAGGTCACTCAACTTTATATGTGAAAGCATTTCTGGAGTAATTCATTAACCAATGCATAAAGAACACCATTAGTTTGTTATATTTTATAGCCAAGGAGAGAAACTTTCCGCACCTAAATCACTGCATTTCTGTTATTTCTCCCAGGTATGTTCATAAACCTTCTTATTATGCAAGAAATTTGTTATATTATATTATATTTTTTATTTTAGATATTATATTTTTTATATATATATATATATATATATATATATATATATATATATATATATATATATATATATATATATATATATATATATATATATTGTTGAATTATATTTTGTTGTTTGTAAGTTTTTAAATATGTATCTAATAAAAACACTCCATATACCAATGTGCTGATGGAAAACTAATATAAATAGGAAATTTTGGATTTAACTACACCAGCAAGCCTTTTTTAATATTTTGCATGTCATATGCTGTAAAGTATAATTAGTAATTAGTTTTCTTTCCTGATCTTTTCCCCTTGTTTTGAAATTGCTGTTTTTGTGTTGACGTGTGAGGTGTTCCTAATAAAGTGGACAGATTTAGACCTACAGGCTACATTTGCTGCTACAACGAAGCAACTAACAAATAGGGCTGTGACTATGTAATGCGGTAGCTCAGTGGTTAAAAATATCGGATTTCTGAAAGGTCGTAACCAAGCTGCCACAATCATGTAATTGTATGAATTAGATCACGGAAGGTCGCTCTGGGTAAGCCTTCCAAATGGCAAAAAAAAAAACAAAAGAAAAAAAGCAAATGATGATTACTCACAGCAAAAACCATAAATGTGTGCCTAATTATCATGGACTAAATATCTAAAATTAGAGTTTGTTTTTGAAAGTACCTAAAAGTTTGAGAATGTTTGAGAATCGCCCTTCTGGTTCTTTCACTTAACCTTGTCCTGTATTCTTAATTTAACAAGTTCAAGTTGATAAATCAGCAACATTCAAAGAAATAAATTCTGCAGTAGTGCAAGAATGTAATGGATATGAGCCTACAATGCATTCAGAAAGTATGCAGAGCCTCTCCAATTTGTTTATATTTTGTCATGTCGCAGCTTGATATTACAATCATTTAAATTCACTTTTCTCTAATCTACTCTTAGTTCCCTGTAATGACAAAGTAAAAAAAAGAATTCTAGAAATGTCTGTAAAGTCATTTCAAAAAGAAAAAACTGAAACATCACATGTACATTAGTATTCAGACCCTTTATTCAGTACTTAGCACCTTTGGCAGCAATTCCAGCCTCAAGTCTTTTTGGGTATGACGTTTTTGTACACCTGGATTTTGCGAGTTCCTGCTATTTTTCATTGCAAATCATTTCAAGTTTGGTCAGGTTTGATGGGGACCGTCGGTGGACAGCCACTTCCAGGTCTCCAGAGATGTTTAAAAGGGTTTGAGTCAGCAATCCCACTGGGCCACTCTAGAACATTCACAGATTTGTCTCCAAGCCTCTCTGGGGTTGTCTTGGCTGTGTGCTTAGGGTCATTGTCATGTAGTAAGGTGAACTTTTTGCCAGTCAGAGGTCCTGAGCGCAGTGGAGCATGTTTTTATTGAGCATATCTCTGTATCTTGCTCCATTCAGATTTCCCCCAACCCTGACCATAGTATTGGGCAGGTGATGAGCGGTGCCTGGTTTCCTCCACACATAATGTTTAGAATGAGCCAAACAGTTTAAACTAGCAAATCTTGTTCCAGACAGTCAGAAAGTCTTTCAGGTGCCTGTTGGCAAACTCCAAGCAAGCTCCCAAAGGTTTTGCACTAAGGAAAGGCTTCTGCCTAGCCACTCTTTCAGAAATCCCTGATCAGTTGCAGTGAGGTGGTCTTTCTGTCTTTCTTGGTCACCTCTCTTACTAAGGCCCTTCTCTCCAGATTGCTCGGTTTGGCTAGGTGACCAGCTCTGAGACTAGTCCTGATCTTCCTTTTAAGAATTATAGAGGGAACTGTGCTTATAGAAATCTCCAGTAAAGCAGAAAATCTTTTGTATCCTTTCCCAAATCTGTACCTCGTTACAATCCTGTCTCTGAGGTCTCAAGCGGTTCCTTTGACCTCATGGCTTTGTTTTTGCTCCAATATGCATTGGCAGCTGTGAGGCCTTCTATAGAGAGGTGTGTGCCTTTCCAAATCATGTACAATCAATAAACTTGATCCACAGATCAACTGTGTATCAAGAGAACTGGGAGGCACCTAAGCTAAATTTCAAATGTTGGAGCAAAATGTAATAATTATGTAAATGTAAATGTAAGAGGATTCACATCAATTTTAGCCTTATGCTACATTTTACACACAATTATTCCTTTAACTTTTGAAAGGCTGAGGACTCCACGGGAATCAGATGGCCATTATGAATGACACAGCAAATGGAATAACTGGAATAAAGGGTCAATCAGTTATTCTAAACCAACAAACAATCCCAGGTAAACACTACTACTACTACTACTACTACTACTACTACTACTATGTTTTATTAGTTTTTTATCAGTTTGGTACTACTACTAAGTTTTATCTAAGTTCTTTTTTAAATTAAGCATTATTATGGCTTGTCACATTTGTAATTATTAACCCTGGGTCATTTTAAATTATTGGGTAAAACAGAATCCTGGGGTTTGATTGCAATATTTTATATTCAGCTGTGATATTTGTCTGCTAAATCAACCTTCTGTCACAAGGTGATAAAGGGACGGAATCGGAGGTACCATAATATGGGTTTAATAGTCTTTCAGAGAACAAACACAAGCCAGGAAGTAACAGTACCGGAAAACGGGTATAGTCCTTTGTATGGGTATTATGTAGGGGGAAAGATGATTTGGGTTGGTTATTAAGTGGGAGAGGCGCTGCGAGCGTGCTGGGTGCTGAGGGAAAGCATGGCCGGTGGTTCCCTGATATTACTTCCCCCTCCAGGGGTGGCTCTTGACACCCAAACCCGGCACCTGGGGCGCCTACGGCCCCGTGGTGCGGGGCAATTGGGATGGGTAGCATGGAACTCCATCCCCTTCCCAATCCATGAGATATTCTAGTTTACTGCCCCTACGACATGAATCAAGCACCTCCCGGATGGAGTAATCTAATGGCTGGTTCAGCATTTCCGGTGGAGGAGGGTCTATGGCTGCTTTAGGGTGCTCGGTGGTAGGTGGTATGAAGGTTTTCAGGAAAAACATGTGAAAGGTTGGATGGATGCGGTACCTAGGGGTCAGGTCTAGCCGATAGGCCACCTCATTGACCTGCCGAATGATCCGGAACGGCCCAATGAAATGGGGGCTAAGTTCCTTATAGGAGAGCCAGATTTTCAGGTCTCAGGTGGACAACCAAACTCGATCCCCCGGTCGGTAGGAGGGGGCCTCTGACCTCCGAGAGTTCACTGGGTGGTTCTTAAGGGACAGCGGAGTTGCGTGGCTGCTGATTCACACACCCCGTCCTTTCCTCTGGGCACCCTGCTGGGGAAGGTTCATCCTGAGCCCCAGTGTTGCTTACAAGGTTGTTAAAAGCCACTTCAGCCTTAGTAGGCAGGCCCTATGCATCAGCAGGTCAGGCCGCAGGATGCCTCCACACTATGGGTGTGTTGTAGGCATACCAGGCAGATCTTCCCTTTGAGCCACCAAGGAAACGGCGCCGGCCGCCGGGCGCTCTATGTCAGCCTTAGTGGCCACAGAAAGGCATCTGTGCTTCTCCCTGTCAGAGATTCCTGACGGGGACAGGGTTTTCCTGCTAAATGCCCTGATAGAGACTGGGCACAGTCGTCGACAGGTACCAGGTTCCTGAAACGCAGTCAGCGGCGTTTCAGAGGTATTTTCCTCGTCATTCTCACGGAGCTGCTTGGTGGGCACAGCTCCAGCCTGGCACGGCTGGGCAGAGTGAGTCTCAGATACAGAGCATTGCCACCCGGTCCCCGCGGGGGGCCCAAGGGCCCTAGGTGAAGCTCTAAGCCCAAGTCAGGGTCAGAAGCCAGCTTTGTTTAGACTTCCGGGCAGTTTGGGAGGCCAGGCTGTTATCTCTGTTTCAAGAGTGCTTCTGAGTGCAGCCCCTCCTTCCACTACAGCACTACAGCCAGTACTTCGTTGTTTCAAAGAAGGATGGCGGAATGCAGCCGATCCTAGATCTATGCTCTTTGAACTGCTTGTTCAAGAGGCTCAGGTTTAAGATGCTCACTCTCAGGGAGGTCTTGTCTCAGATCAAGTACATGGACTGGTTTGTCATGATAGATCCAAGAGACTCCTATTTCCACATAGCCATTCTTCCTTCTCACAGGAGGTTCCTGAGGTTTGTTTTCTGGGGTGAAGCTTACCAATATCGGGTCCTCCCGTTACGCCTAGCACTGTTACCCCGCACCTTCAATAAGTGAAGTACAGAGAACCACCTTCTTAAGCATTGTGTGGGACCCGACCTTGTTGCGGGCACAATTGTCTTCTGCCTGGATCGAAGTCAGAGTTATGGAAGCTGTGGCTGTGGCCATTGAGGGGGCACAGTTTCTAGCAGGTGATCTCTCTACTGAGGTAGTTGTGTGGGACTTGGCCGTTGTGTTAGCGGCTCTATCTGAGCCCCCCTCTAATACGTTGGCCGACATGGCCTTAGGTATCTGGTGGTCAAGACCGCCTTTTTCCTGGCAATGTCCTCCCTTAAGAGGATCGGGACCTACAGGCTCTTTCTGTTGCCCCTTTTCTCCTGGAGTTTGCCCTTGGCATGGCCAGTGCTATCCTGTACCCCAGACCGGGTTACGTGCCTAAGGTGCCTAAAGTGTTTTGTAGGCATTCTGTCCTCCTCCTTTTCTAGCCGCTAACTAGGAGAAGCAAAATCGAGTGCAAGCACTGGACACATACCTCCACAGGACGAGTCCGCGGAGGACGTCGGGGCAGCTATGGCTATGGCTCTTGCAGGAAAGGTTTTCTGGCCACTAAGCAGATGCTCAGTAGATGGATTGTGAATGCCATTAGTTTGTGTTATGTGTCCTCTGGTCTTCCCACTACTTTTGAAGTTAAGGCTCATTAAACTTTTGACGGCCTCTATGGCCTGGCCTGATCTGCTGGAGTCTGCTGGAGTCTGCTGGAGTCTGCTGGAGTCTGCTATCCCTCCAGGACATCTGCAACGCTGCGGGTTGGTCCACCCCGCTGACCTTTGTCAGGTTTTATGACCTCGACATCAGAGCTGCTCTCGGCTCCTTTGTCCTGCATGCAGGGTGTGCTCAGACACACTGCTCAGTATGGTGTGATTGGACACTTGTTTCCAAAGTGTTTCGATGCAGCTCGAGTTCCTGAAAGGGTACGTCACTATGTTACGTATGTAACCCTAGTCCCCTGTGGGAATGAGAGCTGTGTCAACGTGCCATACTCCCTGCATCCCTACAGCGCTTACCTTCTCCTTTCCAGAAGCTGATGTCGCTTCCATTGCGATACCATTTTGTAGATTCCTGGTTTGCGCGACGTCGCCCGCCAATGAATCTGCCTATTGGCCAGATTTTACACATGATTCAGAGCATATACTTTTTATAAAAAGTATTTCAAAGGAGAATCTAGAGGTTGGCTTATTTGTGAAGAAGACATTAAGAATATTTTAAATTAGTACTATGAACTTGTCTGGTGAGGACATTCTAAATGTGATTACTAAATATGCACGCATTGGGGATAAAGACTACACATATTAAATGCTAAATGACTGGATTTTTAAAGTGTCACCAGATTTTCTTTATGTATATCCAGTTGGAAAAATGTTTAATAGAGATGGAACTAAACTTATTCAGAAAATTAAAAACGCTATTAAAGCACATATATAAAGACATTCGGAGTGGGATAAACGAATGCCAAGCAAGTGGCCATTATGCAAATTATGTCAAAGAAAGTTGAAAAGGCACCTAAAAAAAAAATAACGTTGAGCCAGCTCTGAATCTAAATCAAGAGGCATGGTTAAGCACAATGTTCTTTACAACAATGATTTTAGAATCAGCAAGAAATTTCAGATCATTGCCCATCACACTGATGACTCTGGATTTGGTTTACAACCAAAACACAAATACAGCAGAGTTGGGACTTGATTTTCAATCAAACAATCATCCAATGACAAGGGGTGGAACCTGGATAAACACAAGATTCCGGGGATTTCACGGGTCAAGCAAAGAGAGAGGAATAAAAACAGGGAAGAAAGAGTTAATAATAAATGAGAAGCATATTGTGAACAAATGTTTTTTATCCAGTCGAATAAAATCACACCAGATATGATCAAACAAATTCTTTTGTTAGTGTACAGTGAAAACATACTGAACATGGACAAACCATAAAAAACAACTTTGAAAAATTCTACAAAACATTCAAAATGAAATTAAGAAACAACCTTCCACTTCTGGAATTTTAGGAGGATCAAATGATGGACTGCCTACACTACAGAATGTTCATGTATCTGCTGAAGTAGAGAGTTCATTAAAGTTTTCCTCATATTACTCCAATGACGTCACAACTGCCTCTTGGCCAGATTTTACACATGATTCAGAGCATGAACAACGTGGAGGCATTCCCAAAGCTTTTCGACGCAGCTCTCGTTCCCTCAGGGAACTAGGGTTACATACATAACCTAGTGACGTTTATTTCTCTCCACTTACAGAGTTGAATGGTACAACATGCTTAAATTAACAGATCCTAAACAGTGTCCAGGCATTGCTGGATGCATATTAGAGAAGAAAAAGGTAAGGAGATTACTTCAAGTATAACATTTTTATACAATTTTCTTTAGATCGTTAAGCTAATTATTAGGTCATTATAATGAGGGAAGAGACAAGAAATGTAATTCCAAAGGTTGGAAACTCTGCAAATTCTGTAATGTTTCTTACTATGCAATTACTATTAACTATTTTCCTGTAATGGATGTATTTAAATATGCTGTTCATCTATGTGAAACAATTTAACGTATGTCTATATATGTCTATTTGGAAAAAGTAACTGAAAATAATGTATGACTTTTAAGGACATCAACAGCTTCCTGGAGAATATTGAGATGAAAAAATCTCATGAAGCACTTTTGTTTGCATCTGAAATATTATACACCTACATAAAAAAACTCATCCTCATTATGGATACCAAACCTGAGACCCTTAAGAAAGTGAATCAGGAGTACAGTGAAGACCCTCACTTTTCTACCAAGGTGACAATGACATGTCTGGATTCTAGCTCATGTGCGCCAAAGGTCGAAACCGGAACAGTTTTAAAGATCATTGGCAGTAGTTCAGAAGATGGAAACACTCTGTCTGGATATACTGGAACTCAGCTGGCATCCCTGATGACAAAAGTCCAAAGAGCCGCTCTTTTCTCCATCGCTGGTAACGTCAGCAGCACATTCCGAAATGACTTCATAAAGGTTTTCTCACGCATACATGACGTCAATGTTGTCTTGGAAACTACCGTTCAGAATGACCATGTCTACCAAATTATAGATGACACAGGTACAAGTGTTAAATATCAGGTTCCAAAAAGACCTGTGGACCACAGCACCCAGTATGACAAACAACACATTCTCATCATGCAGGATGATCCGGTCGTTCGAGATGCGGCGAAATATTTGTATGGCAAACATCCAGATGTGAGCTCGGTGTACATGCTTGAAAATGAGAAACCCAAACTAATCAAAGGAGACTCTGAGCCACTTACTGCAGAAAGCCGACTGGTAGGTCATGGAGAAAAAGGCAACGATGGAAAAATGCATCTGGGAGGCTATAAAGCTGAGAAGGTAGCAGACATCATTGAACACATGAACCTAAAAGAAAACCAGATCAAAACGATTAGTGTGGTGGCCTGTGAAGTTGGGTCTGATGAAACCTTCAGAAACACTCTACTCAAAGAGCTTCATGCTAGATCCATAAAAACAGAGCTTCATTTGAGGAGTTCTTTGCTCCAGGTCACCCACACTGGACAGAAAATTATTGCAGAAATCAATCCAGATGGATTAAACTGGAAACACAACGATGATAGCAAGAAAGTAGTCTTGAAGCTGGATAGGAATGGTGAGGTTGTCACCCAAATTCAGCCTGGAAACAGGGCCGAAGCAATGTTTACAACAGAAAGGAACTTTTTGGGAAACAACTTTAAAGATTCCTGGCCAGAAAAACCACAGAGATTTGTACCTAAAAAGTACAGGGAAACGTACACTGATGACCTTGAAGCTTTAGCTTGGGCTTTTTTTCAACATCGGGAAGGCGATGAAATTAATCATCCAGAATTTCAAAATAATGAGCGGTACATAGTATATGATTTACAAAAAAAATGGGATCCGAATATACAAAAGTACATTAGAGGAGAATCTAGAGGTTGGCTTAATTCTGAAGAAGACATTAAGAATATTTTAAATCAATGCTATGAACTGAAGTCTGGTGAGGACATTCTAAATGTAATTACTAAATATGCACGCATTGGGGAAAAAGACTACACATATTTAATGCTAAATGACTGGATTTTTAAGGTGTCACCAGATTATCTTTATGTATATTTAGTTGGAAAAAAGCTTAATAGAGCTCAAACTGAACGTCCATTTGAAATTAAAAACGTTATTAGAGAACAGTTTAATAAACATTCATATAATGACATTCGGAATGGGATAAATGAATGGGGAGCAAGTGGCCATTATGCAAATTATGTCAAAGAAAGTTTACAAGGCACCTATAAAAGAAATAATTTTGAGTCAGCTTTGAATCCAAATCAAGAGGCATGGTTAAGCACAATGTTCTTGGCAACAATGATTTCAGAATCAGCAAGAAATTTCAGATCATTTCCCATCACACTGATGGCTCTGGATTTGGCTCACAACCAAAACACAGAAAAAGCAGAATTGGGACTTGATTTTCTATTAAACAAACATCCAATGACAAGGGATTTCTGGGGTCAAGCAAAGAGAGAGGAATAAAAACAGAAAACCTGAAAGAGTTAATAATAAATGAGGATAAGGTTGTTAACGAGTGGTTTTCATCCTATGAGAGAGAAGCAATCATACCAGAAATGTTCAAACGAATTCTTTCGTTGGTGTACAGTGAAAACATACTGAATACGGACAGCACCATAATAGACAACTTTAAAGAATCCTACACAAACTTCAAAACAGAAATTAAGAATCAACCTTCCACTTCTGGAATTTTAGGAGGATCAAATGATGGACTGCCTACACTACAGAATATTCATGCAGCTGCTGAAGTAGAGAGTTCATTAAAGTTTTCCTCATATTACTCCAGATCATCTGCCGTTCTTGCAGAGCACGTTCACAGTCAACTGCAGAAAACATTTGGTGAGAAGATGCAGAAGCTTCACGTGAAACCAGACAGCGTCACGATCCGGGATGGAGAATTCCACTGTGAGCTGGTGTTTGACACGAATCTGGCTGAAGTGAAAAAGTGGAAGTTTCCATTACCTGAAGAAACCAAATTTCTGATGGAAAAGTTGAAGACAAACGTTAAGGAGGTTTCTGAGATGACAACCATACACACGACCTCTGTGCATTTGGAGGAAGCGGGAAAGCTACTAGGCGTAACAGGATTACTGTTGAGTGCCCAGGGAGCAGTTAATGCTTTTGAACATGGAGATATAAAAACTGGAGTTGTAGCCACTTTACAGACAATCCATGGAGTCACAGGAATGACGCTGGCTGCACTTGGACAGCAGGTGACTGTTGCTGCTGAGAACAAAGCAATGAAAGCCATATCAACTGGTTTAAAAAACCCTGCATTCAAACGTTCCATGGGAATAGTCATGCCTGTTACTGGAATTGCATTTGGCATCTACAACATTGCAGAGGACCTCAAAAGAGGTGGTGCCCAGGGTATGACTGATCTAACTCTTGATGCTTTAATGGTTGATCTGGATATTGTAGAACTTGCACAACCAGAACTGGCACCTATTATTATTCCATTCAACCTTGTACTGGGTGCAATTCGCATGACCATTGATAACATCTACCTTGACATCGAGTATGAATTAAAAATCCTTCCATCAGATGCTACAGTTCTTGACAAGATTAAAGCAGTTATCATAGATTTTGGAGAAGGTGTTTTTCACACTATTTTAGACATAGAAAGCTTTTTTTACACCATTCCTTATCGTGAGATTGAGAATGGGCACAGACTTATAAAAGACATTTCTGACTACCATGAATATTTTTCCAAAACAGAAGTGCAGGCTGGGAGAAAAGCCATTAATTTTGCAGGAGGTACGAGTTCCTGGAATGGAGGAGGCATTACATTCTGCCTCTCTAACGACAGCTATTCAGAAATGTGCATGAATTATTTTGTGTCTGCTGATGAAAAGATGAGTAAAGAGTGCTGGCGTATTGACACAACTAATACAAATGATATAGTGTTGGGCATTGGGGAGTCACACAAATTAACATACACCAACATACAAAAAAAGATTTTGATGTTCATACCAGCTGGTTCAGTAACAGTACCTTTTGGATATGAAGCTCTGACCTATTCCAGATATGGAGCTTATAGTGGAAATTATAAAGAAAATAACTTTTTTGCTGTTCAGGAGAGTAAAGACAATCATCAAATGGAGATCATGTTGAGCTATTACTATAAGCTTTATGGTAAAGGAGGTAGTGACACTTTCTACTTAGGACCTCAGAGGAGCTATGTGGAAGGTCAGAGTGGAAAAGACATTTACATTATTCCAAAAAGATGGAGGCTCCACCATCATCAACAATTACGATCCTCTCAAAGCCACAGATCTTCTGATTATCAGCATAAATTATGATCAAATATCAGTGACCAAAATTGATAATCATGTTGTTTTGCAATATAATAATAACCATTATGTGAAGATTTTAGAATGGTTTACTGGAGAGGAATACCGTCATATGAACCTAATGTCTGCAGACGGAGTACTGTTTGATATTTCTAAAGTTGTATTTTCCTCTGTGAAACTTGTGGCCAGAGGAGTGAACATAATGTCAAAACCTGAGGGTCAGATAGTGGACACAAACGAGTATCTCCTTCTTACTGTAACAAACATTGTGGGGTCTCCTTATGATGACCGGCTGATAGGTAATTCACAGAAAAATCTGATTGATGGAGGAGGGGGTCAGGATTTTTTAATGGGAGGTGAGGGAGAGGATGTTTATGTTGTGAAGAAGGTGAAAGATTCTAGAGTGCTAATTGAAAACTATTCCAGGAATAAAGAAATAGATATTTTAATAATAGAGGCAAACCTTCATGACATTAAAACAAAATTAGATGGAAACAGTTTAATACTGATTCCATTTAATGATGACAGAACTGTTGTACTAAGAAACTGGTTCCATTCTGAAGAACAAAGGCACTTATTAGTTGTCACGAATGATTTATTTACCTTTAGTTTATCAAAAGACAAAACTCTTTGCAGTCACTCAAACCCGATCCACAGTAAGTGCATCCAGAGCCAAATTATAAATTACAGTGAGTCGACACGTCCCCTGGTGATTGACCTTGAAACAGATGAGGCCTATTTAAACATTACTGAATTGCACGGCTCAAATCTAAATGATAATATTAAAGGTAACGCACAAGGAAACACAATCTATCCAAGATCTGGATCAGATTTTCTGCAGGGCCGTGGAGGCCAGGACTTGTACATTGTGACACCAGGTCATGGAGTTAAAATCATTGACAACTTTTCACCAGACATGGCTCTTGATACACTTTTCTTTAACGTAAACTACAGTCTCATTGCAGTTGAATGTCTTGATACAAACCTTCTGCTGTTAGTAAATGGAAACAAAGAAGTTTGGTTAAATAACTGGTTTAATTCAAAGATGTCACAACACCTGCAGGTTCAAACAGCAGATGGAATCATTTTCAGTTTCCAATCAAGTAAATGCACAGAAAATATGAAGCTTCCGAAGTCTGTGGATTATAGAAAAAGTCAACCAGGCCAGAACATATTAATGAATATGTCTGAGTTTGTTTCTGTGGAGAAAATGTATGGGTCTCCTGGTTTTGACCTCATGGTAGGGAACGATAATGACAACTGGCTGGACCCCTTCACTGGTGGAGCATTTATGGAAGGTGGAGAAGGGATAGACACTTACATTGTAAAGCCAGAATATGGAATTCGGTTAGAGATTGATAACTTTGCAAATGATGAAAAGGTAGACACTGTGCTTTTTCAGGCAGAATTTCTAAGCACTCCATTCAGAGTTGATGGAGAAAACAATGACGTGATCATTTCAGCCAACAATAAAGGGGAAAACATGATGGTCAAACTTCATAATTACAGAGCAGGACAAAAACACCAGCACTTAAGCTTCCAGAGTGCTGATGGAGTGCATTTCCGGGTGAGATCTCCTGTTACTAATCAGTCTGAAGTCCTCCAAGATCCTTGGATTGAGGCTTTCAAAGTAATCCTAAAAGACAAACAGTCAGACTGCTATATAGATTTGAGTTCTCAGAAAAACCTCTCTACTGTCTACAGAGTTCAGGGCTGCTCTGATTAATCCAATGAAATTCAAGGAAATGACCAGGACAATACTCTGATTGGTGGGTCAAAGAACGATTTTCTAGAAGGAGGTGATGGCCATGACAGTCTGATGGGTGGGGATGGAAATGACATCTTAATTGGAAGCCGAGGAAACGACACACTGTATGGAGGAGATGGGGATGACACTTTGCTAGGAAGTATAGGTTGGGACATCTTTGTTCCAGGCCTAGGAGCTGACCTGATAGATGGAGGCCCAGGGCGAGACACAGTACTCTATCAGGGTGATCATGGAAAAGGTGAAGGAGTCTATGTAAGCCTGCTGAGTGGTGAAGGCCACCAAGCTGATGTCGAAGGAGATGTACTGAAAGACGTGGAAAATGTGATTGGCACTATATATTCTGATATTCTGGTCTCTGGTTATGAGCCGGCTCTACTTAAAGGTTCAGATGGAGATGATGTTCTTGTGTCTGTAACAGCAGGAGACTACCTAATAGGAGGAGAGGGAAGAGATATTTACACGGTAGTTTCTCACCACGGTCTGGTCACAATTGACAACTGTGCGGAGGACAAAGCGATGGACTTCTTATACCTGCCTTTTGTGACAGACGGTTTTGTTGCATTCAAAGAGACTTCATCAGGCGTCCACCTGAAATTCCTCTTGCCTGATAGCACTATTTTGGATATATTCCTAAAAGATTGGTTTAACAACAGTCATAAATGTGGTCATCTGACTGTGATTATACCGTAAAACATAGTTCTGGGTTGTGTCACTGCAAGTTCGATAATATTCTAAGTATTCTGGAAGCTGAAAATAAAAGAATGTGTTTTAAAGGTACAGAAGAATAAGGAAGCAGTGAAATGAAGATATAATTACTATATAATTTAAAAATTGAGCTCTGTAATGGAGTAGGGTCTCTACTACCTCGGTAGAGAAACCAGCCGCTACGAACTGTGCCCCCTCAGGATCCACAGCTTCCACAACTCTGGGCGGGGGTGAACCAGAAAAGTTCTCAGAAAAACCTCTCTACTGTCTACCGTGTTCAGGGCTGCTCTGATCAATCCAATGGCATTCAAGGAAATGACTAGGACAACACTCTAAGTGGTGGGACAAAGCACGATGTTCTAGAAGGAGGTGATGGCCATGACAGTTTTATTTTTTTCAATCATGTAAGTGTATAAAAAAATACATTTACCTTTCACTTTATTAGGAACACAGTACATATGCTTATCCATGTATGAAACAGAAAAAGTACATTTTAATGTGTCAAACAAAATGGAATGGAAAACAAAATGGAAAAGACAAAAAATTAAGAGTGCACTGAGCTCAGGTAGTCAGAGCAATGAGGCAGAGTGACTTTCTCAGAAGGCAGAAGCAGGCTATGCATTTCACACCTAAAGCTTGCCTGATCTAATCCACCTCTTAATCATCATTATGATGCCACAGCTAAAAAAACCATCACTATTATAGAGAAACACAGTATAACAGAGTGCTGCATCACAGACAGGAATCACATACAGAGAGAATGAATTGTCATTACTAAAGCAAGTAATACAATGAATACAATTCAACAAGTCTCATTTCACTGGAGCCACAGCTGCACCACCTGCATACATCTCTTGCAAAAGCATCAATATTAACCTCTTTCAGAAACAGTGAGTGGAGCCTGGAAGGAAGGCCCAAAATGCAGGATGCAAGCAGAGTAATATAGCATACGGTCTTTAATAAGAAAGAGACAGGGCGAAAAAGATGGGTCAAAATAGTCCAAAATCCAAGAGGCAAAACCAAGTCTGAACAAACAGTCCAAAATCAGAGAGCCGTCAAACAGAGCTATATAGGCAGAGCAAAAACACAAACCAAAGTCCAAAAATCTAAAACGAGGCAAGACAAAGCAGGGATCAGGATCAGGAATAGGAACAGGAACAGGCAGGGTAGCAAGAGTACTCACAGGGGTTCTTGTAAAGGTTCTTGTACCACCCAGATCTGAGGTAAAGATGTTGGTACCACACAGCTCTGAGGTAAAGATGTTGGTACCACACAACTCTAAAGTAAAGATGTTGGTACCACACAACTCTGAGGTAAAGATGTTGGTACCACACAACTCTGAGGTAAAGATGTTGGTACCACACAACTCTGAGGTAAAGATGTTGGTACCACACAGCTCTAAAGTAAACATGTTGGTACCAAACAACTCTGAGGTAAAGATGTTGGTACCACACAACTCTGAGGTAAAAATGTTGGTGCCACCCAGATCTGAGGTAAAGATGTTGGTACCACACAACTCTGAGGTAAAGATGTTGGTACCACACAGCTCTGAGTTAAAGATTCTAGTAACACAGCACTCTACAGTAAAGATTTTGGAATGTCAGAGCTCTGAGGTAATAATGCTGGTATTGCACAGTTCTGAGGTAAAGATGCTAGTATTACATAGATCTGTAATAAAGATGCTGTTACTGCTCAGATCTGAGGTAAAAATGCTGGTACTATACGTCTCTGAAGTAAACAATGCTTATATTACAGAGCTCTGAGGTAAAGATCCTGGTATTACAGAGCTCTGAGGTACCACAGTTCTGAGGTAAAGATGTGGTTACTTATCGGTTCTAAGGTAAAAATGCTAGTATTTCACAGATCTGTGGTAAAGATGCTGGTACCACACAGCTCTGAGGTAAAAATGCTGGTTCCACACAGCTTTGAAGTAAAGACATGTGGTAGTAAATCCATTTTTGTCAGTGCTGGCAACTTTTTAGTTGCTAGCTCTAGTTGCCTGGAGCAATTTTAAAGTATATTGACTCTGGATTTTTTTTTTCCAAATAGATGCACCTGAAGACTAAATGGACTTGCTTCAAGCCCCCTGGCTTACCAACAAAGAAGTTACACTCGACATTGACAGAGCCAGATTTACCAACAAACTTTTGATACTAGGGAAGCTTCAGGACAAATGGTCACACTACGTTTGTTTGTCTAGCCAATTTAAGTTTACACGTCAGCATTATGGTTTGGTTTCAGTTTCATTGTCAGCATTTTCGGTTTATTTGTACATATGGCCACTTGTTGGAGGTTTATGTGGAAACACTGCCATCTAGTGGCAGGAACCCAGTAACACCCAGAAACCCAGTAATAAGCCTGGTGTGAAACTCAAATAGGTGTGGATTTTTTAACTGTATTAAATACTTGGATATTTGAAGATTTTAGTGGCCAAAAACCCGCCAACATTTCACCTATATGAACAATATATTAGGACAGCTGACGTTTCCAGCCATATGTGGTTCTTATCAAATTGTTAGCACAAAGTTGCATGAAATTTTCCCTTCATTTGAACCTGTTCCAGCATGACAATATGCACAAAACCAGCTTCATAAAGATATAAGTGAAATATCTTTAGTGGCCTATTATGAAAATCTGACCTCATCTCTATTGCACACCATTGGCATGGATCAAAACGACACCCTACATCAGCACCTGACTTTACTAACACCCTTGTACCTGAATTAGCACAAATTTCCAAAAATTAAGTGGAACATCTTCCCAGAAATGTGGAGGTTATTGTAAGAGCAAATGGGAACTAAATGTGGAATGAGATGTTCAAAAAGCACATAGAATTTTAGTCAGGTTTCCAGCCGACTTTGTGCACAGGGGCAAACTGTGTGTATAAATTAGTGTTTACAGAAACAAAAAAATAAAATAGCACATGATGGCATGTTTTATTCCATATTTATTACAAAATAAATATGGAATAAAACATGCCATGATGTGCTACCTTAGTGGGTGGGATTTATTAGGCAGCAGGTGAACATTTTGCTGTGAATACCCGACAGGTCAGGACTGTTTTGCCAGCAAAGGAGGGATGTATATATATATATATATATATATATATATATATATATATATATATATATATATATATATATATATATATATATATATATATATATATATTCATTCATTCATATATATATATATATATATATATATATATATATATATATATATATATATATATATATATATATTTTTTTTTTTTTTCGAAGGCCATGCCTGAGTGAGATAAATGCACCCTAACAAAGCTACTTAGCTGCTCGGATGTGAGCTTCGATCAAATCGAAGGCAGGTGGATAGAGGGTTGGGGATGGGGGCTAAGGGGGATCTGTGATGAAGATAACCCAGCAACAGGAGGCAAACAAACCTAGTCGGCTCGGAACGCAGGTCCCTTGCCATATGTGCCGCTTCTCTCTGAAGGTCATGGAAGACATTTTTCTGAGGTGTTTCGGCTCGATCCGATTATTGCAGCGGGATTTGGATGCTAGTTTTAGGGTCGTTATGCGACGAGGTACGATTGTTAATGATTTGCTTAATTATGGCTCAGGAACAGGCTTCAGCAACATTTTCTGCAAGGTGGCCTTTTTTTTTTCTTGAAGAATGGATCTTAATGAAACCTCTGCAAGTATAACCTTGCTTGGAGTTCGATCCCGCGTGCACAGGAAATGTAGATTTCCTGGCTCAATCTTGTCCCTAGAGTATACACACCCTGATAAAGTCCATCACACACCATCAAAACAAATGTACAACACTGCATCGGTTGCACAGGCTGCGTTGCTTCCACCCAGGTGGCCTGGTTTTGTTCTGAGTTTTTCCAGAGCCGGTGATTAATAGGGATCATATTCAGCTGTCAGCAAATGATGGTTGAAATTCTGCGTTTATTTTTAGACCAATGAAGTCATGCATTCAGGTTACCGGGTAAATATGACTCGGTAATCATTTTTACTCATCATCCCAGGTCCATAGTGCACAAAGTCAGGCAAGGTCATTCGGTTACTTAGGAAATTCTGGAAGATCTTGAGCGGCCTGCTGCAGAGCGCAAACTCTATCGAGGATTTTATTTAGGATGAATTGGAACACACACACCAGGCCTCTTTACTTCCTCACCTACATCAGTACTTGACTTTACTAACACCCTTGTCGATGCATTGCACAAAATCTAGCGGAACATCTTCCCAGAAGAGTGGACGTTATTATAATAGTGAATGGAGACTAATTGTGGAATGAAATATTAATCTTATGGTCAGGTGTCCACAGACGTTTGACCGTATAGTGTGTGTTTATATATATATATATATATATATATATATATATATATATATATATATATATATATATATATATATATATATATAATGTGTGTGTGTGTATGTATATATTATTGTCCTTGTGGTTCACATTTTGTAAATAGATTATGATTATTATTGTTTGTTGCTTGTGAAGCTATTGCTATAAATAAATACATAAATATAGACATTTTCTATCTTATTTAATATTATTGCTTTTTTCATTGTCAATATTCACAATAAATATAAACACTGTATTTATAGTCATATTTATATTCTGCATCTCATCGCTGTTTATTTGCATTTTATAAATGTTTTATACATCTTTGCCTTTTTCGCTAATTTATTATTCGTTGTTGTTATAAAATAGAAATGTTGTATTGTTGTTTATTTATTGTGAACATCTTAATCAGATGCACAAATTATACTTTTGTTTGATTTATTTTATAATAGAATAGAATACATTATATAACAAGTGTAAAACAATGTAATTTTATATAATAGGTATACAATAGATTCATTAATAAACGTTTATATAAAATATTATATATATTACACAATATAAGTAAGAGAGATACTTATAGATAAGAAATACCTTATAAATATATATAATGTAATATAATAAGTTAAAAATAATAAGTAAATAAACTTTCATGTATAATATAATATAAGCATAAATATACACAAAATAAGTTTAAAATACTTAAATAATAAGTATAAAATAAACAAAGAAAAAAAAAATATATATATAACATAATATAACAACATTTATTTATTTTATTTTTTATGTATATAAATGAATGTACTTTCTTGTACTACTTGCACTGCAAACTGGAGCAGGTTCATGGGCGACCGCTCAATCCCCCATCCCTTCCCTGCGTCGGCGCCCTACTCTTGGCTTTAAAGCAAAGGCACGCGCGCACTCCCTAAGGCACTACTTAATGGGCCGGACGGTGTATTCTGGATACGGCCGTGTGCGCTGCGTGAACGGAGTGGCGGAGGGCCGAGAGCGCACTTCCTGGAGCTCCCGAGAAGCCGCTTTCCGCTCCTGTAGGAAAGGCGGTGGGGGCGGAGTGTAGAGGAAAAACAAGACCGAAAAAGAACCCAAGACGAACAACATGGAGGATACGAGCTGAAGTTAATGGGATGGGTGAAAGAACGTGTGGAAGATGTTTAAGAAATAAAAACAGGAGAAGGCGGAGGAGGGGGAGAAATGTCTGTGTTCATCCGCACTGAGCTGAGCGGCCTAGCGGACTAGCTAACGCCAGAACGCGCAGTATCGCTGTCGGGGTTTTTTTTTGTTTGAACTTTTATTTTTACAAATTCGGGAAACATAAACCAGGTTTTCCAAACACGTTTGTTTTATTTCTCTGGGTAAATTTTCCGTGTCACGTCCTTCGCACTTTTTCCCCCTCCTCACAGAAAAGCTCACATGCTAGCCCCGGTACTCCATGCTAGCTAGCTAGGTAACTTTCCAAAGTTGTAGCTGCAGGAAAATCTCGCCTCGGCGTCTCCAGCTGGGAAAGACAACCTTTTATATTTATTTCTCTTTCTTTTAACAACCAGCCGAATGTCCGTGGCTTTTTGGAGTCGCTTCGGCTTTGGTTTATTTTCATTTTAATGCTTAGCTAGCTTAGCCGCTCTTAGCAAGAGATGTCTGCCCCCTCCGCAGAAATGCTCGAGACGCCTCCTGGATATCCTTTCGAAGAGATCGAGTACGCAGACATCGAAGTGGAAGAGGTAAAATATCAATACCTCTCTCTATATACACACATATATCTTATAATGATCTTATCTGATCCTTTTATCCACCACAATAAACACCAACAAGCTGGATATTTTACTCCAGACTCCCCTCCATGTATAATGTCCTACACCAAAGAATACTGAAAACCCTAATATCTTGTGTTGACCACCTCGAGGAAAAGCCCACCACCCATTCGATGACTCGTACCCGTACTAATCTTGCGTTCGTCCAATCAGAACTCTCCTTTAGATGTTCGCCCCGCCCCCTTGTGGTTATTTTCCTTTCTTTTTGCATGTGTCATGAACAGTTCGTAAGTATGAATCTAAAAAAAATACGACTAAGTCTGGACGACTCGGACCCCCCCCCTTAGATACACGCTGACCCCGAGTTTGATATGAAGCGTCAAATAAATGTTAAAAAATGGCCGATCATATGTAATAGACCGTACACTCTTGGTGTATTCGAGGCGATTTCCATGTCACACTGTGTTTCCAAAGTGTTAGGACGTCTTTAGGTGCAGTGGCATGGAGCCAGATATATGAAGATGTTCTCTACATGGGTTGGAAGTGTGTAAAAGATTGAGCACCTTTGGGATGAATTTAAACCCCACCGCAGGCCTCCTCAGCTCACTTACTTTACTAAAGCCCATGAACGATTCGCTCGTTTTGAATGAGTCTTCAATGTGACTCGATGAGATGAGTCGTCTCAAGGAGTGATTCGTTTGTTTTCTACCGGACGCACACAAGCGAAGCATCGCAAAATTTCCGTGAGGTCGTGCACGACAGAATTGAACTCTTCCGGTCTGAGTGCGATTCCCATAGATATCATGAAGGTGATTTAAAGTAACGAAATATACCAAATGACTCAAAAATTTTGATCGAGATTCCAAGAAGCAAGTCACTAAAATGATGTGATTTTCCAATCACTATTCTACTACGATTTTCTGTCCAATCCGATTCTCTGTGGAATCTTAATCGTCCCGCTGAGAGAAATCGTATTTGTTGACGTGCGAATCTTCATCGCATCAAGATTCCGTCTCGATCATATGCATGCGTTGACTGGGAGTCAAAAGTAGCGTAAACGCTGCGTTACCCTGCTTTAACTGCACTTTTGAATTTAAGGTTTCAAAAAGCCGAAAAGTAAATAAACGCGGGGGGGGGGGGGGGTGTATGACGAGAGTCTTGTGTTTTGCTCACGCTCAGTTCAGGGACGTGAGCATTGTCAGACGTTTTGGAAAAGATTGAAAACACACGTGTGTATGCGGAGCGTTTTTAGACATTTTTTTTTTAATTGTCTCCGGGTTTGTGTAGACCAGTGGTCCTCAAACGTTTTTTCTGATATTCCCCACTTTAAAAACCCCACCTGTTTCCATCAACCCAAGTTTAAAAACGTCTCCAATTTTTTTCGAAAACATCAAATAGTAAAAAAAAAAAAAAAAAAAACAATTGAGAAAACAAAAGTGTTGTTAGGTACATTAAATGTTTTTTTTTATTTATTTACTTGCACGAATGACTTGTTTGTGGTTGCTTTGAGTGCATGAACTTTATTTTTATTTATTTATCATTGCGTGCCACCTGTCATGTCTTTATTCCCCACTAGAGGGACGAACTTCAAAATTTGAGAACCACTGGTGTAGACGTAGTCTGGAATGTATCTAAGGGGGCGTGGATTCGTTTAAATGAATGCAGATTTTGATTAGGTTTCGTAAATGAGAAAAAAAAAAATGCAAATCACCATCGGTTTACCTGTTTGAGACGTAATCTAGCGGCTTTCTTCGTCGCAGTAGAACCAAGAAGTACAGGACGCGATCCAACTCCTTCAAAATCATAACTCCTGGACTTTCCACTTTTTCCCCCAGGTGGTGGGCAGAGGGGCTTTCGGGGTGGTGTGCAAGGCCAAATGGAAAGGCAAAGACGTGGCTATCAAGACCATCGAGAGCGAATCGGAAAGGACGGCTTTTGTCGTAGAGGTACCGGTCCAATCACCTTTCATACTTGAATTATTGCGTGGACACGGCCTGAATCTACTGAATGATTTATTTATTTTAAATTTTTTATTCTGTTCTTTTCTCCAGCTTCGTCAGTTGTCTCGTGTGAATCACCCCAACATCGTGAAGCTGTACGGCTCCTGTCAAAATCCCGTAAGTCCCGTAAGTCTCTCTTTCTGCACTACAGAAAACCAAAATCCACTCCGTAAGAAGTGCGATGAGGTCACTGTGGAGAGTGTGGTGTTTCTATGAGCGTGCGCCATGAGGCTTTTTTTATTCCAAATCGCTTCACAATGCTCATAGTAACCTTTAACCTTATGTAGCATCCATGTCGTTACTTAGGTTATAGCAGCTATAAACGCACTTCCTTGAGGTAATGAGCCAACTTTTTTTTTTTACCCTTAAGATTCATTCATTAATGTTTTTTTTAAGAGCGAATGGTTCATGCTGTTGGTCCTCACATCTGTTGCTATGACGAATAATAGAATCTTAGCGTTTAAATCAGGTGTCCGTGGTGCAAATAAGGTTGAGGACCAGCGTTTTTTTAGAGGATCAGACCTCAGGTGTCATAGGTGTCACTGATCAGGAATGTGTTTCTCTCTGTAGGTGTGTCTGGTAATGGAATATGCAGAAGGGGGCTCTCTGTACAACGGTGAGTGTTTCATAGATCGAAAGAGATCCAGTGGTGCCTAGAAACTGTGCAGTATGTTTTGATTCGCTCACAACAAACATGCATGAAACGAAACGCAATATTTTTTATCGAACGTCGAAAACGTGTTATTTTTTTAATAAATTTTTTTCCTTTCCTCGTTCCTGTAGTGCTGCACGGCGCAGAGCCTCTCCCCCACTACACGGCGTCTCACGCCATGAGCTGGTGCCTGCAGTGTGCTCAGGGCGTCTCGTATCTCCACGGCATGAAACCAAAGGCCCTCATTCACAGGGACCTCAAGCCACCCAAGTAAGCACTTGTACAACACTCGCTTTGATGTGTGTGTGTGTGTGTGTGTGTGTGTTGGGGGGCTGCTTGTTTGCAGCTGGTTATTTACAAGCTGTGATTGGAAAATCCTCAATGTCCTCATGATTCTCATTGCACCGTTCTCCCTCTGATCAACCACACCTCGACCGGTCCCACCATCTCTCAGGGAACAAGGAAGCCCTGCTTCTAGTTTCTTCTCTGTTGTGGCACCGGAGTAGTGGAACGAATTTCCACTCGATGTTCAGACGGCCATGTTCTAGCAAATGACTTCTAAAGTCCTACCTCCTACACCAGTTCTGAAATTAGCGCTCCTCCTGCATCATGGCTCGTCCGCCGCTTTCCAAAAGCTCGCGCTTAATTACTCCATTTGTTTTGATCTGCAGTCTGCTGCTGGTCGCCGGAGGCACCGTTCTCAAGATCTGTGACTTCGGGACGGCGTGCGACATCCAGACTCACATGACCAACAACAAAGGCAGCGCGGCCTGGATGGCTCCAGAGGTGTTCGAAGGTAAGTACAAGATTTATTTTCCAACACCTGCGTGTTCCACGCTATTTAATCGCGTCCCTAATTTTCTCAACGGCCGCTTTAAACGCTACAGAAATTACTCCGAAACGCTTTAATGCGCAGAGTACGAGAAATCAGGGTTAGCCTGAGCATGAAACTCAGAATGAATTACAGAATTACAGTGTTCTTATCGCCGATGAACTCGATTTCAGGTTCGAAAGCGAAGAAAGAAAAGCGCACCGCTTTGGGAGTAGGTCGTTATCTCGTTTGTTTAATATAGGCTCAGCCCCGCCGTGCTATTAGAGCTGCGCTCATCAAAGGAGCGACCCTGATGGCGCGCATTCGCTTCACCGATGAACGCGTTAGCAGAACGCCTCGACAAGGGGGACGGAAAACAAATGCGCACCGTAATTGAAGCACAATAAGAGGGGTAATTAAGCCTCTCGGAGGTACCGTAAGGGCAAATTGCCTCCTGCTCTGAAGGAGGGGGAAGAGATTTAACATGCACAGGGATAATCTGAAGTGTGCTGATTCATTTGTTGGCTTGGGGCCGCTCTGGCAGAGTGTAAACCTGTGTTCCATTTCGTGTGTGCGCCCTCTATAGGCAGTAACTACAGCGAGAAGTGCGACGTGTTCAGTTGGGGGATTATTCTGTGGGAGGTGATCACACGCAGGAAGCCTTTCGACGAGATCGGAGGACCAGCTTTCCGCATCATGTGGGCCGTGCATCGTGGTGGGTTCCTCTTCCAAGCACATACACGCAGGAACCATTTAACCATCTAATCTGTAAATGAATCACGTAAACATAACGTACTGATGACTTCTTTTTTTTTTCTTTTTTTTTTTTTATTATCAATAAATTTTAATTGGTGATTGATTGAATTGTATGCTCAGGAACTCGTCCTCCTCTCATTAAAAACCTGCCCAAGCCCATAGAGAGCCTGATGACCCGCTGCTGGTCCAAAGATCCCTCACAGCGGCCTTCGATGGAGGAGATCGTCAAAATCATGACCCATCTCATGAAGGTACCCGAAGTCCGGCGCTGCTTGAGATGCTATGATTTTTATTTTTTTATACACTTATTTATCGTTCCTTCTCCTTCATCTCTCCTCTCTTTCTTTTTCCAGTATTTTCCTGGTTCAGACGAGCCCCTGCAGTACCCATATCAGTATTCGGATGAAGGCCAGAGTAATTCTGCCACCAGCACAGGTATAAATAGTTCAAATCAAAGGAAAGAAACATGATGGGTGAAGTGAAGAACAATGAATGTTTAGATATCTAGAATAGACTTTTGCATGTTTGATTCGGATGGAAGGAGTTCCCCCCCCGATAATGAGGTTATGATAAACTATTTATGTGCTTGTAATTTTTTTGTTGTTCAGGCTCCTTCCTCAGCATGAGCAACAAGAACGACGGCAGCATGGATCACGGTACTCCGGCTGGCACCAGCGACACCATCAAGACAATCGAGAAGTTCGCATCGTTCAAAACAAAGGCAGGGTTTTATAGGATTATTGTAATTCGACAATGTGTTTGTTTTTTCACCATGAAGAACGCTTGATTGCACTTAATCACGACGATTTGTTCTCACGTAGGCCGATCCGCTAAGGCCTGGCCATTCTCTGTCAAGAGGGGGCAGCGTTGAGAGCCTGTCGGTGCCAGGCAGAACCCACTGCCTGCCCTCATCCGACAGCAAACGAATGAGCGCTGACCTCTCCGAGCTCAGACAAGACGACAAGATGCCCTTCTCTACAGGTAACACACACACACACACACACACATTCTAGATGAACCTGTGTTTTGTTTTTGTTTTTAAAGAATTACAGATGTAATCTTTTTCTTCCAGCAAAATCAGTCCTGCTTTTCAGAACCGATAGGAGAGGAACACAGTTTCCGATTATTAACTCATTCCATCCTGGACGGTCGTTAGAGACTGAATCTGAAATGTCCCATCACTTTTTGTGTCTAACCTTCATCTCTAACCTGTAGGTCATACAAAATCGTGTGCTAATTGGAACTAGAACAATCACTCGCTTCTGTTTGCTGAGGGCAGCTGTTGAATTTCATCAAGTGTATTGGCTGTTAGTCTGAAGGGGCATTAATGGGGCATAAATAAATCCTATTGTTAAACTTTTAAAATTTGGATTAATATATTTTGCTGACTAAGCAATAACTGATGGATTTCAGCAGCTGTCCATGCAAGTTTATAAAAAAAAAAATGCTATGCAGGGTTATAACCTGTATAAATCCAAGGTTGGAACGCACTCGGATGTTTCCTCAAGAGTGCAAATGTAACCATTCCATCAAATTGTCCCACAGCGCTGAGCTTCACCACACGAACGCCTCCTTCGCTCTCCGCTGCACGGCTGCGTTGTCTGTCATGCATGTCTGCACGGCCCGTTCTCGGACGTATGCGCCTCGCATAACGCATTTTTTTTTCGTTTCCATCAGCTTGCTCATGTAGGTTTGTGAGTGTACAGTCTGCATGTCGGTGTACGCAGCTCTATATGTGTGTGTTTTTGCAGCGCGGCCGCAGTATAAACGAGGCCACCGCAAAACAGCGTCACACGGCACCATTCTGGACATTCCAGAGATCGTCGTCACAGGTATCGGAGCCGTGCCGTGTCCTGTCGTGTCATCCTGCTCCCTCTGGCTTGTCCTCGCTGCCGAGTTCGAGCTTGGCGGGGACGCGGAGACAACCTGCTGCTGCCACTCCAGGACGTCCAAATCCCAGGGTTTCAGCTGGCTCTTAAAAAGTGAACACACTCGTGTGTGTGGTTTTTTTTTTTTTTTTTTTTTTATATACTCGCCTTGAATAAATTTAGGGGATCGTTTCATTCGCCTAAAAATCAATCCAGCTGATTAACAAAACCCGCTGTTGGATTACGGTCTTGGAGTCGCATCCACTGGTTCTCTATCTGATCTCTTGGTCTTTCTTTCCTCCCTGTGCTGTGTGGCTGTAGTGGATGTGGCCGATCTACACCTTTTTTTTCTTTTTCTTTCTATTACCAACATATTGGATTTAATGTTCATGACCTCCCTTTTTCCCCCTGCCGATTTTGTTAGTACAAAGTTATTACATTATGGAGACCTTTTTTTTCTCAGCGTACTTCATGCGGGACACCTGAAGAGCATTTTTAGACGTTATCTCCGCATTAACTACGCTCAGGTCTATTAGGTCTCTTATTTTTAACTCCTGCACTGTATTTAAAGGTTCCTTGAATCTCAGTGTTACGGGTTTTAGAGTTTTGTCTGTCTGTCTATCCGAACGATCTTGTGTGTTCCAGGGAAACTTTTTTTTTTTGTCTATTGAGTTTTGAACCTGAAGTAATTTTGCAAAGTCCTTTTTTTTTTTTATTTGTTATTCTTCATTGTTTTTTCTTGCTTTATTGCTCTTTCTTTCCTCTCATTTCTAGTTTCCTTTTTCTTTCTTGCTCGTTCCTACTCACACTTCTTTTTTTTTTTTCTAGCAATCTCTCTTTCTCATTCTTTCTTGCTAGATTTTTCCATCACTTTCTTCTTCTTTTTGCTAGCAATCTCCTTTTTTTTTTTCCCCATATGTTGCTTTCTCGATGTTTTTTCTTGCATCATTCATTCTTTCCTGGTTGCTTGTTTTCTGTTGTTCCTTCTTGTTCGTTCTTTCTTTCCTGATTGCTTGCTTTTTCTTGTGTGGTTGCTTGTTTTCTTTCTTTCTTTTATGATTGCTTGCTTTTTCCCTTTTTCTTAAGTGGTTTGTTTGTTTTTTCTTTCTTTCTTGGTTGCCTTCTTTTTCTTTTTCATTCTTTCTTTTTATTTCTGTTATGTTTGTTTAATAACTTGTTTTCTTATTTACTTCCTTCTTTCCCCCTGACCTTGGAAGAGAATGTGTGTGGTGAAGAAACGTGTCTTGTTTCTGTTTGAATCTTAAACAGCTCCTGTTTCACTTCATTCAGCTTTAATGATGATACTATTTCAGACAGGCTGCTTTGTATTTTCACTGTCTGACTCCTGTGAGTGAAGATTGAGGGATACTGACTCACTGGTTCAGAGTATGGGGGGGGGGTGTGTGTGTGTGTGTGTGTGTGTGTGTGTGTGTGTGTGTGTGTGTGTGTGTGTGTGTGTGTGTGTGTGTGTCGGATGGTGTGGGTGGGTGTCGGAGTGTGAGTTTAAACATCTTGAATATCTCATCTGTTTCTCTTTTTTAAACACACATGCCCAGTCCACTGATTCATAACAGAAGCTGTTATACAAACTGTGGTGTGTGTGTGAGAGCGAGAGAGAGAGAGAGAATGGTGTGGAATGATGTGGAATCGGGTCACTTTGGGCCCCTTGATGCCAGTGTTTTGGAGGTCCGGGCGTAATTCTTTGCAGCTGTCTCTGTGTCTCTTTCACACACACACACACACACACACACCTGGTAGTGCTGCCCAGGGACCCAGATGAGCGTGTTGCCTCCATACTCACTCTTCACTCTCCACC
Organism: Silurus aristotelis; assembly: GCF_946808225.1. Lineage (NCBI taxonomy): Eukaryota > Metazoa > Chordata > Actinopteri > Siluriformes > Siluridae > Silurus > Silurus aristotelis. Next base: position 2,165,314 of record NC_139602.1, read on the forward strand.
CTCACCTTTCTATTTCTCTCTGACACTGTAGGGACTTGCGACCTTCGGCGGAGGTCTGTGCAGGATCTCCCCGCCGCTTTCCCCGGAGAAACGGGACAAGTAAGAGCTTCACATCTTTATCCTCCTGGAAAAAAAAGCTCTTCTGCCATGAATGTGCACAAAAAATAAATAATAACATTTCATGCATTTTGAACATTTTCGTGATGATTTTGCAGGAAAGCCGGAACAGCAGCAGGTCGTCCAGTCCGAGCGTAAGGATCACGCCCGACAAAAGCAAATGCTACGGTTACTCTCCCGATGAGCCTGCAGGTACTTACTGTTTCCTGGAGCATGACATCTTCACTTCACTTCACTTAAACTACGAGACGCAAACATGTTCCAGCATGATGATGAATTGGAAAGGCACCTTCACCCTCACCCTCACCCTCACCCACATCAGTAGCTGAATTTACTCACTGGCCCGTTGTGGAGATTTGGGACCACAAAGTCTAGTGTAACATCTTTATTTTTCCAAAAGAAGCACATATATTTCTCCATCACTTTATTTTTCCCATTTTTGCTAAGCAGTGTCTCTGCCACTCTTCCTTTTTTTACTATGTTGCTTGCTTGAAATCCTTCTTTCCTTTTTTTTTTTTTCATTTTTTTCATTTTTGCCTGGTTGCTGGATTTCTTTCTTTATTTGCTTGCTTGCTTTCTTTCTTTTTTTTTTCTTTGCTTGCTTGCTTTCTTGCTTTCTTGATTTCTTTCTTTGCTTGCTTTCTTTCTTTGCTTTCTTTCTTTCTTTGCTATTCTTTCTTTGCTTGCTTGCTTTCTTTTTTTGCCTGCTTGCTTTCTTATCTGGCCATTGTGGTTGAATGAAATCACCACAAAATCTAGTGGAACTTCTTCCCAGAAGAGTGGAGCTCATTATAACGGAATCTGGAGTAAACGTGAAACTGGATTTTCAACAAGAGCAAATGCCATTCTTATGTTCCGGTGTCCACAATCTCTTGTCCATCTAGTGTACTAATAAATGCTTATCTGGAGTAATATAATGATGTACTCAGAGTATCTACTTTGTCTATAACTGACCATATTTGTTCTTTTCTTTGTTTCGTAGACACTAACGGTTGTGATAACTCCATTCCCATGGCGTATTTGACACTGGATCACCAGTTACAGGTACAGGTTCATTTCTAGATGTCTACAGCACACGAGAAAAGAAGGATTCGGATTCAATCAACCTGTATTAAAATATCAACCTGTATTAAAAATACCCACTTTGCATTGCAGACTAACAATCTTTAAGCCTCTTTAATGGTTGTGTGTGTGGGGGGTTTATTTTGATTATTTTTTTCTCGCAGCCGCTTGCCCCATGCCCGAACTCCAAGGAGTCGATGGCGGTCTTCGAGCAGCACTGTAAGATGGCGCAAGAGTACCTGAAAGTGCAGACGGAGATCGCTCTGCTCATTCAGAGGAAGTGAGTTCTGATTGGATGCATCACACACACACACACACACACACACATTCATGACTAGGGTTGCAAAGCAGTGGGAAATTTTTGTTAAAATTTACAGAAACTTTGTCAACTTCATCTTGGGAAATATTTCAAGTTGGAAATGTATCAGGAATTTCTGTGGAATTTTGGGGAATTCAAAATTTCGAAAATATACATTTTTTTGACTTTGATCTAATTGTTAGTATCACTTTGTCATCATTTTGTTTTAAACACAAATGTATGTAACTTGTAATTTTGTAAATTCCCTGTTTATTCCTATGGAAAGTTTCCAGTTTTGAAAATTCAAGGAATTTTTCAGCCCTATTTCCGACACTCGTCTCCAGACACTTAAATATGTTTTTTATACGGATCACAAAGGTAGCTTTTGGTTTTACTCAAGTCCTAGTGGGTTTAAGCTTCTAGGTGTAAGAACAAAGTCTGAACTGGTGAGAGACACACACACGCGCACACACACACACACACACACACACACACACACACACACACACACACACACACACACACTCTTCCACAAGTCTGCAGCTCAGACAGGCACAAAGGCAGGCCTGCTAGCTCAGAGTTTATTTATAGAGCACAACGTGAACGTGGAATCCGCCACATGCGTGCTCACATAGTGTCATACGCTCTGCTCAAGGAAGTGTTGTCACACTGGCAAGATGTTCCACCAGATCTTATGGAGATTTGTGCTCTTTTAATCGACAAGGGCGTTCGTACACTCAGGTATCGATGTAGGTGGGATGAGGAGGCCTGGGGTGTGCTTCAATTCACCCCAAAAGTATATAGAGCCACTCATGATCTTCCATTTTAACCCATGGAAGCTTCATTAAGCTGTTTTTTTAACAAAATGTCCTTCTCTAACATCCAGAGGCGTCCTACACAATTGTGTCACACTGCTATGTGATTGAGGAAGCTTACCACCGTGTGTGTGTGTGTGTGTGTGTAGGAACGAGCTGATCGCCGAACTCGATCAGGACGAGAAGGACCAGCAGAACACGTCTCGCCTGGTGCAGGAGCACAAGAAGCTTCTCGACGAGAACAAGAGCTTGTCCACCTTCTACCAGCAGTGCAAGAAGCAGCTGGAGCTCATCCGCGCACAGCAACAGAAACGACCGGGAACGTCGTGATGGCGTTCCAGGAAGCGGAAAATAAAAAGGAGTCTCAAAAAAAAAAAAACAGGCTCACCGACTCACTTGCACCACGTTTTCCTTTTACGTTCGTTCTTCCTTTTTTTTTTCGCGTCACCCAGTTAATCACTTCCTGTAGCAGCCTGCATTTCGACGCCATGGATTTCGGATCGGATCGGATCATGGATTGAGACTGACCGTGCACGCGCATGCTGCCTCCAGACACAGGATCTAGAGCATTGAAATGCTAGTTTATAACAAAAAAAAAAAAAGAACAAAAAAAAGCAGTGCGCTTGTATACACACCAACGCCACTGTCTGTCCCAATGAGCCAAAGTTCCGCCTTTTTTCTTTCTTTTTTTTAATAGTGGAGCGTGCAGATACGTGGCCTTACGGAAAGACCACGTCTGTGTGAATCCTATCGGTTCGCAGGGGCGTCGGTTCGATCCTTCGCGCCCCCCCCACCCCCCCTTGAAGCCTCCGGCCGTCGATCCTTAAGAATGTGAACACGAAATAAGATTTCAAAAAGAGAAGAAAAAAAAAAAAAACTGGTTTTATTCTTATCTTAGTTCATATCTTACTTTGTTTTAACCTTATGCAAAAATCTTTTATGACATTTGTTTTTTTGCGTGCACCTTTGCACGTCGTACCTCGAACCCAGCGCCTGTGACGAAACGAGGGAGCCTCACGTAATAGGAAAAAAAATGCAATATAAAAAAAAAAAAAACGCTTCGTTATTTTTTTCCTTTCATGAGCTGTCAAACCAGCTTCACGATTGTTATTATTATTTGTAAATTTTATTATTTTTTTTTATCTCTTTTATCATCCACAGAGATTGTACGCTGACTTGCACACATTGTGGACGAAGCTGTAGAATCACGCAGGTTTCGCCCCTGCTTGTCGTTTTTTTTTTTTTTTTTTCGGTTCACATGTTGCCTTAGAGGTTCAATCGCTTGCATTTACTCGCGTTGTAATGAGGCCGACTCGTTAGACGTAATTAACAGTATATAACCAATCAGTGTGCGTGGGTGGTTATTTTATTTTTCGTTTTTTTGTATTTTTTTTATTTCGAAGCGCAGAAACGGAATCGGGAAACTAACACGAACCGGAGTGACGCGAGCCGATCAACCGGCATCCATCTCGCGCTCACCTTTCCGTTTAATTTGCCTGTTTATAGCAGGTGACGTCACTCGTCTCTGATAACTGCAACCTTTTTGGGGGGGGGGGCGTGCGTTTTTGGCTCGGGGGCATCATTCACAATTTTCAAAATTTCTGAGCACGATGGGGAAAAACTAACTTTTGTTTTATTTTTCTTTCCCGGTTCTCATTCTTTCTGTACTGGTTTTTCTTCCTTCCTCAAGTTGCATTTGTATGATGAGTGTGTCTGTATTATGCGTTGTATATAAGACGTCTGGTTTCTTAAGCTATGGGGAGCAGGTTCGCACAGAGGAGTATCGCATCCTGAAATAAAACGGACAGGTGGACACTGTGCAGCCTGAACTGTCTCTGTCTGACATGGGTACCTATCAGAAGTGTTTTTATTACCGGTTTCATTGGGGGGGGGTTATCGGGGTTTTGTTTGGGGGGGTCATCATGTTTTTTTTTATTTTTTTATATCAGGTGCTTCAGGAGGTTTCAAAAGGGTTTTCATATCATCAATAGTTTTCATCTAGGGTTTTTTTTTATTACATTTCAGGGGATTTCATCAGGCTTTTTGTGTCTTTGGTTTAATTAGAATGTTTCTAACAAGGGGTTCATCAGGTTCTTATATATATTTGTTGGTTCATTAGAAGTTCCATCAAGAGTTTTATCATTTAATGTTGTTTTTTTTATCAGGGCTTTCATATCGGGTTTTCATTGTGTTTCATCAGGAAGTTTATCATGTTTTTCATGGTTGTATTTAGGGGTTCATCCAGGCTTTATTTAGGGGTCCATCAGGGTTGTATTTAGGGGTCCATCTGATTTTCATTAGATTTGATTTATATCAGGGGTTTCATCTGGGTTTTCATCTCAGGTGGTTCAACAAGGGTTCATCACATCACGAGTTTTATCAACTCTTAATGATGAGTTTTATATCAGGGGTTTCATCTGCTTTTCATTGGGAGTATTTCTTAAAGGTTTCTTCAGCAGGTTCCCCTGGGTATCCCCCTCCCTTATGCCTCAATGACCTTCCAGCCTGGTTACCACGTTTGGCAGGACGGCCAGTTCTTAGAAGTTTCCTGACTTCTTTCACATTTTAGGGGACCAGGGAGACATTCAGATTTTTAAACATGGTTATACCCTTGACACAATCTGATCAACTTTTTCAGACTTGGGTTTTTTTGTCCTACCTTCACTGTATATTGGTGGACCTTTTATATACATGTGTGTGTGAATATCCAAATGTCCAAGTTCACTACTGACCTCCAGTGCAATCAGGATGCGAAAACAACAAGGATCGATATTTGCCGAATCCAATGTATAACTATTTCAACAAAAAAAGTACATATAATATAATGCCGTCAACTGATTGGTGTGAAACCTTCAAATGGTCACTCGGTGCTGAAGGTGTTTGAGCTCTCTTCAGAAGGGTGTGAGATCGCAGAACCACCAAGCTCCTGCTCAGGCACCTAAGTTGTAAACTGAATTGAATTTGAAGCATTAGGAAAGTGTTTGGAATTGGAGGTGATAGTTTTGGGTTATGATGTAATCAAATGTAAGAGCCAATCACGTTCAACAAAAAATGTTCAACGCTGAACAGTTTAGAGAAGCATCGCAAATCTTTGTCATTTGTGTAACGCTCGCTGTCACCAGAAGAGGGCGACAACGACTTGCACCATCGTGGATGGTCTTGGATCATATTCAAGGTATTGAGGGAAATTTCACTTGACTCAAAGCCTTTAAAACATTTTTTGGCCTTGTAACTCCATTCTTCTGTTTTTTTAGGGCTGTTAATATAAAATGTAGTTTTATACCGAATGTGCTGCGGCCAAAAGTTTTTGGACACCTGACCATCTCTACACTTAGTCCCCATTTAGTGTTAATAAACGAAAAACCTCCATTCTTTTGTTTACAGATGTAAAACTCCAACTCTGTGTTTTTACATTCGATCTTGTGTTGAAATTCTATATGAAGTCATGAATCATCCTGTGGGCAGACTGCATCATCTCACATCATCTCACGCCTGTCTAATGTTCGTCAGCTCTAGAAGTGGAAATCCCTTTGGCCTTTCACTGACAGGGGAAACCCCTCGTGTGTTTGTGTGTAAGTGAGATGAAATACTGACAGGAGTTTTGTTTGCCGAGTTTTATTTTTAACCCTAACAATACTCATCACCTTTACATTGACTCCTCTATACATCAGGAGCTTTTCATGGAAGTGTGGTGTAATCCACCTTCTTCCTAGTTTGAAAAGAGTTTTTTTGTTCTGGGGCTTTGTGTGTGTGTGTGTTTTCTTGACATGAGATACTGTCATGCTGAAGGTTTGGTCTGTAAGTATTCCACAAAAAAAACTGCATGTGGTGAGTTTTTGTTTTCTCAGGTGAATTCAGTTTTATCCTGTAAATGATCTACTTTCTTCTTCTTACCGTTCTTCTTTTTTTTTTTCTTCCTGACACCTTTTCTGCACGCAAGGTTTTTGTTTTCGTCTTTCTTTTTATTTTTTTATTTAATCTATTTAACATGAAGTTTACTTTAGTCATTTTTTTAAGCGTCACAGACTTTTCCGTAGGAAAATTTTTTTTATCTGATTTGTTTTGTACTTCTTTTTTTTTTTATTTCCAGTTTTCTTTGCATGATTTATTAATATTTTTTTCTACATGATTCCATATATTTCCACATAATTCTTGCATTTTTTATATATTTGTTTTTTCCTATAAAGACTCTTCCACTTTTTTTTTTTTCAATTTTATTTACTTGTAGTATTTGTATATATTATATATTTTTTTTATTCTTTTTAAACAAATTTGCATGTGATTTTTTTATTATTATTATTATTTATCCTTTTTTATTTTTTACAAAATTATTGTAGTATTAAGTATTTTTTTATAATTTTTTTTATTATTATTATTATTATTTAATCATGCAAGTGCTTCTTTTGCAAACATTTTCATGACTCATTCTTTGGTTGATTTTTCAGGATAGATTTATTTTCAAATGATTTTTATTTATTAATTTTTATTTTGTTCTCGCATAATTGGTTTTTCACGTGATTTCGGTGACGCTTTTGACCCGTACCATCAACCCTAAACGCTATATTTGACTTTCAAAGAAAGAAAAGAAAAAAAAGAGATTTTGTTTGTCGTTTATTGTTTTGGGCGGCGCCCAATTAGCTCAGGAATCACAGGTAAGACTGCTGTGGGCTGGGAAGCACCACGATCGGGATCGTCACAGACGGACGTCTAGCTTTAAAACGTTTACACTATTCAAACGTCCTATCCATGTCTTTTACTCTTTCAGCACCATGCGCTGTTCCGTGCACACAATAACACTGTTGCCTGCCATCTTGATTAACGGTCTCCGGCCTGTGACAAGTGCGCCACCTATCTACGCTAGCATCCATTTTCATACCTGTAACGTTAAAAGTCCCGGTTTGACTTGAACGTCCATGATACACTTGTATGCCTTCAAAGTTGTGTAAGAGTTTGAGGAAGAACCACATATGGCTGGAAAAGACCAGTCTTCGTGTGGACCTGGCTGATCCCAAACAGCTGAGAACTTAATCAATGGTGGAACTGTAAGGAACGGACATTCGGTGTCACCCACAGGAGCAGGAGTTCCTGCTGAAGTCTGGATCTTCTCAAGGTTTGTTCCTCATGAAGTCTTAGAGTTTTTTTTGCTTACCACCATTCTCATTTTTAAACTAAAATGTTATATTTGTGTCCTACAGACGGAGATCCTTATTTTAGTCCCAATATCTTTCCAGCCCCCCACTTTAACCAATGAGTAAAAGTTTGTACGCCCATTAAGCTCTTCCTGACTGTCCAACATCGCACCAATGGAACGTAGACTCAGCGTTCTTCTGTGATCCTTACGATCATGTTTTGATTGATTTGATTGGTCTATTGATTGATGAAAACCTCCATGAGAGAGAAATAAAGACCGAGGTCTTTCTCTCTTTGTTTTACTTTGCATCTTTCCTTTACTCTGTAGTAACCAGATACTGTACCTTGTTTCTTTATGTTCCACTACCACATGTGTAGGCTCCTCAAGTCCCGGGGCAGGAGCCGCTAGGGCTTCCGGATAATTAATGGACGCCTTCTGACCAATCAGAGCCAAGCGATGAAAGGTAGACACCAGAGACAATTTTTTTTTCTTCCCTTTCCTCATTATTCTACGTTTTATTTTGGTTGCTTTTTCCATGGACAGCATGGTGCAAGAGTAAAAAGGTATATTGATCCATGTGATGCAACCTCGGTGTAAGCGCCAACACTACAGCCTTGTTTGGGTGTGTGTTAGTCGTTCACACACACACACACACACACGGGCGTTCTTTTCTCTGCACGCTTCCTGAAAACTACTTGTGGAGAGCCTCGTCATCATCTTTCTCTTCTTGACAAGACAAAGAAAAAGTTCAGTCGCCTCATTTGCATAGGATCGTCCCTCCGTCTGTCTCTCTCTCTTCTTCTGTCTTTCTGCTTTCTCTCTCTCTCTCTTTCTTTTCTGCTGCACATCTCCTTCATTCCTTTTCTCCCTCTCTTCATCTCTTCTGCTCTTTCTTCCCCTTCCTGCTATCTGTCACTCTTTCCTCTGTTGTCTTCTTTCTCGTCTCTTTGTTTTTCCCTCTCCCTTCTTTCTATCTTTGTCCTTTCTCTCACTCCTTTCTTTCTGCCTTCCCCTTCCCTCTTTGTCACTCTTTCCTCTCTCTCTCCCTTCTCTCTTTCGTTCTGTCCCTCCATTCTCTTCCTTTCTCTTTCAACCTCTTCCTTCTTTTTCCAACATGTCCTTTCTCTCCCTTTATTTTATATTTTTTCCTCTTTCTTTCAATCTTTTCATGCTTTCTTTCTCTCCCTCTCTCTCTTCTTTTTTTTTTTTCTCTTCCCCCTCTCCTTAGTCGCTCGGTAACCATGGCAACTGCCTCCAAGTAGGCTAGAGGCAGTTGAGAATCTTTTTTTTTTTTCTGCCTTTTTTTTTTTTTTTTCCTTTTTTTTAAGAGCGAAATTTGGGTCAGAATATCTGTACAGTCGGCCTATAAATTACTACGTGCTCCAGATCTGTTATTTCATTAATCAGGATGAATCCCTGGCCAGCTGTTGGGATGCGGCCGAGACGACTGAATGGCTTCATACACACACACACACACTCACGGCACACAAAGAGCTTGTGAAAGACAAAGAGCTCATGCCAATGGAGGTGTTGCTCTTTATTGCAGCATGAGCGGTAATCTCTCCTGTGAAAGCGGTTCAGAAAGAAAGAAAGAAAAAGTTCAGGCGGCGTGTCGATGATTTATTCATCATTTATTCTCTGATGAACAAATATTTCTTTTTTTTTTTTTGCTTGTTGTTCCTAGGCTGATCACGCAATTCATTTTGCAGGAGGTGTGAAACCTCGAGATGTTCGGGTGTTTGGTGTATGAGGAGAGTGTGTGTGTGTGTGTGTGTGTGTGTGTGTGTGTGTGTGTGAGAGCGCCCTGACAAGCTGCTACCTTCAGTGTTCGTCACCCGTGAAGTTCAGCATGAAAGTCTCGAGTTTTATTTAAGCACCTGATGATGTCACATCTCCTACTTTCTCTGTCACGGTTGGAAATAGAAATTTACAGTGCTAATGTAAAAAAAAAAAAAGTCTGCATCTTCCAGAAGGTTAAAGATTCTAAACGGGGGATAACATTTTGAGTGCTTTCAGATGATCCAATTTACTCTGATAATAATTTCCACTCTTCTGGGAAGATGTTCCACCAGATTTTGTGGAGGTTTGTCCTTGTTCATTGACAAAGGTGATGATGTAGGTGAGGAGAACCTGCTGTAAAGTTCCATTTCATCCCAAATAGGGGGTTCTATAGGGTGGAGCGCTATAGCAGGCCACTCAAGATCTCCAAGATCAACTGATGTAGAGCATATCTAAAGGGACACTTTTTATGCATCCAAAGGCCAAGTTGTGTGCCTTCAAGGTTGTGCAAAAGGTTTGCAAAAGAACCAAATATGGCTGGAAAAGTCCGGTGTTCCAGTTCTTTTAGCCATATAGTATATAATTAGATGTTGTGGACCTGGTTGATTTATCTTGATGGATTTGCTTGAAAATGAGCAGAAGGAGATGTTCCACTCTAACCCATGGTAAGCATATCGTCATGGAGCTGGCTTTGTGGACTGAGGCTTTGTTATGCTGGCACAGAAAGGAAAATGTCCTGCTACAGGATCTAAAGACTTCCTGTACACTCCGATCAGTTTGAGGAAGAACCACATATAGACAGAGGTGTTTCGGGTGTCCCAATACATTTGACATTGTATATGTTGGAGTAATTCACACCCTGTTTTACACCGCTGTCACAGTGTCTCTCTCTCTCTCTCTCTCTCTCTCTCTCTCTCTTTCTCTCACCTTCCTCCCATTCTATTTCTCACACACTATTAGAAAGATTATGACAGTGGTTTACAGCCCATCAGAGTGTGTGTGTGTGTGTGTGTGTGTGTGTGTGTGTGTGTGTGTGTGTGTGTGTGTGTGTGTGTGTGTGTGTGTGCACGCACAGGAGTTCTGGATCCAGCTCGTGTTTTTTTTGTCTGAGTCACACAAACAAAAAACACAACAAAAAAAACAACCACACAAACAAGCACAACACAAACAATAGCAACCATGCAAACAAACAACAACCACACAAATTGCAAATAAAAACCATAAAAAAGAAACAACTGCACAAACAACCACCATCACACAAGTGTGCGTGTGTGTGTTTGTTCACCATTTGTTTGCTTTCACTTAAATTTTAGCCTGATTTTCATTATTATTAATATTATTATTATTGTTGTTGTTGTTGTTGTTGTTGATGACTGAATAAACTCTGACCTTTTAAACTAACTTTACACCCCCCCCCACCACCACCACACACACACACACACACGGACACACACACACATACACGAAGAGTGTCTTAAAACCAAACGATGATGTTAAATCTCAACATATTGTACAAAGGAAGAACACACTCTGGGGTGCCAAAACCAAAACGATGAAATCCCTTGAATATCATCCACCCACACACACCCACACACCCACCCCCACACACACGCACACACACACACACACACACACACACAGAAGCATGCAGGGCTGCCTACAAATCCACATCCGCCTACACTTGGCTTGCTTGAAGAACGTCAGCTAACATGTCAGGCATCAAAAACATGAGCGTGGAATCGTAGTGACCCACCAATGTGAAGAAAAAGGGAAAAAAAAAAGACGTGTCACGTTTTCACACATCAGTTCAAAAAACTGACAGAAACCCAACGTGCGCATTACATTCCCCTTTCTCTGAAATCGAGTGTGAACATCTGACCTCTAGTTTTTTGGTATTGCCTGCCTGTGTGTGTGTGTGTGTGCGTGTGTGTGTGTGTGTGTGTGTTTTTTTTTTTTTTTTTTTTGGGGGGGGGGGGTTTGCATCCTGTGTGACCTGCCCCTGCTGCTTGCAAGTGGGTGTGGATTTAACACCTACGTTTCTTTTTCTCTTTTCACACGAATCGCAGAAATCTCTTACAATCAAGGGCTTGTTCCAAAATTATTGGCACCCTCGATGAAACCGAATGAGCAAAAGACGTCACTGTAATCGTCTATAAACGACCTGTTCATATCATGTCGTAGTGCAGTTATAACTATTATACAGAAATATATATAAATATATAAATATACAGTATATGGCACCCAGTCCAAAATTAGTCTATATTAGTAGTCTATATTTAAAAAATATATAATAATCCAGTAGGTCGTGCAGTCTATATTCCACACTGTATATATAATCCAGTAGGTCGTGCAGTCTATATCCCACACTATATATAATCCAGTAGGTCGTGCAGTCTATATCCCACACTATATATAATCCAGTAGGTCGTGCAGTCTATATCCCACACTATATATAATCCAGTAGGTCGTGCCGTCTATATCCCACACTATATATAATCCAGTAGGTCGTGCAGTCTATATCCCACACTATATATAATCCAGTAGGTCGTGCAGTCTATATCCCACACTATATATAATCCAGTAGGTCGTGCCGTCTATATCCCACACTATATATAATCCAGTAGGTCGTGCAGTCTATATCCCACACTATATATAATCCAGTAGGTCGTGCAGTCTATATCCCACACTATATATAATCCAGTAGGTCGTGCAGTCTATATCCCACACTATATATAATCCAGTAGGTCGTGCAGTCTATATCCCACACTATATATAATCCAGTAGGTCGTGCAGTCTATATCCCACACTATATATAATCCAGTAGGTCGTGCAGTCTATATCCCACACTATATACAGTGAGGAAAATAAGTATTTGAACACGCTGCTATTTTGCAAGTTCTCCCACTTAGAAATCATGGAGGGGTCTGAAATTGTCATCGTAGGTGCATGTCCACTGTGAGAGACATAATCTAAAAGAAAAAAATCCAGGATTCACAATATATGATTTTTAAACTATTTATTTGTATGATACAGCTGCAAATAAGTATTTGAACACCTGTCTATCAGCTAGAATTCTGACCCTCAAAGACCTGTAAGTCTGCCTTTAAAATGTCCACCTCCACTACATTTATTATCCTAAATTAGATGCACCTGTTTGAGGTTGTTAAATGCATAAAGACACCTGTCCACCCCATACAATCAGTAAGAATCCAACTACTAACATGGCCAAGACCAAAGAGCTGTCCAAAGACACTAGAGACAAAATTGTACACCTCCACAAGGCTGGAAAGGGCTACGGGGAAATTGCCAAGCAGCTTGGTGAAAAAAGGTCCACTGTTGGAGCAATCATTAGAAAATGGAAGAAGCTAAACATGACTGTCAATCTCCCTCGGACTGGGGCTCCATGCAAGATATCACCTCGTGGGGTCTCAATGATCCTAAGGAAGGTGAGAAATCAGTCCAGAACTACACAGGAGGAGCTGGTCAATGACCTGAAAAGAGCTGGGACCACCGTTTCCAAGGTTACTGTTGGTAATACACTAAGACGTCATGTTTTGAAATCATGCATGGCACGGAAGGTTCACCTGCTTAAACCAGCACATGTCCAGGCACGTCTTAAGTTTGCCAATGACCATTTGGATGATCCAGAGAAGTCATGGGAGAAAGTCATGTGGTCAGATGAGACCAAAATAGAACTTTTGGGTCATAATTCCACTAAACGTGTTTGGAGGATGAAGAATGATGAGTACCATCCCAAGAACACTATCCCTACTGTGAAGCATGGGAGTGGTAGCATCATGCTTTGGGGGTGTCTTTCTGCACATGGGACAGGGCGACTGCACTGTATTAAGGAGAGGATGACTGGGGCCATGTATTGCGAGATTTTGGGGAACAACCTCCTTTCCTCAGTTAGAGCATTGAAGATGGGTCGAGGCTGGGTCTTCCAACATGACAATGACCCGAAGCACACAGCCAGGATAACCAAGGAGTGGCTCTGTAAGAAGCATATCAAGGTTCTGGCATGGCCTAGCCAGTCTCCAGACCTAAACCCAATAGAGAATCTTTGGAGGGAGCTCAAACTCCGTGTTTCTCAGCGACATGCAAGAAACCTGACTGATCTAGAGATCTGTGTGGAGGAGTGGGCCAAAATCCCTCCTGCAGTGTGTGCAAACCTGGTGAAAAACTACAGGAAACGTTTGACCTCTGTAATTGCAAACAAAGGCTCCTGTACCAAATATTAACATTGACTTTCTCAGGTGTTCAAATACTTATTTGCAGCTGTATCATACAAATAAATAGTTTAAAAATCATATATTGTGATTTCTGGATTTTTTTTTTTAGATTATGTCTCTCACAGTGGACCTGCACCTACGATGACAATTTCAGACCCCTCCATGATTTCTAAGTGGAAGAACTTGCAAAATAGCAGGGTGTTCAAATACTTATTTTCCTCCCTGTATAATCCAGTAGGTCGTGCCGTCTATATCCCACACTATATATAATCCAGTAGGTCGTGCCGTCTATATCCCACACTATATATAATCCAGTAGGTCGTGCAGTCTATATCCCACACTATATATAATCCAGTAGGTCGTGCAGTCTATATCCCACACTATATATAATCCAGTAGGTCGTGCAGTCTATATCCCACACTATATATAATCCAGTGGGTCGTGCAGTCTATATCCCACACTATATATAATCCAGTGGGTCGTGCAGTCTATATCCCACACTATATATAATCCAGTAGGTCGTGCAGTCTATATCCCACACTATATATAATCCAGTAGGTCGTGCAGTCTATATCCCACACTATATATAATCCAGTAGGTCGTGCAGTCTATATCCCACACTATATATAATCCAGTAGGTCGTGCCGTCTATATCCCACACTATATATAATCCAGTAGGTTAAGTAATCTTTACTACAAAAAATTATATACGTTCCAGATTAAGCAGTTTATATACCAAAAATATGTTAAATGAGTAAAGTGGTCTGTTCCCCCCAATACATTTATAATCCAAATTATTAAGTAGTCTAAATCCTGAAATATATATACGATCCAGTAGGTTAAGAAGTTTATTTTCCAAAATATATATAATCCAGTAGATTAAGTGGTCTATATTCCAAAGTATATAAAATCCAGTAGGTTTTAGTTTATATCCCAAAATATTTGGAATCCAGTAGGTAAAGTAACCTTTATCCCAACATATGAACAGTTCAGTAGATTAAAAGATCAAAGTATAAACAATCCTGAAGCCTGAATAGCTGAAATCCCACCAGGCCTTTCTTGGTCCCTCAGGCTTCATATCTGTCCACTCACTTAGGTTGTCAATGAATTGAAAACAAATTGCGCAGGTTAATATTGTCCCCCGGAAACCCATTCTTGATAGCCACCTCAAATTTCAACCCGATACCTTGTGAAGAGTGTTTGCTTCCTTCTTATGCTGGTTATATTCCCTACACAAACACACACACACACACACACACACACACACACACACATACCTGGCAGTGCAGGAAGGGAAGCCTTGCATGCACTGCAGGTAACCTGAGCAGGCTGAGTCTGAGCTTGGTGTTGTGAATGGCGGTTAGAGTTGTTTCCCTTCGGGCTCCTTCAGTAATTGACGTAATCTCAGTCTCTGGCTCTTAGAAAGTTAATCTGACTGGCACAACTTGTCCTCACATCTTTTAGGGGGCCTCTGTCAAGGCCTGCCTCACCTCACCGCCGTTCTCCTGGCACGTCGGCAGGGTTTCGCCTGCGACCGCAACGTCAATTATACTGAGCCCGAAATGAGTCATCGGCGGCCCAAGCGTGACTCCGTGACCAAGCGCGCCTGCCTTTTTTTTTTTTTCTTTTTTTTTTTAAAGGAGCTTGTTTTGATTTTACACCAAACCTGAACGGTATGAGTCAACCTCTTTCGGCTGCTGCAGGATTCGACAAGCAGCCGCTGACTTCTGTGCTCTTGGGTTTACAGTGCCCTGATCGCTTCGAGATACGTGTGTCCTTCACACTTCTGTAAAACCCGAAAGAGTTACTGGGACCGGGGTTTCGCACAATCGTCTTGTGCTTGTTTACGTTCCACATCCGTGCAGGCGAATGGAGACTCGGTCTTTCATTCTGCCTGTATGTCCTAAAATATCTTCTTGACGAGTTCCGAGGGGTGCAGATCGTTTTGTGAACACCGGACCTGGTGTGTTTTTTCAAAGGTCCCATTCCACATTGAGCCCCCATTTGCTCTTATAATAAACTCCACTCTTCTTGGAAGATGTTCCACTAGACTTTGTGGAGATTTGTGCTCATTCAGACACAAGGTTGTTAGTAAACACAGGTACTAATATAGGAAGTGAGGAAGCCTGGGGTGTGTTCCAAATCACCCCTAAGTTATAGAGTTCAATAGAGTAGATTGCTCAAAATCTTCCACACACTTCCAACCCATGGAAAGCAGATCTTCATTGATCTGGCTGTGTGCACAACAAATGTCAAACTACCACAGGACCTTCTATACAATGATGTGCCTCCAACGTTGTTGTTTTTTTATATGCATATGGCTGGAAAAGTCAGGTGCCCCAATACTTTAGTCGGATAGAGTGTAGGTAACACGGGATTCAACATCTGGAAAGCATGAGAGAAATCTGTTCCTCATCAAGTCATATGGTATAAAACAATATTTCCTGTCGTGACTCGTATACTTTTCTCCTTTTAAGGCAAACTTCAGTGTAGTTCGCTCGGTTTCTTTGGGTCCGATTTTAAGATCTAAAGCACTTGAAATGGAAGTTCGGTGCATTAAGGAGTAAAAAGGAATGAAAAAACGAAGAGAAATGCAGAAGGTCATATTTCGTCTCATTTACAAGTCTTTACGTGTCCATTGTAGGATCCGGTGAAGTCACAGTGTCTTTTGAGGCTTGAAACGCTAGTCAGAACCCTGTCAATGTGAAGGGTGTGTTCGTTTTAAAGTCATACAGGCATTCGTTTTTGGTATTATATTGTTGCTAGGCAACAAGGAATATGGACGCCAAGCATAAGCTAGCGGAACTGGTTACCATATTTCTAGCTAACATATATGAAACCTATTGAATAAGGAATTGGAACTCCCCCAGATCTCCTCACCTCACGTACAGCAGTACCTGACTTAACTAATACCCATGTGGCTGAACGAATGAGCACAAAGTCTAGTGGAACATCTTCCCAGAAGAGTGGAGCTTATTAAAAGAGAAAATGGGGATGAAATGTGGAATCTGATGTTTAAAAAGAAGAACATACCAACCTTAAGATCAGGAATCCACACTTTTTTTCAGACTTAGAAGTCGAGCAGGAGATTAAAACTTTGTATTGAAAACTCTGTCCATCATTGCATTGCACACACATGATGTCCTGAAGGTCCTATCGTTCCAAGAAGATCAGTTTAGAAGATTCTGTAGCTCAGCGAAAGAAACGTGCACAAAAGGAAAATTTGACCCTTAATGGCTGAAGCTTCTGAGACATATATCGTCGCTTTTATGCTCTGTCTGGAATGCGGGACATTTCTGAGAAACGTCTTCGCATGTTACAAAACAAAAGAAGAAATCGATGCCACATCAGTGAAACGAGTCAAAGAAGGAGATCTTGTGGCTGATGTGTGCATGTTTTGAGGTAAACAATTTCGATCCAGGTGAAATCCCTCAGCTCGGCTCGGCTCAGCTCTCTATCTCCGCCCGCTTTCGTTATTACTTTCACACCTTCTCTCTATTGATTAATGCCAGTTAGATGTGGTGCATTCGTTCATTAAGGGGGCGGGACAAAGTGAGAGCGCTGTCAAACTTTTCTCTCATTGGCTCTCAATCTGTTTGTTTCATCATTCGGGAAGTTTCACCCTTTTTACCAGAGAGAAAATGGTCAAGGAGTGCAGGAATACCTCTGTGTGTGTGTGTGTGTGTGTGTGTGTGTGTGTGTGTGTGTGTGTGTGTGTGTGTGTGTGTGTGTGTGAGAGAGCGCTGTCAAACTTTTCTCTCATTGGCTCTCAATCTGTTTGTTTCATCATTCAGGAAGTTTTACCCTTTTTACCAGAAAAAAGCATTCGTTCATCAAGGGGGCGGGACAAAGTGAGAGCGCTGTCAAACTTTCCTCTCATTGGCTCTCAATCTGTTTGTTTCATCATTCGGGAAGTTTCACCCTTTTTACCAGAGAGGAAATGGTCAAGGAGTGCAGGAATACCTCTGTGTGTGTGTGTGTGTGTGTGTGTGTGTGTGTGTGTGTGTGTGTGTGTGTGTGTGTGTGTGTGTGTGGTAAAAGAAGTGTAAAGTGATTGTAAAGGGATGTGAAAAGAGTGTAAAGGGAATGTTAAAGGTGTGTAAAAGGAGTGTAAAGTGACAGTAAAAAGGACTTGAAGTGACTATAGAGAGAATGTGCAAGAAGTGTAAAGTAACTGTAAAGGGAATCTAAAAAGAGTGTAAAGTAACTGTGAAGGGAATCTAAAAAAGAGTGTAAAGTAACTGTAAAGGGAATCTAAAAAGAGTGTAAAGTAACTGTAAGGGGAATCTAAAACAGAGTGTAAAGTAACTGTGAGGGGAATCTAAAACAGAGTGTAAAGTAACTGTGAGGGGAATCTAAAAAAAGAGTGTAAAGTAACTGTGAGGGGAATCTGAAAAAAGAGTGTAAAGTAACTGTGAGGGGAATCTAAAAAAAAAAAGTGTAAAGTAACTGTGAGGGGAATCTAAAAAAAGAGTGTAAAGTAACTGTGAGGGGAATCCAAAAAAAGAGTGTCAAGTAACTGTGAGGGGAATCTAAAAAAAGAGTGTAAAGTAACTGTGAGGGGAATCTAAAAAAGAGTGTCAAGTAACTGTGAGGGGAATCTAAAAAAAGAGTGTAAAGTAACTGTGAGGGGAATCTGAAAAAAGAGTGTAAAGTAACTGTGAGGGGAATCTAAAAAAAGAGTGTAAAGTAACTGTGAGGGGAATCTAAAAAAAGAGTGTAAAGTAACTGTGAGGGGAATCTAAAAAAAGAGTGTAAAGTAACTGTGAGGGGAATCTAAAAAAGAGTGTAAAGTAACTGTGAGGGGAATCTAAAAAAAAAAAGTGTAAAGTAACTGTGAGGGGAATCTAAAAAAAGAGTGTAAAGTAACTGTGAGGGGAATCCAAAAAAAGAGTGTCAAGTAACTGTGAGGGGAATCTAAAAAAAGAGTGTAAAGTAACTGTGAGGGGAATCTAAAAAAGAGTGTCAAGTAACTGTGAGGGGAATCTAAAAAAAGAGTGTAAAGTAACTGTGAGGGGAATCTGAAAAAAGAGTGTAAAGTAACTGTGAGGGGAATCTAAAAAAAGAGTGTAAAGTAACTGTGAGGGGAATCTAAAAAAAGAGTGTAAAGTAACTGTGAGGGGAATCTAAAAAAGAGTGTAAAGTAACTGTGAGGGGAATCTAAAAAAGAGTGTAAAGTAACTGTGAGGGGAATCTAAAAAAAAAGTGTAAAGTAACTGTGAGGGGAATCTAAAAAAAGAGTGTAAAGTAACTGTGAGGGGAATCCAAAAAAAGAGTGTCAAGTAACTGTGAGGGGAATCTAAAAAAAGAGTGTAAAGTAACTGTGAGGGGAATCTAAAAAAGAGTGTCAAGTAACTGTGAGGGGAATCTAAAAAAAGAGTGTAAAGTAACTGTGAGGGGAATCTGAAAAAAGAGTGTAAAGTAACTGTGAGGGGAATCTAAAAAAAGAGTGTAAAGTAACTGTGAGGGGAATCTAAAAAAAGAGTGTAAAGTAACTGTGAGGGGAATCTAAAAAAGAGTGTCAAGTAACTGTGAGGGGAATCTAAAAAAAGAGTGTAAAGTAACTGTGAGGGGAATCTGAAAAAAGAGTGTAAAGTAACTGTGAGGGGAATCTAAAAAAAGAGTGTAAAGTAACTGTGAGGGGAATCTAAAAAAAGAGTGTAAAGTAACTGTGAGGGGAATCTAAAAAAAGAGTGTAAAGTAACTGTGAGGGGAATCTAAAAAAAAGAGTGTAAAGTAACTGTGAGGGGAATCTAAAAAAAAGAGTGTAAAGTAACTGTGAGGGGAATCTAAAAAAGAGTGTAAAGTAACTGAGAGGGGAATCTAAAAAAAGAGTGTAAAGTAACTGTAAAGGGAATCTAAAAAAGAGTGTAAAGAGAATGTAAAAAGGAATTAAAAGTGACTATACAGGGAATGTGCAAGGAGTGTAAAGGAAATGTAAAAGGAGTGTAAAGTGACTGTATATGGAATGTGCACGGAGTGTAAATTGACTGTAAAAAAAAAAAAAAAAAGAGATGATGTAAAAATAAAACATGAAACTTGGAAGAGACTGTAAAGGGAATGTAAAAGGAGTGTAAAAAAAATCTAAAAGGATTGTAAAGCAACTGTAAAGAGAACTTAAAGTGACAGTAAAGGGAATGTAAACGGAGTGTACAGGAAGCATGAAGAAGTGGACACGGGAAATAAAAGGAGTGTAATGAGAGTGTGAAGAGATTGTAAAGTATGTAAAGGGAATGTAATAAGACATTAAGTGAAATAAAGAGTGCGTAAAAAGAGAATGTGAAGATTTTTTTAAAAAGGAACTGAAACAGAATGTAATGGGAACGTAAATAAAATGCAGAGAAACCTAAATGTGTGCCACGTGTGCAGTCACCTGACTACATTTTACTCGTTTTTACAGAATCACACAAATGTTGTTGGCATTGAAACAGAATCTTGAGAACGCATTCAACCTGAGCACTGAATCTACTCCAGAAACTTCATGAATTAAGTTCCAGAAGTTGGGTTTTGAAGACACATAGCTCAAGTTGGCAGACTCTTCTCGGTCCTAACACCTTACTTCCTCTCTCTCTCTCTCTCTCTCACACATTTCCTTATCCTGTTGCAGGTATCTAATCTGCAAGAACATCCTACATCCCTTCTATCCTCCAGAAAAATGATCTAAACCTGTTATTTCCTTCAACGTACATTTCTTTTTCTTCGTTCTGAATGCCTCTCTCTGCCAGATGTCCATGTATTCTCCAAAATGTTCTCCACACTTTCGATCTTTTCTCCACAACACAAGGACGGACCCTCTGCCCTCAGCTCAATGTTGTGTATTTGTTTTTTTCTCTCACTCAAGTCGTTGCTTCTTGTTTTTGGTTCCTGATCTGAAGGGAGGACGAGACGGTTCACTTTCACAGGATCGCTCAGTGGCAGGAAGAGGAAACGCTGAGATCTCCAGCAGAAAAACACACACCAGCTAGTCTGCTACACTGATTATTTGCTAATCTCACTCTCTCTCTCTCTCTCTCTCACACACACACACACACACACACACACACACACACACACAGCAAGAGGGAGGAGATGTTCACGCAGAAGTGGAGATATTTTTAGGTTTTTGTGGGCTGCATTCACAACAACAGGAGCCACGAACAACACACACACACACACACACACACACACACACACAAATATGAATGGTTTTATAATTAAATTCCAAATAAAATACACTAAATCATGCAGTGCCTGCTGAATGTGTGGAAACACCTAGACTTTTATGATTTTGTAAACACACGTCTTCAATAAACGACAGAATGGACATTTTTGTCTTTAACAGAAGAACTTGTGTAAGACGGAGAACAGGAGAGATGTTAGCAGACTGCCTCACCCCCACAATCAAACATCAAGCTTAATGGTTTGGGGATGTTTTGAAGCAGGGGCTGGTTGAAGACCAACACGGCTTCCATTCCTTTCTTCAACACCATGCAATTCCATCCGGACTGCGGTTGATTGGAACCGACTTCACCATAACAACAAGACGATGAGACAAAGCGTACGTCCGAGCTCTGAAATCCTTATTAATGGCCTTCCCAGTCACAGCACCTGAATCCTGTTCAACTGCTCTGGGATGAACCACTTTGGTTCATAAAAATCTCTCATTTGGGGACATGCATGTGCCTTTTCAAAAACTGTGTTTCTACACTTTTTTACAGTATATAAAAAAATCCCAGTGTTTGTTAATATTTGTTATGATTATCATTATTTACATTTTTACAAAGTTACATTTGTCCAATTTTTTTGTAATTGAATTGATTCACTGTTTTACTCACTCATTCGTATTTTATTTAATATCTATTTATTAATCATTTCTGTATTCATGCTTATTTATGTATTTATAGAATTATATTGTATATTGAAGTTTGTTTTTTTCAGGATTGTGATTGGGACTGCATTACCCAACAGCCACTGCACTTTGTCCATGTCTTTGGCGTTTGTCCGTGTCCTTGCTCAGGCTCATGCTCAGGTTTGGGTTTTATTAGATTTTTTTGTTGTTGTTTTAAGTTATTTTGTGTTTTATGCTTTGCTAAAATAAAAAGAATTCTGCACCTGCATCATCTATAAATGATCATAAAATAATAATCTTCCTCATCATCATCATCATCATGATTATCATTATTATTACTACTAGTATTAACAATACTATTTCTTACATTTTTCAAATACTCCTCCTCCTCCCCCTCCCCCTCCCCCTCCTCCTTATCATCATCATTAGTATTATTAGTAATAGTAATAAAGATACTACACATTTCTTAAGTATATTGTATACATCATTATTATTAGTGGTAGTAGTGAAGATATTAATATTTCTTAATTCTGTGGTATACATCATCATCATCATCATCCTCATCACATTCATTACTGTGGCATACATCATCATCATCATCATCATCATCATCATTATCATCAGTTAGCATTATTACTATCATCATTCATTAAAAAAGTAGTTGTAAATGTACTTATAAGTGCTATACATAATCATTATCATCCCCATTATTATTATTATTATTATTATTATTATTATTATTATTAGTAGTAGTAGTAGTAGTAGTAGTATTAATGGTAGTAGTAGTACTAGTAGTTGTAATAGTAAAGGAACTTGTATTTCCTAAAACAGTGTGGTATCTGTCAGTGTGGCAGGAAGAGGACAGAAACTACACTTCCCAGCAGCCAGCAGCAGTAGTAGTAGTAGTAGTAGTAGTAGTAGTAGTAGTAGTAGTAGTAGTGGTGGTGGGATAGTAGTAGTATTAGAAGTATTAGTATTAGAAGTAGTAGTAGTAGTAGTAGTAGTAGTAGTAGTAGTAGTATTAATAATAGTAGTAGTAGTAGTAGTAGTAGTAGTAGTATTAATAATAGTAGAAGTAGTGGTAGTAGTAGTAGTATTAATAATAGTAGAAGTAGTAGTAGTAGAAGAACTAGTAGAGGTAGTAGTAGTAGTAGTAGTAGTAGTATTAGTGGTAATAGTAGTAGTAGTATTAATAATAGTAGTAGTAGAACTAGTAGTCGAAGTAGTAGTATTAATGGTAGTATTAGTGGTAGTATTATTATTAGTAGTAGAAGTAGTATTAGTTGTTGAAGTATTAGAAGAAGTAGTAGTAGTATTAGAAGTAGTATTAGTTATTGTATTATTATTATTATTATTATTATTATTAGAAGAAGTAGTATTAGAAGTAGTATTAGTTGTTGTAGTAGTAGTATTAGTATTATTATTATTATTAGTAGTAGTAGTAGTAGTAGTAGTAATAGTAAAGGAACTAGTATTTCCTAAACAGTGTGGTATCTGTCAGTGTTGCAGGAAGAGGACAGGAACTACACTTCCCAGCAGCCTCTGCATGTCACAAGTCACTCGCTTCACACACCTGTTTCTTGTTTTATGTTAATCAGCACCGCTCCGTTACTTCCAGTGTTTGTGAGTTTATGTGAAGTTTCTGTTAAACTCATATCGGGGTTTTTTGCGTTGCGTGCCGCAGTTCTGCTGATAGTCTGCATGATGATGTTTTTTGCATGAATATTTTAGTTGTTTCTTCTACTTTGTAAAAAACAAACAAACAAAAAAGCTCTGCACTTGCATTCACTGGCTTTGCATCATCATCATCATCATCATCATCATCATCGATAAATGGATAAAATTTTGTCATTACACAGAAGAGGTGTTTAAAAAAAAAGCATATGATTTATATGAAAAAAGGGAAATGAAAGGATTTATAGTTAGTAGTAGTTGAGGCACTAGTAAATCTTAAATCTGTGCTTATACATCATTAATATCATTATTATAATTAGTAGTAGTAGTAGTGAGGGTACCAATAAGTCTGTCATCATCAGCATTATTATTATTATTATTATTATTATTATTATTATTATTATTATTATTATTATTATTATTATTGTGTTTATTATTAGTAGTATTAGTATTAGTAATAAAGGTATTTATATTTCTTATACATGTTTATTATACATTATTATTGTTCATCAATATTTTTATTGTTTTTGTTCAAATGAATAAACAATACAGAATGTATTATAAAATAAACGGTTAATTAATAACGCTAATGATGATGATGATGATGATGATGATATTATTTTATGCCTTTTTTTTTCTTTTTATACACACAGGTGTATGTGGAAGTGTGGAAGTGAGGGACTTGTAAGCGTTTCCGGTTTCCCAGCTCCGCTCCTCTGCGGTCTGGATTCGGGTTCATTCGGAGCCCGGGCGCTAATTAGAGCCGTTAATTGGTCCGGCTCGGTTCTCCAATTATACCCGACCACACACACACACACACACACACACACACACCTCCCTTTTATTCGTTTTCCTCCTCCTACTCTTGTCTTTTCCTCGAGCTCTCCGCGCGCTCCCGTTCCCCTCGATTCTCCAAGCTCGGTTACGCGCATTCCTCGGCGCAGGCGCGAGTGAGGAGGAGCAGCTTGTGAATGAGCGTGGCGGTGACGTCACTCGGCGACTGTCAACAATGTGGCGATTGAGGGGAGGAGGAGGAGGAGGAAGAGGCGTTCTGCTCTAGTGTAACAAACAGAGGAGACGGAGAGCGGCAACGCCGCACACGAGCCCCACGCACACGCACGCGCGCGCGCACACACACACACACACACACACACACACACACACACGCATTTATACGCATTACACACACACACACACGCGCTCGAACGAGCGCGCGCTGACGTTGCGCCGAACAGAAACAACGCTCTTTATCCAATCCGAACTTCCTTTTTTCTTTTCTTTTTTTTTTTTTTTTGAAAGAAAAAACAACACCTCCAGGACACGAGCGAGGGGGTTTATTTTTATTATTATTTTTAATATATATGTTTGCTCTTTTTTATTGATGCACAAGCTGAATCCCCCCCTGTGCAGCCCGGGTGGGCTTTAGGAGCGCGCGAGGAAGTCATCATGTGAAGGGAAAGAACATACACCACGCACACACTCGCAGAAGAACACCAACCGGACAGAAAAGGAAAAAAAAAGAAAAGAAAGAGAGAGAGAGAGAAAGAGAGAGACAGAGAGAGAAAGAAAAACACAGGGCTGGATCGCGAGGAAACGAAAGTGTGAAGGTGAGTCCGCTTTGAGTGTGTGTGTGTGTGTGTGTGTGTGTGTGTGTGTGTGTGTGTGTGTGTGGAGAGAGAGAGAGAGAGAGAGAGAGAGAGAGAGAGAGAGAGAGAGAGAGAGAGAATCCTCTCAGCTTTTGACGGCACTGAGCTCCAGCAACACACACACATGCACACACACACACGCACATGCACACACACACATGCACACACACAGTATATCCGAAACCGGACCCTGTTTTGCTTTGCGGCTTTGTTTGTTTGTTTGTTTGTACGGCAGCACGCGTATCCCCAATCGCGCGCGCGCGCCACAACAGTCGGTATGAAGCTTCCTAATAAGTGCATGTGTCAATAATACGCGACACCGGGCCGCGTCCCAAATCGCATTGCATACTTGAGGGCACATTAGTAGACAGCAGACTCTGTGTGTGTGTGTGTGTGTGTGTGTGTGTGTGTGTGTGTGTGTGTGTGTGTGTGTGTGTGTGTGTGTGTGATTGGTGGTGGTGGTTGTTGTTGTTCGGCAGTAGCCAAAAGGTAAAAGAGGAGGCACGGCTCTTTGTTTTTTCTTTTTCTTCTATGAGAAGAAAAAGTAGCTGTCAAATGCCGAAGGGCCTCGAGCGAGCTAACGAGGACACAATACAGGGGACCCGAGAACCAAGAACACCCCTCCCTCCCTTTCTCTCTTTCTCTTTCACTCACTCACACGGTCCTGTTTACTTCATCATTCATCCTCTTTTTCCGTCCGGGACAGAGGGTAAGATCTAAGCTTGGAGGGGGTTACCAGGGGTTACCAGGGGTGCCATTATTTTTTTGCATTCCCAGCAGGAGAACTGTTCGTACCCCGGCTCGTACAAATACATGCATATAACAATATTTCTGGAACGAGGTTCCTATAGGAACCGGACACGTTTCTGGAACCGTTGCACCACGAGGTCTTTCGTTCTTTTAGCCTCCTCTGGAACCCACATAGAACCGTAGACGTGTTTAGATGTTTGCGCACTCACTTTCCTCAGCAAGTGTAAAAAAAGGTGTAACTATGGATGTGAACCTTCTGTGGGTTCAAGGAACGGTACCCTCTTTTTTGTAGGACCCATATTGTGGTTTTACTTGTTTTTGAAGGGGTTCTAAGAACCTCCTGTCAGGAACCTTTGCACCAAGAGATCTTTTGTTGGTTTTAGTGGAACACGTTTCTTATCATTTGCTTCCACAAAGAAACTTTCGACACGTGTAGAAAAAAAACATGCATCCTAAATAGCTGTTGTCGGCGAGTGGTACCCTTAGCTGGAACTCTAAGGGTGCTCTAGATATAGATATAAGTACCGTTCCCCAGCCGGTCATGTGATAAGAGTTCAAGATGCCCTCATAGTTACACGTTCTCACACGCTCAGGTGTAAAAAGAGAAGTGGTGGAACTCTGTGAGACTTTTGGAAGGTGCACTTGACAAGGAACCGTACCCCCATTTTCTTTTTTCTGTAGGACCTGTACTGTGGTTCTACGTTTATTTGAGAAGGTTCTAGGAACCTTTTCCCGATTCACATTCCTCCAAGGAAGCATTCGAGGAAGAGACCAGGAACTTTTGTTTTGTTGAACCGTCTACAGATGAAACCTCTCGGGCGTGGGAACGGTTTCTGTTTTGCTGGTTTCGCAGGAACCTTTTTTTTTTTTTTGCTTCTAGAAAAAGAAATGGCAGAAAGGTGAATGGAATTTGTTTGTTTGTTGCCCCAGTGATTGAGGTTCTCTGGAGGACCATCAGCTGCTTGTCTTGTGTTGTGCAACTTTGCATCAGTGCAGTAATGCAGCAGTGCAAATCTTTTCTTTCAGCTACACATCTGTCCAGTGAAGTGCGTGTGTGTGTGCAGCAGCACCATCATCATCATTCTTCATCCTCATTCTTTCATGCCGCACGAAAGCGCGAGCTACGCGTTTGCGCCTCGCGCGCTTTGTTCCCTCCAGCGGAGCCCCGTGCATTACATTACATTAATCCGCATTATTAGATCCGCGGAAATATGCTCGCGCGTGCGTGTGTGAGATCTTTCGGGTTGGTAGGACAGGAGGAGGAGGAGGGGGTTAAAGAGCCACGCGGCCATTTTAACACGTGAAAAAGAAAAGAAAAGAGAGAGAGAGAGAGAGAGAGAGAGAGAGAAGTGACGGAATGTCGCGCGGAAGGAGAACGCAGGTGTCAATAGGCAGCGAATGCGAGGTTGCCAGGTTGGGAGAGTTCCCTCGCGCACGCGGGGGTCTGTTCTTGGAATATGGTGGGAAAAAGAGCGAACCGAGATGTAGCCAGTGTCCAGCAGAGGGCTTTTGTTGTTGCTGTGATCTTGACTGGCAAATTTCATGGAACTTTAAAGCGAAATCAAATAAAATACACCGTAAAATATTTGCACATCATTACATAGTCTACTTGTGTAAAGTCTATTGCGCGTGCGAGACCCGTGTGTAAAAAATACGCTCGTAAAGGTTATATGTGCAAAGATTGTGCGTTGAAAAAACTATTCACAAAAGTGAATCCATGTGCGTAAAGATCACGTGCGTAAAGTTTGCGCGTAAACGTTACGTACGTCAAGAGTGCATGTAAAATCTACATCCATAAAGAGTACGTGCATAAAAAAAAATGTACGTAAAGATTATACGCGTCGGCATGTGGTAAAGTCTGTGTGTAAAGTCTGTGTGTAAAGTCTGTGAGCTTGAAGATGATGTCCATGAAGTTTGTGTGTAAAGTCTGTGTGTAAAGTCTGTGCGTAAAGTCTGTGAGCTTGAATATGATGTCCATGAAGTCTGTGTGTAAAGTCTGTGCGTAAAGTCTGTGCGTAAAGGCTGTGTGTAAAGTTTGTGCATAAAGTCTGTGAGCTTGAAGATGATGTCCATGAAGTCTGTGTGTACAGTCTGTGTGTACAGTCTGTGCGTAAAGTCTGTGCGTAAAGTCTGTGAGCTTGAAGATGATGTCCACGAAGTCTGTGCGTTAAGTCTGTGCGTAAAGTCTGTGAGCTTGAAGATGATGTCCACGAAGTCTGTGCGTAAAGTCTGTGCGTAAAGTCTGTGCGTTAAGTCTGTGCGTTAAGTCTGTGCGTTAAGTCTGTGTGTGAAGTCTGTGAGCTTGAAGATGATGTCCATGAAGTCTGTGTGTAAAGTCCTATAGAGAACTCTTTGGAAGGAGCGTTAAATTTGTTTAGCACCAATCAGATTTGAGAATTCAGCGGCTCTGTGCTAGAATTTGACCATAAAACAATCTCTCTCTCTCTCTCACTCTCTCTCTCTCTCTCTCTCTCTCTCTCTCTCTCTCTCTCTCTCTCTCTCTCTCTCTCTCTCTCTCTCTCTCTCTCTCTCTCACACACACACACACACACACTCTGCTCCAGCATGAAACTGCTTTCGAACCTATCCAGCTTGACTTTTTTTCAGCTCAGCGTGCATTAGCCATTATTTTTATGTTTCGAGGCCACGTGACCGATGCAGAACACGCTGACGTTCCTCATGCGGTGATGCAGCAGTTTGTCGCGCGTTCCTTTGTCTCGCCCGGTGCAACCGATTCACCTCGTTCCCTCAATCCGATGGTTTCGTTGCTTGAGAGAAAATATGCAAAGATTTCTCAATTTAAATACACACACACACACACACACACACACACACACACACACACACACAATCTTGTTGTTCACCCTTTTGTTTTGCACTTCCTTTCTCCGAGCATTGTACAAGCGTGTAGACGTGGCTAGTGATATCACTGTGTGTGTGTGTGTGTGTGTGTGTGTGTGTGTGTGTGTGTGTGTGTGTGTGTGTTTTAAATGGCGTCTGGAGATGATGAGATCATGCTTCTGGATATCGGAGGCACTCTGGCGCATGCCAACACATGCTGTACGTTAAACGCTCTGGAATGTACAGCGACGTGTAACGCGCAGCCCGTGCGAAGGAGCGGACTCGCTTTTGTTCCCCGACGCGAGCGTTCAAGGCGGTCTTCTCGTCCCTGCTCGTAAATAAATCAAATCGATCAATAAGTATTTTACCCAGTCGATGACGATTGCACGTTTTCAAATTAAACTTCTGAAATGATATATATAACAAAACATTCGATCAAAAATCAGGATATAATATAATAATTGATGGAATGGTAAGAGGGGGGCAATTAGTTTTAATCTTCTCTCCCCTCTAGAGCTGCTGTCACTTCCTGTGGCTTGTGAATCAATTTATTTGTATTAGTATTAATAACCGGTGTTCGAACTGTTTCTGTGTAAACAGGTGTGCGGTGTTTAGTGTTTTCTGTTAGAGAGCAGTTTCATACAGTGACAGCTGCTGTTTTCATACACTCTTACTCTCTCTCTCTCTCTCTCTCTCTCTCTCTCTCTCTCTCTCTCTTTCTCTCTCTCCCTCTTTATCGCTTGTTTTTTCTCTTCCTATGGCGCCCTGCAGGAGCAGGAGTGTTAAACAATACCCAGGCAGAGCTCATTCACACACTTGTTTTCCCCACTACAAGCATCTCAGACAGGGGGCAAAATGAATACACTATCACACACACACACGCACACGCACACACCATTTCCATCAGTCCATTCATCAGTGTTTGGAAGCTCTAACAGGGATATTCCCTACTGTGCGTGCGCATGAGAGCGTTAGAGTATTTAATACTCATCACTGTAGTGTTTTGCTCGGGATGGAATGTGTGTAAGTGTGTGTAAGTGTGTGGAATTTGTGTGTGGGTGAGACTGCACTCGTTGGGTTTAGTCACCGGTTTATTTTTGGTCCTCGACGGCGGCTGTAAGTCACACTTCTGCAGCCCTTAAAATACACCTCCGTGGGCGAGTGTGTGTGAGTGAGTGAGTGAGTGAGTGAGTGAGTGTGTGTGTGTGTGTGTGTGTGTGTGTGTGTGTGTGTGTGTGTGTGTGTCAGCAGTTGTCCTCCATGTCCGCTAACTTTTGAGAGTGTCTGTCAAAGGTCACCTGTAAAGAACTCCAGATCAACACACGGCTACTATAGCATGCGGAATGAAAATCGAGTTTTTCCTCTGACCACACACACACACACACACACACACACACTTTTTTATTATGTATTCACTGAATCATACTGTACTGTATGATTCAGTGGTGTAGAAGTGGACCAGTATGATTCAGTGGTGTAGAAGTGGACCAGTATGATTCAGTGGTGTAGAAGTGGACCAGTATGATTCAGTGGTGTAGAAGTGGACCAGTATGATTCAGTAGTGTAGAAGTGGACCAGAATGATTCAGTGGTGTAGAAGTGGACCAGAATGATTCAGTGGTGTAGAAGTGGACCAGTATGATTCAGTGGTGTAGAAGTGGACCAGTATGATTCAGTGGTGTAGAAGTGGACCAGTATGATTCAGTGGTGTAGAAGTGGACCAGTATGTTTCAGTGGTGTAGAAGTGGACCAGTATGATTCAGTAGTGTAGAAGTGGACCAGTATGATTCAGTGGTGTAGAAGTGGACCAGAATGATTCAGTGGTGTAGAAGTGGACCAGTATAATTCAGTAGTGTAGAAGTGGACCAGTATGTTTCAGTGGTGTAGAAGTGGACCAGTATGATTCAGTAGTGTAGAAGTGGACCAGTATGATTCAGTGGTGTAGAAGTGGACCAGTATGATTCAGTGGTGTAGAAGTGGACCAGTATGATTCAGTAGTGTAGAAGTGGACCAGAATGATTCAGTGGTGTAGAAGTGGACTAGAATGATTCAGTGGTGTAGAAGTGGACCAGAATGATTCAGTGGTGTAGAAGTGGACCAGTATAATTCAGTAGTGTAGAAGTGGACCAGTATGTTTCAGTGGTGTAGAAGTGGACCAGTATGATTCAGTAGTGTAGAAGTGGACCAGTATGATTCAGTGGTGTAGAAGTGGACCAGAATGATTCAGTGGTGTAGAAGTGGACCAGTATGATTCAGTGGTGTAGAAGTGGACCAGTATGATTCAGTGGTGTAGAAGTGGACCAGTATGTTTCAGTGGTGTAGAAGTGGACCAGTATGATTCAGTAGTGTAGAAGTGGACCAGTATGATTCAGTAGTGTAGAAGTGGACCAGAATGATTCAGTGGTGTAGAAGTGGACCAGAATGATTCAGTGGTGTAGAAGTGGACCAGTATGATTCAGTGGTGTAGAAGTGGACCAGTATGATTCAGTGGTGTAGAAGTGGACCAGTATGATTCAGTGGTGTAAAAGTGGACTGTATCAGTATGACTGTCCGAGGAGCACACACACACACACACACACACACACACACACACACACACACACACACACACACACACACACACACAAGCTGAGCTAAGCAGACACAGACGCTCGTAGATAGTGGAGACGGCAGTACTAAATATATGGGCCAGATTCAGGCGAGGGCTATCCCAGACTCAAGGTCAGGGTTTTTTTCTTACTCACACTCATCATTCATACTGTGTATCACTGACTTTATATAAACAAACAGGCGTAAAACAGATGCACAAATACAACCCATGCAAACACACTCACACACACACACACACACACACCCACACGCAGAGTTTTTGAGGGAAGCAGCGGTGTCACTGGTCCGTGTTGGCACAAATGACTCATACACAGCTTGGCTCTGTAATACCGGCTTCCCTCTAAATATAACGTACACACTGCACTGCACAGGGCACTGAAGCGCACACGCTCTCACACACACACACACACACACAGGAAATAAACAGTACAGTTTACGTTCAGAAAGAAAGAAAAAACGCTAAAACGAAAAAGAAAAAATCCTGCTCGATGCAGTCCAAGTGATAACGAGAAGGCGAGGGTTTTCCCAGCGTTAATAGGTTGCAGGTTTTTTTTCCTTCTCAGATGGCTCTCTGGGACTTTATATTCAAGCTCTTTTTTTTTTGTTTTGTTTTTTTTCTCGCTCGGGATGAGTCACACTTTCACCCGTGTTGAGGTTTATCCGGTCGAACGCACCGCAAATATGCACTCGATATCTCCAGCACTTTCGCTTAACTCTCACTGAGTCAGAGCGGGTCTGCCTCGACCTTTTACTAATCACAGAAAACGAAAGCGGTTTGAAAAAAAAACATTTCAAAAAAATTTCTTACACCAAAAAAAAAACAATTTAGGGAACAAATTATTATTAAAATGAGAAGGGGTGGGGGGGGGGGACAGTCATTCCAAAAAAAAAAAAAAAAAAAAGTAATTGACGGACTGTAACTCTTCTTTTTTTATAGCATCATCAAGCAGGCAGATGTTTGCCCGAACTCAAAAATGGCACATCATGACACAAATAGGGTCGCGTTGGAGATTAGCGTCGGAGATCACAAAGCACCGAATATGACGGATCGTAACAACACCAATCACCAAAGTCACATGACCTGTTTCTATGAATATGTCACCGGATTTGTACTTTTACGCATGACAATCGAATCTAATGACACTCTAATGAGGGGATTTTTTGCATTTGATTTAATGCAACACATCATTGACATACCTATGACATTCATAATGGTTTATTCCAAGTGGAATTGGTCTCGTCTTATTTATATACAGTACAGACCAAAAGTTTGGACACACCTTCTCATTCAAAGAGTTTTCTTTTTTTTCATGACTATGTAAATTGTAGAGTCACACTGAAGGCATCAAGGGCTATTTGACCAAGAAGGAGAGTGATGGGGTGCTGCGCCAGATGACCTGGCCTCCACAGTCACCGGACCTGAACCCAATCGAGATGGTTTAGGGGTGAGCTGGACCGCAGAGTGAAGGCAAAAGGGCCAACAAGTGCCAAGCATCTCTCAGGGAACTCCTTCAAGACTGTTGGAAGACCATTTCAGGTGACTACCTCTTGAAGCTCATCAAGAGAATGCCAAGAGTGTGCAAAGCAGTAATCAAAGCAAAAGGTGGCTACTTTGAAGAACCTACAATATGACATTTTTCTGTTGTTTCACACTTTTTTGTTATGTATATAATTCAATATATAATTCCACATGTGTTCATTCATAGTTTTAATGCCTTCAGTGTGAATCTACAATTTTCATAGTCATGAAAATAAAGAAAACTCTTTGAATGAGAAGGTGTGTCCAAACTTTTGGTCTGTACTGTATATATATAAATAATATATATTATATTATATTATATTATATTATATTATATTATATTATATTATATTATATATATATATATATAATATACCGTAATTTCCGGACTATTAAGCGCACCCAAATATAAGCCGCACCCACTGAATTTGACAAAGATTTTTTGAACATAAATAAGCTGCACCTGTCTATAAGCCGCAGGTCTACACTGAAACTAATGAAATTTACACAGGCTTTAATGAAAGACAATGTCTGTTACACGGCTTGTATCTAAACAGTAGCCTACCAAGAAAGTCATTGTTCACTGTCTTCCTCCTTCCTTTCACAACTATTTCTCTCAAGAGTTTATCTTTTGGCGTCGTCGTGCGTTTAAAAATCACCATTGGTGAATCTTTTCTCCCGACGCCGTGCAGCTCAGAACACAGGTGAAGTGTGTTTTCATGGCCGGTTGTTTTCAGCGTGACGAATGATTCACATTTCCTGTTGACAGTCCGAGTGAGCGGCAGGTCAAACGTCAGAGGAACATCATCCATATTTATGATGTGGTGCGGCCCGATTCAGTGGGAGCGCATCTGATTTAATATAAAGAGTTTCATTGGTTTACCTGAACCCGTTTTGCAATTTCATTGGTCTAATGTTATGGGGTTCAGTTTTTTGGCATGAAGTTTGTGAAACCGGGAAAAACCCAGGAAAAATCCATAAATTAGCCGCTTCGTTGTTTAAACCGCGGAGTTCAAAGTGCAGGGAAAAAGTAGCAGCTTATATTTCGGAAAATACGGTGCATATATTTATAAGTATATTTTAGGGATTGTAAGATTCAGCGATTCGCATCGGTGTTTAAAGTTTACGTTGCGATGGAACGTTTCCAAAAAGTGTACGCAGGACAAAGGTCGCCGTTTGTATCGAGACGCAACGTTTTTACCGCATTTGCATCCGTAAAATATTCGCCGTGCGGATTGATTTCTCGCCGCTAATCCGTTTCTCGGTGTCCCAATACTTTTGGTATTATAGCGTGGTCTCTGAAACACAATTTATAATTTTTTATAAAGAAGAAAAAAAACCTAAATGGATGTAACATAATGTTTTTCTTTTTTTTTTTTCTTTTCTTCGTACGTAATCGCGTTTCCGATCCTTGTGATCGAAGATTCCGGGTTCGGATTCGATCATCTCCTGCACCTCGCTCGATCATTTCATCATCGTATCCTCGGGCGTGGGGCCAACAATAACTTGGACTGACTGTGCAGATTGTTTCTTTTGCTCTCTCTCTCTCTCTCTCTCTCTCTCTCTCTCTCTCTCTCTCTCTCTCTCTCTCTCTCTCTCTCTCTCTCTCTTTTCCTCCCGCTTCATTTTGTTTAACTCTCTGGACCGGATAAAAAAAAAGCGCTCGGCTAATTCAGAAAACGAGCCCCAACGAACCGGGTTAAAGCCCGAGAAACGCAGACGTGACGTTCTTTGCTAGGAGGTTGTTTTCCTGGTGCTTCCTTTTATCGTTCCTTCCCCCTCTTCTCCTCCTTGTATTTGTTCGCCTCCCCCTCCTCCCTTTCCCTCTCCCTCTTTCATTCCTGAGGCGCTTGGGAATGAGCTGCGCAGTCACTCCGGGTCCGGAGTGGAAGGTATTTAAAACAATCAGCGGATTCCTGGGAAGAGGATGAGATCATAGCTTCAGAGAGTCGGTGCAGGAGGGAGGGGGGGGATGGGGAACGGAGGGAAAGAGGAAGGGAGGGAGTTAGAAATGGAAAGAGATGTGGTAACAAAAAGAGATTCCTTATGTGAGAAATATTTAATGAGCAGTGTGTGTGTGTGCGTGTGTGTGCGTGCGCATGTGTGCGTGTGTGTGCGTGCGTGCGCGTGTGTGCGTGTGTGTGCGTGTGTGTGTGTGTGGGTTTAAAGTGGCAGTCTGCAAAGTTGGGACCATTTCTTTCGTTATGACACTTTCCACACCGACTTACGATAAAGATCTGAAATATTTGCCATCGCCGACAAATAAATTTTTACAATTTTAAAAAAATGTTATGTTCTTATTTCTACTATAGGGTTTTGAATTCTTTCAAGTAAAAAAAAAAA
Source organism: Silurus aristotelis (assembly GCF_946808225.1). Classification (NCBI taxonomy): domain Eukaryota; kingdom Metazoa; phylum Chordata; class Actinopteri; order Siluriformes; family Siluridae; genus Silurus; species Silurus aristotelis. Next base: position 2,199,958 of record NC_139602.1, read on the forward strand.
AAACTGTTTTTATGAGGGTTTTTTTCAGTTTTGTCTTTTATTTGTCTTTTTTATGTCTTTTTGCCTTTATTAATTGATAAAATAAATAATAATAATATGGTTAATTAATTCATATTTTTAATATTTTTGTATGAATTACATTAATTAATGTAATATATTTATTTATGTTTTACAATTATTTTTTATTTAGTTTTATTTCTTTTTTATATTTTTATATATATATATTTTTTTATTTCTGCTTTCGGGTTTTTATTTAATTTCTTTTTTTATACGTACATAAAAAGGTTTTTTTTAAATGATATAATTTTTTTTTTATATTAGCTTTCAAATTATTTGATAATTTTTATTTTTTTATTTTTATATATATATTTTTGTATTTATTTTTTTTTTTATGAAACTTTCTCATTTTTTTAATTTATTAAAAAAAAAATGTATATGCTGCTTAAATAAATTTTTTCCTTTAAATCTTTAACGAAAGTTACTTGCTTCTGGTTTAAGAATAAAAAAAACAAAAAAGGAAAAAAATTCTACTTTTTTTTTCTGCTTGTATTTTTTTTTTTTTTGTATTTGATTTCATTTTACATTTTTTTTATATGACGATCATATGAACATTTCCTCCGTCTCGTAAAATTTCCTTCCGAGTTTGAATTAGTATTTTTCTTCTGTGATGCTTTATAACCAGTATGTTGCCATGACACTGCACTGCGTCACCTCATCTTGTGTTCGGCGCTCATGCAAAAATATCTGAGGCCTGAAATTCCCCTTTTCCCCCCACCATTGAATGCATCACTCTTATTAGTGAAACTTGACTTAAAGACAGTGTTTGTAAGGCGACGTAACTCCTACACAGGCAACATGAAGCCTACAGATGAGTCTGAATCACAAAGAAAGCTCAATACAAAAGCAACACAACCTTCTGGAGATACACCGCCTTATAACGCTTTAGGAACTCTCTATACATACACGGTACGGACAAAAATTTAAGAAGTTCTTCTAGATTTTGTGGAGACACGTGCTCATTTAGGTATTGATGTAGGGTGTGTTGAGGAGGCCTTTATTGCTTTACGAATTCAGCAGATCTTCCAATCAAGATCTTCCAGTCCAACCCTTATGTTCACGAAGTATAGTGTGATATTTCTCACAATCGTTTCACCTTTGTGTCGTGTGGCCCGCTTCTGTGAATCCCTATGACCTTGTTATGTCACTCTAATGACAGCTTTATATACCCTCTGTCCGTTCATGATTATATAAAGTTTTTTCCCCCCCACAAGCTTTGTGACAAGCGACCAAAAAAACAGACAAACGTTTATAAAGGCTTATAACACAACCTGCAACCAAACTTGAAAATTGATCTATAAAAATTTAGATAAAACAAAAGATATACGTTGAACGCTAAAACATCGGCTTATTGCTGTCATTTGTGGTAAATCGTTTGTTCATGTAGTTCTCTGAACACGACAGTTTATAACTTGACATAAAGGTGTATTCTGGGTGCTTTTTATTTCGCCTGCACGTTGTTGCCGAGCCGGAGAGAGCAGGAGAACGCTGACGGTTTCCTCAGCGCTAGTGATTTCTGAGGCGGTGAACAAAAACAAGCGCGGCGTGCGGTTGTTTTTTCTTTTTATTTTTTATTTCCTTTTTGTACTCTTGCAGCTGGAGGTGTAGGTGTGTGTGTGCGCGCGGGGCGGTTGTGTGTTTGTTTGAATGTGGGTTGATGATTGCGCAGCGTGTGTGTGTGTGTGTTTGTGTGTGTGTGTGCGCATCCTGTGGGACTTGCGCAGGTGGCACGGGGTTGGGGAGGGTGTGGGGTGTCGGGGTGGTGGGGTGCGAGGTGGGCGTGGAGTTTCATGACCACTTCCTGAGTGACTACAGTAAGTTCGGTGGCTGCGTTCCAAGTTTGCACACGTGTGTTTGCAATCGCTGGTGTTGTGCACGGAATTGTGTTTGTGTCTCATATATATATATATATATATGTGGATCTAAATATACATGAAAATCTGTCTGTCTGCGTGTCTATACAACATAATATACATGTGTATAATCTATCTATCTATCTATCTATCTATCTATCTATCTATCTATCTATCTATCTATCTATCTATCTATCTATCTATCTATCTATCTATCTATCTACCGACCGACCGACCGACCGACCGACCGACCGACCGACCGACCGACCGACCGACCGACCGACCGACCGACCGACCGACCGACCGACCGACCGACCGACCGACCGACCGACCGACCGACCGACCGACCGACCGACCTACCGACCGACCTACCTACCTACCTACCTACTGTATCTATACAATACAATATAAGTCTGTCTGTCTGTCTGTCTCTCTGTCCGTATGTCTGTCTTACTATCTACTAGCTAAGGGTACAGAAAGACTTCACCACATGAACAAGGCCATGCACTGTAGAATCTTGGATGAGAACCTTCAGGCCTCAGCCAGAACACTGAAGATGGGTGGTGAAAGGGTCTTCCAGCATGACAGTGACCCAAGGCCTTATTGATGGTCTTTTAGCCCATTTCAGCCTTGTGCAGGTCTACAATCTTGTTCCTGATGTCCTTCGACAGCTCTTCGGTCTTAACCATGGTGGTGGAGAGGGTCTGTCTGTCTGTCTGTCTGTCTGTCTGTCTGTCTGTCTACAGAAATGTCAAAAATACACACATTCTTCACTCAGTAGAATTACAGACCCTTGTGTTTTTAAAGACTCTGGTGAAAGTTGAAGTTCTGACTGCACTTTTTCACTCAAATTAAAGACATTTGGGCTCTGAAATGTACTTAAGTAAAAAGTAGTCATTTCTACTACCTGTTTTAGTGTCACGCTGGTAACTGAACCTCACATCATATTAATATATTACTACAAAAGAATTTTACAGTTCGTTACCTAATAAATGTATCCAGGCTGAACATCCGCCATATAGAACACAAGCAGAGGAAAGATGATGATGATGATCAGGTAATCAGGAATGTCTCTGATCTCAGTCACGTTTACACCACGGACTCCCTCTGTCTCATCCACGTTAACCCCAGACTTCTTACTGCCTTCTGCCTCGCTCGTTTTTCGCTTCATAAACTAGTCTACAGAGTGAATACACTCATAGTATAGTTACAGGAGAATTGTAGGAGTGCGGTGAAATAGAATGAAGTTGTGTGTGCGTGTGTGTGTGTGTGTGTGTGTGTGTGTCTCTGGATTATTATTGTGGTTTTTAGATCATTGATGATGCTGTTTTTGTTTTTTTATCGCTAAATCGGTTTACATCGAGAGTATATATATAATATCAATAAACACGTCATGGTTTCCATAGCAACAGCTCATCCACACGCGGACTCGCACCACGCAATCGTTAAAGTCTAATGATTTCCATCATACTGTATAATGTCGAAAAGATTTTACGTAAGGAGACACGTTATTTATCGGACGTCAGCTCGGAAAGGGAAGACGCGTAGATTTGGAGTGGTAACGTGGGATAAAAAAAATGACACATCATGAATATGCGTATAGAGGAATAAAACGCTCCCCATGGTTGCAGTAACAGTAGAGCAGGATTGCGGCGTCAGGCCACGGCCACACCGGTTCATGGGCTACAGCTAACGGCGCCCCCCCTGATGCGATCGCGTGTAGTTCCGGGTGTTGAATAAAAAAACGTGCGTATGGATTCGCAAGAAGTCTTAACAAAGCAAACAACGAGAAGCAGCTTAAATCGTACAGCATCCTGTTTTCAGTTGCTTGCCAACACAACCAGACAACTGTGGTTTGTGCTCATTAGTCGCATCTTTTATCTCGTTTTTCTCTCTCTCGCTCTCTCTCTTTCTCTTTTTTTTCCCTCAAATGATTCACAGACAGAGAGAGAAAAAGAAAAGAAAACAAGCAAATAGAAAAAGTTAGGAAGCTGAAGGAAAGCCTCCTTCGTGACGCTCGAGGAATGTACAGCGTTCAGACGCAATCTCTCTGAATTCTTGGTCGCATGCTAGTATGGAATGTTGCTTAGCCGTGTGTGTGTGTGTGTGTGTGTGTGTGTGTGTGTGTGTGTGTGTGTGTGTGTGTGTGTGTGTGTGGCGATGTGGAAAGGCATTTATTCGCCGTCTAACCCTGTCTATTCCTTCTTAGATAATGATAGCATCTGCCTGTAATCTATCCGGTATCTTGTAGATTATGCTAACCCAAGTAAGATAGCATGGAAAAGTAGCAGCGATGCTAATTGGCTAGGATGAAAAGAATCAAAAATCGTATTGTATTAGATCATTAACTTCGTTAGTTTTGCGAATTAGACTATAAGGACAAAAGTTTGTGGACACCCGAGGGTTAGATGGCAACGTGCTTCTTTTTGAACGTCGTTTTCCACACGTAGTCGCCATTCGCTGCTATAATAAGCGCCACTCTTCTGAGAAGATTTTGAGATTTGTAAACATTCAGACAAAATTGTGTCAGTAAAGTCAGGTACGGTTGTAGGAGACGAATTGACGAGGCCTGGGGTGTGTTCCTGAACCCTCTGTAGGTTTGTAGCTCCACAGCTCTATAGCAGAGGATCTTCAGCTCAGATGAAAGAAATAAACAAATCTGAGCTTTCAAATAGCTTTAATGACGATGATCGCATATTAAATTTCGATAGATTATTATTATAAAAGAAATAAAAAAGTCCCCGTATAATTAAACATCCAAACCTTCAGTAATAATCGTTTATCCTTTGCTGATACCTGACGAGCAGCTTTCTTGATAGCATCATGGCTTCAAAATCGATATCCATTCGAACGCTGCGTTCGCGTATATATCGACGTTTCAAAAGCCGCTTCCGCGGACGACGAGATTTGTGCAGGTTGCTGACAAGCAATCAGATTTTTCTCCTTTTTTTTCCCTGCATAAAGGTCACCGATATTACACAGGGTTTATTTGTTAGCTAATATTTATGCACACGCTCAGACGCTGAAGGTCTCACTGTACGGCAACCTCCTTTTCAACCTCTGTTTTCCCAAGGCAAATAGGGCTCGTCTATCAGGCGCGAACGACAACCTCTGTACGATAGTGTGTGTGTGTGTGTGTGTGTGTGTGTGTGTGTGTGTGTGTGTGTGTGTGTGTATTTGTGTGGGGGTGCATGTGTGGGTTTTGGGTCCTCGGGCTAATTTATCCATGTGTAATTCTGCGTCTAGATTTCCTTTGAGTGTTAACACTTACCCTCTTGAATCATACAATTAAGGTGATTATTTAAGCATTTTAATAAATTGATTGTACAAAAATAAACTCGACACTCAAAGCTAATGGAACGCTTTAATCAAGTCACTGGAACGTCACCTAAAGCGGAGTTCCTCAAACACCTCCTGAAGTATGTCATTCTTCCACAGTCACAATGACATAAGTAATAAAGATCATCACGTTACCAAGCAACCGAAACCCGTTTTTTTTTTTCCTGAGCATTGTCTGATACTGGAGACTCCTTCCCTTTATAGTTTCTGTGTTAATGGTTGCTATGGACACAGTACGTTGACCATAACAATACCAATGGTGCTCATGATCGTCACGTTACCGGTTCACTTGCTATTTGGTCGCGTAGCTGAACGAGCGTCCAGAGTCGGCGAGACGGTGGTTGCTATGGAAATGATGCAGGATTAAAAATGAATGTAAATAAAATTAAATGGGAAAAAAAAACTTTTTATGAAAGAAGAGATCGGGGGCATTTAAATTCGACATATTTACAAAAATTCTAATCGCCCACAGCCGACTGAAGCCCACAAAAACTAAAAGCGGCACGGTAATGCCAAAAGTATTGGGACACCCGACTTTCCCAGCCATTTGTGCTTCTTCTCCTTCTTCTTTTATATATATATATATATGTATGTATGTATGTATGTATATAAATAAATTAAACGTAAACGGTTTAGCGTGTGTGGGCGGAGCCTAAAATCACCAATATGATTGCAAAAATACCAAAACAAACGTTTTAAATACACTCGGTTGCCAAAAGTATTGGAACCCCCGACTTTTCCAGTCGTATTTGCTTCTTCCTCGAACTTTTACCCCAAAGTTGGAATCACACAATCGGACAGGATGCCTTTCGAACTAGCAATCCTAAACTTGTTCCAGCGTGACATAAAACGCGTGGAAGATCTTAAAAGGCCTGCAATAGAGCTATCGAATGAACTGGACCGGAAACCCAGAACCGCCTCACCTATCAGACTTTAAAGCCCTGGTCTCTGAATAAGCACCAATCTCCACAAAATCTGGAGTAGCATCTTCCCAGAAGAGCGAGGGTTATTAAACCATGGAATGGGATGTTCCAACAGAATCTTATATTCAGGTGTCCACAAACTTCTGTCCAAATAGAGTTGCTGCCAGTCATGAGCTGGAGCACACTCACACTCGAAGTTCAGAATGAGTCACACACACACACACACACACACAATGAGGCACATCTCCACACGTGTTCGTTGTGCTGTGAGCGAGCAGTAAGCGCGAGAGCCGTACCGTACAGAGCAGCGACTCTCTGGAGTGAACCTCTCTCAGTTCTGTGAGTAGCACTTCTTTACACGTTACTGTAAAACCTTGCGGTGTTTCCTTCCTTCGCTCTGTTTTCAGGACTCACAAGACTCTTAACATCCTAAGCAATGCGATTCTGTCAAGGTGAACGACACGCACCGTAACGATCGAACGTTAGTGAAGACGCACTGTCTAGAAATACTTGAACAATTTCCAACAAGGGTTCTCGAATCGTTTTTTTTTTTTCTTTCGTGAACGTTCCCACTGACTAAAAACCACGACCGATTTCGGATTTCGAGCGTCTTTTCTCCAAGAGATGCTGAGACACCTGAGGTCTCCTCAGGACACTTTAGCAGCTCGTCCTGCCAAAAAAAAAAAGAACAACCAATAAAGGCAGATCGAGACGAACCGGCGCCACATCATCCGGTAAATCTTTTAACGCCGACGGTGACCTCGTATGACCTTGCGTGACCTTGTGCCACAGGTGGCGCAAAGAAAACCTGAGAGCGAAGACCTCTGGCCGGTCGAGCTATCGTGAACAGATCTCCATTGCGATTTTGATTCGTGTCACAATTCGAAGGCCGGCATATGTGTGTGTGTGTGTGTGTGTGTGTGTGTGTGTGTGTGTGTGTGTGTGTGTGTGTGTGTGTGTGTGTGTGTGTGTGAGAAGTGTATGGAGTTGGAGCCTGTGGTAAACAAGATTAATATTTTGCACAATAAATGTAAAAAAAAAAAGCCGTTTTTTTGCTTTTCTACACAGGAAACAAGGCTTCCTTTACACGACTTCCTCTGCAGGTGCTCCGATATCAAGCATCCAAATAAATATTAACGTCTGAGGGGTAACTGAACCGCGCAACGGAAAACAAAGCGGCGGGCAAAAGCGCAATGTGTTTATTGCCGTTATTAGGTTCTAAATAAGGTCCTGTCACGTACTTCAGGTCATAGCGGTGTAGGACTCTCAAAAAAATGACATTTATTAACAAAGTGCAACCTGTCGTTCAAGTTCGAGGCGCACGGAAACTACATTTCGCTACAGTATCGAGGATTTTCTCGGTGCTGTGTGTTTGTGAGGAAAAATCACGTGTTATCACGTCCCAACTAGCGGATGCAACGACCAGCTGCATCGGACCGAGACACCAAGGATAGAGTTGCATTGGGAAGTTTGAATGGGCCGAGGGAGTAGAACTGCGTATCCATAACTGCGATTTTCCCCCCAAAAAATGTATCGAATTAGCCTTAGCAAAACATCTGCGAATCAGCTTCCGACCTGAAGCCGCTTCAAGTCGGATCACGTCCATACCAGGTAAATTTTCTTTTACTTTTACCACACCTAATTAAAATTCCCACCCATTTTAAAGATGCCCCACCCCCTCGGATACAGTCCAGACAGGGGCTACGTGTACACTAATCCGGATCGATTTAAAAAAGAAAATAAAAAAAACGTTTTCGCCGAAAAGGGTCCGCACCCACTCTTCAATTTAAAATCGTTTCCCAAAAGTCGCTCGTTCGCACCGAAAAGTCTGGAAGCGATCACGTTCCCTGTACTGCGCAAAGCGTTTACGTCTTCTTGTCGTTCAAACTCTGAAACTTCTATAAACGCATCAATGAAAGGACGGGATTAAGGGATTGTTGTTTTTTTCTATAGCTTGAATGCTCGTTCCTGTACTTCTGTCTGATGTGAAGCACATGATCTGTTCTAGAGAAAATTAATTGTATTTGACTAGCGACAGCTTGAGACACCCTCAAGTTTGACCTGCGTTCGATTTGCTGTAAGTCAGAACTCAATTTCGTTGCTACATTACATGTATTAAAACCTGTGGCACTTTTTCAGCGGTGTGCGGTTCTTCTCCAAACTGTTCCCACAAAGTTGAAGGCAGACAATTGTATATTATGTCTCTGGATGTGTTAGCATGAAATTCTCCCTTTAGTTAAACTAGGAGACACCAAGGGGTTCCAGCACGACAGTGTCACTGTGCACAAGGACAGCTCCATGAAGATATGATTCACATGGGTTAATCTTGAGCAAGATCTTGAGTAGTCTGATCTTGAGTAAATAGCAGCAAATTGGGACTCAATGAGGAATCGGATGTTCATAAAATACATACGAATCTTATAGTTAGCTACATATTATGCAGCTTACTTGCATGCTAGCAGCTTAGCCAAAGTGCCGATGCTCGGATTGCAATCCCAGCATTGCCACGGTCGGACCCTGAATCTTCAGGTTTCATGCAATCCGATTCAAACCCCTTTGTAACTCGGGTTCGGATAAAAGCGACCGCTACACAGCGAAATGTTAATGCAGGAACGATACCGGTCGGGTCGCATTCACCTTAAACCTCGGGGCCGCTCCGGGCTCCTGTTTCTAGCGTGCAAGTTTAATGGCGCGTGTGAAAGCGTACTCCGTTCGAAAACGTGAGCGCATAAGCGGATCTGAACGCTCAGGCCGAATAAACATGGAACAAGACGGAAATTATACATCGCTGTACAAACCGCTGAGCACAAAAGCAAAAGAAAATCAGGCAACAATTCACTTCATGCTATTGAAGCTAAATATCTCCGAATGACACGTGACATAACAGTGAACAGCTGATATACTACTAAATATGGACAAGTGTTTGTGAACATCTGACCATAAGATTGCTATGTGCTTCTGTTTGAACGTCCCATTTCACATGTAGCCCCCCATTTGCTCTTATAATGAACTCCACTCTTCGGGAAAGATGTTCCACGAGCTCTATAGGAGGCCACTTAAGAGCTTTCACTCCAGTGCATGTAAAGCAGATCTTCATGGAGCTGGCTTTGTGCACAGGATCATCACAGTTAATGGAGTAAAGTCTGGGGAAGAAGCTCATGTGGCTGGAAAAGTCAGGCGTCCCAATACTTTTGTCCATATAATGTATTTACAGGCTTGTCTTGTCCATTCAGGATCGATGCATTTAGGCTCCGCCCACATCTATTCATCTAAATATATAAATGCATAATTAATTTATTTCTTTATTTATTTTAGTTTAAATAAAAAAATAATACGTTAATTAATTTATTAAATAAAAGAAATTCATATAAAATGAATAAATAAATAAATTTATATATTTATATTCATTTATATAGATTTATTTAACAAATGTAGAATTAAAAATCAAAACAAATCCCAAAATAAAAAAGATTTATAAAAAAATTACTTTATAAATAAAAACATTACTAGATTAGCAGTGTATGTACACGTGTCGTCCTTTTGTTTTGTTTTTTGAGGGTTTTTTTTTTTCCCCCTAAATGATTTTTGCAGATGCTTCAAATTTCCCAACATAGACTCACTTTTGTTTCATAATTGTATCATACTTTTTTTTTTTTTTTTTTTTCCTTTAAGGTTTTACACGTGCACCTGGTTTTTGGTACTGAGGCCGTAAGTAGTTCCACATGCACGGGGTCATTCAAAACATGCTGAAATGACACGGCATGTGTGTGTGTGCTGCGAATATGCAGTGTGTGACCTGTCCTTCTGTCCTTCTGTCGAGCTCCCAGCATGCTCCTGGAGTGCATGCGTGTGTGTGTGTGGTGGGGGGGTTGGGGGACTTCATGAAAGAGGTCATTGTGGATGTCGTAGCACGGCATGTTGAATGCACTTATAAGTCGGAGTGGGCGAACGTTCCCCCCCCGTCGCTCTGCAGGATTTTGAATGAGCAGATTGTAAGACAAGAAAAGCAGCGCAGTCACGCGCCGACTTTGTTTTTGTTTCGACTCTACTCAGAACCTCGGGTCGCAGCGTAACCTTGAGATTAACGCGCCCGATTGTCGTTGTCGGGGAGTCTCTGGAGCTACACATGGTTCACGTTGATTCAAGCAACTTTAAAGGGAGGGATGTTTGAAAGGAGAGCTTTAGAGAGGGTCGGTCTGATTCTCATCCCTGTTTACCACCACACACACAAAAACAATAAGGCGTTCGAGTTTGGTGACTCATCGGGCCCTTGGAAGACCACCTCTGGAGTGTGATTCAGACCTCCAGATTTTCTGCTTCTGGCTCAAAAAACATAATGAGGGCCATTCAGGGTCTCTACATTCCTCCCGCTTGGACACCATTGATCCAAGAAAGTCCAGCAGCAAAAGGATTCCTGGAGCCCTGAGGGTTTCCCTCGTCCCCAAGATGATGCAGCGGTTTAAACCCCACATTAAAACCCAAAAATATTACAGCATGTAGTTTTATAGTCCTGCAAAAAAGAACCCAAAACTGAGACCCCGACACCTTCTCGTGTACACTATATGGACATAAATTTGTAGGGCACCTCACTGTTAGATTGGTGCTACTTTTTGCCCATGCCTTTCCATATTTAGAATGGGAAGCCACTCCAAATCTTCCACTCCATCCCATGTATCCCAGATCTTCATTCATCTGGCTTTGTGGACAGGGGTATAAGTCTGGAACAGGTTTGAGTTTAGTAGTGTAAGCGAAGGGAAAACGTCATGCTAGCACTTCCAATGACATTCCATAGAGTTGTGTGCCTCCAACTTTGTGGTAAAAGTTTGAGGAAGAAGCACTTACGGCTGGAAAAGTCAGATGTTCCAATACGTTTGGTGATGTAGTGCATTTAAAACGTTGAACAAAATACCTCAGGATCACGACATGGCGGTTTTCCTTGGAGACACATTGAACCACATTTATATATGTGTGTGTGTGTGTGTGTGTGTGTGTGTGTGTGTGTGTGTGTGTGTGTGTATATATATATATATATATTTTTATTTATAATCTAATTTATTTATATATAATAGTAAATATAAAAAAAATGGGGGGGGGGTATGTATGCAAATATATATATATATATATATATCTCTCTTGGGCTGTATGTATAAATATATATTTATTTATTTTTATTGATACATATAGCCCAAGAGAGATGTAAGGAGGGAGGGAGAGAGAAAGAAAGCAAGTAATAGAGAGAGGGAATGAGTGACTGAGGGGAGAAAAAGGCTATTTTGACCCTGCTGTATCATGTGTCTCCTCCTGCCATTTTGGTCTTTTGTCAGGTGAGAGCCGAAGATATTTCGGGACAATCTCGGGTAACATCCTCATGTTTTTGTTTTTTTGTTGTTTGTCCCTTAGAGTTGTTAGCTCTAAGATCTACTTTATGTTCATTATGCAGCCCAACCCGTCTCCATAAACCTCTGTAGGTTCTCATGCAAAGCTCTTATTCAGGCCCTAGAAGGCTTTACTATGTCCAAGTTTGTATTTACGTTGCTGTCATTATCCCACTGTGGTGAGCCAAATGTATTCTAGCACCAGCAGGTGTGTGTTTATGTAGGTAGGAGTGTAAGTAAGCGACTGAGGAAATGTTACAGGGACTCAAAATTGCGTGTTTACAAACACAGGCTATTTTAATCGCCTTGTTCTGAAAGGTTTGTGGTGTGTTTAGCGGTTCCGGCGCTAATTTGTTCGGGCCGTGCTGTGTTTTTGTTGTTCCTACGGTAAACGGATCTAGGCGTTGAATGAAACGAAGTGGTAAGCTGAAGCGGATTTGTTGAGCAGAACGCATGTAGAAAACTTCCAGAACAATCAGGACACAGGGAATGACTAAAGTGCTCTTGCATTACTAACTTTAGCTCAAGACAAAGCAATTGTTGGTAATAAAAAGGAAATTATCAAAATGATAAAACAATGTGCTCCAGCGTGGACACGCGACTTCACGCCAATTCCACTCCCGTATATGTTGCATACAAGACGCTGAGGTAAAAATCGGGTTGTTAAGGTCAGAAAATCCCTCCTTCTGTGTGTAATCAGTTGGTGACTGTATCCCAGGCTGGTGTTTCCAACACATCTGGAGCTGTAGCACCAGACTGGGGCCAGATGGGCTGGTGGAACGCGAGTACACAACACGGAAAAGCTGGCTGCACATCTGGAAAACAGCGAGGAAATATTTAAGGGAGATACGTAGTGCAGGGACTGGGGGCATCTTTAGTCATCGAATGTGTTTTAAAACCGGAGCTGTTTAGACACACACACAAATGGTAGGGTTGTTAGTCTAGACGGTACAGTTCTAGAATCAACTGCACAAGACTGTCCTGAACTGGATTTGTTGGAAATGGATCACAAGGCAGTTCACAAGGCAGTTCAGTGGCCTATGGCATTTTCAAAGTGATTGGAAGATTGGATCATTTTAGTGACTTGGTTCAGTGAATCACTGATTGTTCCTAATATCTGTGTAATTAACTATCCAGGTGAGTTTTGCAGACCCGGGAGCCAAACGTGGCGCGAAAACCTTCTGGACATCGCATTTTCCATCTATCAGTTTATTTTCAATAACACTGTAGATTTAAAAAAACATTGCCACTTGAAACGCAACTGCGTCAATGGGCTAAAAAAATAGTAAAGACAATAAAGACATAAAGACAACTAGTAAAAATTGTACCAGAGGTAGTAGTTACGAACATGAACCATAACCAAGCCCGAGCGCCTTGCGTATAGCGACTCCGAGCTTCATCCCTCGTACCGGGGGATCTTCCCACTGCACTTGCTAACGCGCTGCAATGTGATGTGATCCGTCCTGTATGAATTGGCCAACGAGGTGTGTGTGTGTGAAACACGAGAGGGAGGAAGTGTTGAAGAAAGACTAGGGATTCCCGCGCAGGATCTTGGCCTCCCTTGTTTTTTCTTCGCCCCTCCTTTTAACTCGCCGCACTCGTCCCCGTTGGGAAGAGTGCGAAATCTGGAATGCGAGTCGTTCGTGCTCGACATTTAAACAGGGCATGAAACAAAAAAGGCGAGGTGCGCAGGGTCCCCGTGTGACCACAGGGCGCCTGTGCAGAGGACTCCTTCGTCTATTGGGCCGTCGCGGATGCACGCTTTCTTTTATTTTCCTTTTATTCCCAGCCAAATCCATCAGGCCTGACAGGCGCGTAATTCAAGCCCCCTCCGGAGCCCCCTCTCTCGGACTCTCTTGCACTCTCTCACTTTCTATCTTTCTCTTTTCTTTTTAACTGTCTGGGAAGGACCGTGGTGAGACCTCTGGATCTGTCGAGTCATGCGAGTTCATGTACACTTGGCATTCCACAGGACACAGCAAGAGAGTGTCGGACGGAGGGAAAAGGGGTGGAGTTGGGAGACTTGGGGTCAGGGAGGAAGGGAGAGAAAGAGCGGCCAAGATAGAGAGAGCGTGAGAGAGAGAAAGAGAGAGAGAAGTGGACTGCTCCCTAGTGAGTCTTGTATAAGGTAATGTCTGGTGTGTGTAAAGGGGAGGCACCGATTTATTTTAACACACACCAGCCATGCAGAAGGCATGGGAGGGGACGAGGTGACTGCCAGCACTCTCTTGCTCTCTATCCATCTCTCTTTCTCTCTCTCTCTCTTTCTCTCTCTTAGTCCCTCACTCCCCACTTATACAGTCCAGCGTTCACAGCAGACAGGATCATAACAAAGCAAAGCGCGAACGAGCCTGAATAGGGCGAGCAAGAGGCAAGTGTTCATCCCCACTTTGACCTATTAACCCTGCATGCTGCTGTGCGTGTGTTTAGCCGCGTTAGCATGGCCCGACCGTGTTTTTTTTTTTTTTTTTTTTTTTTTTTTTTTTTGCGTTGTCAAAAGCCCAAACAGATATGGCCGCTTTCCGCTGTTTCAGCTCGGGGCTCACGAGGCCACGCCAGAGCCCTAAGATGGCTGCACGTCAGCCAAGCCGCAGTGTCATGTTTCCGTCCAGCTGCGGAGTCTTTTCCAGGAGGTAAATAAAGCGCAGCGTGACGAGATGAGTCATGCAGCGCAATAGCTGCAAGGTTGATCCGCATCAGATGTCCAAAGCAGGTCCCTAAGCTAAAATAAGACAAGTGGTGGTAGTAGTCAGGCCAATTCTGTGATTGCACTTGATACTTCACTGCAAAAAAATGCATATGTCATTTATTAACAAAAGAAAAATAGGGTGGTGCAATGGGTATTTTTTTTGTTTTTTACATCCTGACACGTTTTATTCCCCTTACGCCACAGTCACTTGTCACTTACTACCTTTTTATTTATGCACGATACACCATACATTTAATATGCTTGATGATATAGAATGACCGCTTCTGTTTTCACAAGTGTCCGGCATTGAAGTGTCTGTGTAAGTGGGAGGGGCCTGGTGATTAAGGATACGCCCACATTCATTTAGATACACATGAAAACGCACCTTTTTTGTTATGTCTAGGCCCAATCCACACTTTTTATTTAGTGAAATCCGAATAACATCTTAGTAGTTAAGGTTATTGGACTTTGTATCGAAAGGTTGTGAGTTCAACATGCTGCCCCTTATGGGCCCTTGGGCAAGGCCCTTAACCGTCAATTGTCTGGTTGTGTAGCTTGTCATTGAGATGTGGGTGAAGTCGCTGTAGATAAGGGGCGTCTGCCAAATACCATAAAGCAAATGGTTTTATTTGTAAAAGTTGTTTTTAAAAAGTGCTTACATGCTAAGCCGGTAGATATTCATCCATTCAACAAAACGTTTATCACCTCAGCATCGAGCTTTACCTCAGCAGCAACGCAAACAGACACTCAAGTTTTTTTATTTGTATTTTTTGAGAAACGACGGTGTAGTTGTAGTTTTCAGATCTATCCAGATTAACCTCGATGTAGCCTTGTCACCGTTACATGGCTGAGTTGCAAAACAATATGGCCGCCTCACAGAAAGAAATTTAACCTGACTGTTTATCTGGGGTTTTTTTTTTCTTCTGACGGTCAAAGATGCAAAGTACCATGTGCGATTGCTGCTTAGCTGTTAGCATTCATGTACAATATATATGTATAATCTTAAAATAAACTGCGTTATGTTTAAGGTAATTGGCAGACGTTCCCTTTCCAGAGATGTTGAGGGTTCAGGGCTTTGCTCAAAGGCGCAGCAGTGGGCAGCTTGGTGGTGCTGGGATTTGAACATGTGGCATTCCGATTCAGAGTCCAATGTATTAAGCGCTGCGCTATCACATCCCTTCTCACCTTATAAAAATGAGGCTGATCCTACGGTATATGAATTGTTGCATTTGTTGTATGCAAAGGAGCTTTCTATATTATCGGATTCCGATTTTACAATCGCAGATCCAGCCATGCAAAATAAGACTTGGTGTTCAGGTGGACGACAGAAATTGGTTTCGAAATAAAATAAATTAACAAATATATATTTGTGCCACGTGAAAGACCTTCCTGGTTGCAGTAATAGTGTCATTATTACGTTATTCCAAGTGGCTTTGAATCAGGGAAAGCAGAATACGCCGGAGAATGTGAAGTGTACTTCTGAGTCCGAGGTTCATTCGCCTCTGGATATGTCCTTGAGAAGGACATCATGCGCTGGGTGTGCACGTGTGTGCAAGTGCTTACATTTTGTCTCTGGGTACATGAGGACGCAAAAGGAGGTTAAGGAGAAATGGGGCAGAGGAGCACACAGCCCACTTTTAGTCTATATTTGATCATAGAGATCAGGCGAACGAGGGAACGAGAAAAGGGAAAGAACAAGATTTCCTGGTTCGAGGCGGACGTCCTGGCGGCGTTTTTTTACATAAGAAATTTCGTCACTAGCGTTTATCCAGTCGTTTAGCTCGGTTGTCTGAAGAGCCGTACACTGGATGGGTGAATCCTGGTTTCTATATTGATGTTGTATCGATCCTACCTGGGATTTAATATTAATGCGAGTGTAATATTTACTTGACGTGAAACTTGTTCTAATGTCACAATGCCCAGCTCCATGAAGATATACTTTACCTGGTTTGATCTTGGGAAGATCAAACCAGCCAAATCCTGCTATAATGCTCAACCCTATTCAACCCCCTTTGTTTAGCATCAATTGGAACACCACCCCAGGCTTTGCTAGTCTAAAAAGGAAAGAAGGACAATTCTTTTTTTGTTTGTTTTAAAGGACTAACAGCTTCACATTTCCTTTAGCAATTAATATTTTTCCCTTTTCATAGAAATAAGGACGGTGTTTTTCCTCATTAACCATTATATAGATGTCAAAATGTTTTTTTCCCCCTTCTATGCTGGTGCTTGTATCTGAATGTAAGCGTGAACGTGGCTAATCATTTTTGGGTAGCTCATAACATAGAGATATTTATTGTAAATAGGCCACTTATGCACTTCTGTTTAGATGCTAACTGCATTTTATTGGCTCTGTACATGTACTTTGCACAATAACAATAAAGTTGAATCTAATCGAATCTAATTTCTAAACAAAGCTTGCTAACTTACGAGTTGCTAGTAGACAGCTAGTTTACGGTAAGGTAATCTTTTTAGCTAGCTGCTCGGCTAGCAAATTTTTGTGATTTGGTCGATGTCCGTGTACATACAGTTACTAGTTTTGGTTTCAAATCCAGAGCGCTTCCTACAGGTCGTATTTTACGGTCCAGCTAAGCTGAGCTTGCTTAGGCTTGTCTTTTTCGTTTGCCGTATGCGCGCTCTAGCCAGATGCCTGTTGTGTTTTTTTTCTCTCCAGCGTATCGATCCTGAATTCCCGCTGTTATTTGCACTTTGCTTAGATAAGGTTTGATTCAGCAGAAAGTGTGAAGCACGCTGCTTACACCCTGTTTGACACTCGTTTATTCGTTAATTATTTCACAGTCAGGCGTATAACGAAGCAGAACAATCAGCTGGAGCTAGTCCAGAGGCATCTTTTGAACACACATGCATGAGCCGTGAAAAGAAAAATTAATCTGAAAAGCTTCCAGTTAGCATATGATCATCAATCGGGGGTTGCCATATCTACAATGAAGTCCCCTCGTAGTTCGGAGCCTTCTAGCCAGATCGCTCGCCGAAGATGTCGCAAGCTTTGTCAGTTCCCCCGCTGTGCTCTGAAAAGCTTAAGGATGAATGGATTCCCATGGGAAACAGGCTGTAGGGGCCTCTGGGGTGTCAGCCAAAGTGCAAGGGCAAGGACAGTTTAAAAAGGAAATGTAAATATACAGAAAACAACTTGAATACGACCCGGAGAATTCGGCAGGAACGATTTCCAACCAAATCTCTGCTTTGCTCAGTTATTTTACTTTTCTTTTGTTTTTTTTAACTGAACATGGTGTGTGGAAGTATATGCATTTTTATTGTCACTTCCTGTGACTAATGGACAGTTCCCCTTTTTTTTTTTTTTCTTTTCTTTTCTTTTCTTTTTTTTCTTACAGCCAACACCAAACATAGAGATTTACATTGTTCCTTATATACATCTATAATGGCAGCCTCAGCTCTATCTGGAGTCTCCATTGCCATGGTTACAGCTATATGTGGTAACTCGAGACGTGGCAGATTTCTCGCCTTAGGACGTGTTAGCAGCCTCCAAAGCCCCCATGTGAATCTTTGAGTGAGAAAGCTCAATTAAGCATCATCTCGGTGCTCATTTGATGGATTATAGCGTACATTTGTCAAGTGGACTGCTGCCGAAGCAGTGGGGTAACAGTGGTGCATAAACGGTGGTATATCGGGGTATTACATGAAGCATGATTGTTTGATTGGTATCTATCTGAAACCAGACCGAGCTGTTCCCGGTGTCATTGTTCTACTCTGCGTTCTGCTATGTTCTGTATTGTGCAAGACGCGTTCATTCTAAAAAGCCCTGAAGGAGCTTCATGCGTCCACGTCCATTCCTGGAATTAAATTAGCCTCTCATCCTGGAGGGGCAATAATATTGACCATTGATGACTCTAAACGTATTGACTGTAGAATCTTGGAATCGAATGCTGAAGCTCTTAGTCAAGGACTGCATGCCCTTCAAATACATGAATACACTGGCACAGATGTACATGCTGTAGGAAGCCAGCGACCTTGAACATGGATTTGTTCGGGGGTTCGTGACACGTCTGCAGCTCTATTTATAAACCGACAGGGGGTGTTATCCAAATCAATCTATGAAAAAGTCAACAGAAAACGGATGGAAGGACCACAAAAAAACATCTCCAAGCAGAGACCCAGGAGGTAAATAGAACAACTCCTCCCCACCCACCCAACACCCCTTTGAGCTATGCTTAGTGAAGATATGCAAAAAATCTCTAATACCCCATCTGGCTGAGGTGATTAATGAAACAGGGGCAGATGGCACTGCAGCTAGTTTCCTCATAGCTTCAGGGGTGTAATGATTTGCGATTTCACTAGCCTCATGCATAGTCTTGCGTCGCTTGCTTTGTTCTGGAAGGTCTGTGTATCATGAGGCTTATCTCGCATATTCCTAGCAAAAAAACAAAACAGTTTTTCTTCTTTTTTTTCTCCTCGCACCAATCTTGTTGTCCCATTTCCTGCAGTGGAAGGCCTCGGGCAGGCCAAGTCCTTAGGATGTTTTTGTTAGGGACCAAAAAAGAGGCAGCGAAACGCTCCCTCCCCCTCAATAGACAACCAGCGGGTATGGAAATATTGACATTCAGACAGAGGGGGAGGAAGGAGCGAAGAAGAGAGAGAGAGGTTTGGAGGGAGGGATGGCTCTGAAAGAGGAGGCATGATGGCAGGGCAGCTTTTTTGGCTCCAATACAGGAGGGAAAGAGGGAAGGAGGGTGGGCCTGAGTCAGCGACTTCCTACCCACCGGCTTGTCCATGTATTACTCTCTTGCTCTTCGGTCTTAGATCCACCCAGTGCCCCCCACCCATTGCCCCCCACCCAGTGTCCCCCAGTAAATCCAACCACTGGAGGTGACAACTCAGTAGTTAAGGCCATGTCCAAACTTATAAGTTTTTGCTTGAAACATGTATTTTGACCTTTTGTCCACACTGAGATTTTTTTGTTGACTGAGATTTTCAGTCAAAAACCCCTGTGTAAATGACGCAGATCGAAGCGGCGTACGATTTGCGTACGCTTGGTGTAGGGACGTGACCACTTTCAGACATTTCAGTGTGGATAAGCGACTTTTGAAAAAAGATTGAATACAAAAGTGTGGACACAGAACTTTTTAGACGAAAATACCGTTATAAAACCTATTCGGATTAGTGTGTGGACGTAGCATAAGGCTTTGGGTTACTAATTTAAAGGTCGGGGCTTCAAGCCTCGCCATTGCCAAGCTGCCACTCTTGGGGTCAGAGCAAGGCCCTTGACCCTCTGCGCGTCATGGGCGCTGTATCATGGCTGACCCTGCGCTTTGACCCCTCGAATAAAGAATTTTCACTGTGCTGTAAAGTACACAAGGATTAAGGAGCTGGCATAAAGGAAGGAGACCTTGTTGGCTCAGATAGAGGGAATGAAGGAAGGATGGAAGGAAGGTGCATCCAAGTCAGTGACTTATTAACCATCACCTCTGTCCTCTTTTTTGTTTTTGCATTATTTTCTCTCTCAGACTCTGAATCGTTCAGTGCTCGCAAATCAAAGCTACTTGTGCGGCGGTTGTTTGATCACCTGCACAAGTGTCAAAACAGCCCACGTGACTCCTCCCACGTTTTATATTAAAATGATAAATAAAGCTACAAAGCAACCGCAGGATTATTTGGGAACACCATGATGGCAGTTTGTTGGCTCGGATGGAGGGAAGGAAAGACAAAAGGAGGGCACGAGTCCTACATCGATCGAAATACACTGACTAATCTGGTTTCTTCTTGCATGCAACTGATTGATTTCCTGAAGGAGTGTCTGAGCAAAACAGCCCAGTCATGCCCCACTTACCCCCTCCTTGTTATCCTCTAAGACTCGCAACACCTCCTCAGGATACCTTCCCAGAAAGTGATTCTTCTGGTTTAGCGCTTTTAATAGATAAACTGCAAGAAGGTGAACCCAATTCAATTCAATTCAGTTTTATTCCTATAACACTTTTCACAACATGCAGTGTCTCAAGCAGTTTTAAAGAATTGTGAAACAAAATTCACTTATTTATGTGTTTATCCCAACTGGGGCGACTGTGGAAACCTCGAGAGGAACCAAAAGGGGAACCCATCCTCATTTAGGTTACACATAGAGTGTGATCATTAAAACATTACAAACACTGTATAGTAAGAAATATCATGAGCACCAGAGTGTTTAATTAGGAGTAATGTCCTTTCTGCAGTCTAACACAGCCAGTTGGAGTTGTATCAGTGGAACCAGGAACCGTAAACTAGCTCAACATCTGAGATCATTATAGATTCAACATCAAGTCTTCCATGCCCAGGCATTTAAATGTTCAATGATGAAAAACAGCAGATGTAGAATGCCAATGTTGAGTCTGAAATCTTCAAGAGGTGGCATACAAGTGAAGCTGGTAGAACCCCAAGATGCCTCTGGATTCTTCTTTAAAGTTTTCAAAATGGCACCAATTAACCTCCCGAATTCCGTTAAATCCCCCCCCCCCCCCTTTACGGAATAATGATAAATGCACCTTCTTTAATACGTAATTAGCCTTCGATTGGAACATACCACGTTACTCCTCAAACACTGAGCGACCAGACGTCTCCTTATAAACACACACACGCAGGAGAAATCAATAAACCCTCAGTGTTTCCGTCGCCAAGACAACCGCGGCCCCAAATATAGCAGCCTTACATCGGTGTACGTTAATCCTGCGCATGAAGTCATAGCGATGAGATCAGTGTCGAAAATCTCAGCAGGAATCTGACCGAGTGTTTCAGGAAATTAAATACAGCGTTTTGGACCATATATAAATGTCAAAAGTACTGGGACATTTCTCTTCTTGTCATGTGGACCAACCGATGTATAGGAGGTCCTCGGATTGAATTGGGAGACCCCAAATTTCTAGTTTGACGCTTTGAGGACCAGGCTAGCGCTATAAAGATATGCTTAGCACAGCTTGGAGTGGAAGATCGGTTATAAGAGAATCGTTCCTTCCTTATAATTGTAAGTTTGTCGCTAATTAGGGAGAGTCTGCGGTAAACGGCAAGGAGACCATGAGGGAACAACCTTGAGAGGAACCAGACTGGAACACAGAATGTCCATTTATTACAGTGCAGTAATGGAGGCTTAAATGCAACCTGTGGTCCTGAGCCATTGTAGCAAACTGTTGATATTAACACCTTTGGAGTGAATTGGAACTGCACCCCAGGCCTCCTCACCTCACCTATATCACTATCTAGATGGACCGAGCGATTCTTCTTGTTCTCATTAATTTTACATCGAGTCTGCTTCAGTATTCGTACACAAAAATGCCTAATAAATCGCCCCCACTAACAGGTGCCACGACGAAGAGCTAATCAGCGTCATGCACGCTAGCGATTAGGGTGCGTAACATCTCGGGGGTCCCGTTGTTTACGCATTGACTTCGAAACCCGAAGTATGTCAGATCGGCAAACACGTCCGCGTCGACGTCTTTTGCTTTCCACCTGCGTGCAGAGTCGCGTGTATGTGTCAGGACGTGTTTAGGCGTTTGCGAGAAAAAAAAACAACAAAAAAAAAAAAAGGTCAGAGAGAGGTTTGTGGAGAGCTAAAGTATGAGGCAGCATTTTTGCGTGCACACACACACCCACACACACACACACACACACACCTTAGCGTGTGTGTGCATGCACAGACAAACGCACAGAGGCAGAGGCCTCCTGCTTCAGGAAGTCCGCTGCACAGGAGACGTTAAACACTCAGTTCCTGTTTGGCATATGATTCCATCAAGACTACACACACACCCACCCACCCACACACACACACACACACACACACACACACACACACACACACACACACACCCAGCCTTACTGTGAATGGGGTGACAGGTCTCATACATGCGCATACCCACACACACATACACACACACACAAAATCCACCACCATTTTCAGTTGAACTGCTCTGTGACCCCTCCCTCCCCCAAAACCCAACTATTCGGCTGACGTGGTTCAGTCTTGAGTCTGTGCCCAGAAAAAATGAAAGCCGTGAGACGGGACGCGCACACACACACACACACACACACACACACACACACACACACACACACACACACACACCATCATGTCTAGATCACCCCTGACAGGTACGAGCGGATACACTAATCCCAACAGACCTTTAGGCATTTCAATCTTTGTAGCTGCAAAGCTCTGGGAAAGTGTAACACTCCTGGATCGTTCCATAATAACAGGGGACGGGGGGGAGACAGGGGCAATGGGTCAAAGGAAACAATCGTTTTTACCCTTTAAATGGGTAATACTATCTATAAATCGACCCAGAAAAGGATTGAGGACGCCTGAAAGGATTGACTTCTTTTTTTCTTTTTTTTTTATATATACAGTGGGTACGGAAAGTATTCAGACCCCCTTAAATTTTTCACTCTTTTTTATTTTGCAGCCATTTGCTAAAATCATTTAAGTTCATTTCTTTTCCTCATGAATGTACACATAGCACCCTATATTGACAGAAAAACACAGAATATTTGACACTGTTGCAGATTTATTAAAAAAGAAAAACTGAAATATCACATGGTCCTAAGTATTCAGACCCTTTGCTCAGTATTTAGTAGAAGCCCCCTTTTGATCTAATACAGACAGGAGTCTTTTTGGGAAAGATGCAACAAGTTTTTCACACCTGGATTCAGGGATCCTCTGCCATTCCTCCTTGCAGATCCTCTCCAGTTCTGTCAGGTTGGACGGTAAACGTTGGTGGACAGCTATTTTTAGGTCTCTCCAGAGATGCTCAATTGGGTTTAAGTCATTGCTCTGGCTGGGCCATTCCAGAACAGTCACAGAGTTGTTGTGAAGCCACTACATCGTTATTTTAACTGTGTGCTTAGGGTCATTGTCTTGTTGGAAGGTAAACCTTCAGCCCAGTCTGAGGTCCAAAGCACTCTGGAGAAGGTTTTCGTCCAGGATATCCCTGTGCTTGGCCACATTCATCTTTCCCTTGAGTGCAATCAGTCGTCCTGTCCCTGCAGCTGAAAAACACCCCCACAGCATGATGCTGCCACCACCATGCTTCATTGTTGAGACTGTACTGGACAGGTGATGAGCAGTGCCTGGTTTTCTCCACACATACCGCTTAGAATTAAGGCCAAAAAGTTCTATCTTGGTCTCATCAGACCAGAGAATCTTATTTCTCACCATCTTGGAGAACTCCATGCGGGTTTTCATGTGTCCTGCACTGAGGAGAGGCTTCCGTCGGGCCACTCTGCTATAAAGCCCCACTGGTGAAGGGCTGCAGTGATGGTTGACTTTCTACAACTTTCTCCCATCTCCCGACTGCATCTCTGGAGCTCAGCCACAGTGATCTTTGGGTTCTTCTTTACCTCTCTCACCAAGGCTCTTCTCCCCCGATAGCTCAGTTTGGCCGGTCGGCCAGCTCTAGGAATGGTTCTGGTCGTCCCAAACGTCTTCCATTTGAGGATTATGGAGGCCACTGTGCTCTTAGAAACCTTAAGTGCAGCAAAAAATTTTTTGGAACCTTGGCCAGATCTGTGCCTTGCCACAATTCTGTCTCTGAGCTCTTCAGGCAGTTCCTTTGACCTTAATGATTCTCATTTGCTCTGACATGCATTGTGATCTGTAAGGTCTTATATAAACAGGTGTGTGGCTTTCCTAATCAAGTCCAATCAGTATAATCAAACATTTCTGGACTCAAATGAAGGTGTAGAACCATCTCAAGGATGATCAGAAGAAATGGAGAGGACCTGAGTTAAATATATGAGTGTCACAGCAAAGGATCTGAATACTTAGGACCATGTGATATTTTAGTTTTTCTTTTTTAATAAATCTGCAACAATGTCAACAATTCTGTGTTTTTCTGTCAATATGGGGAGCTGTGTGTACATTCATGAGGAAGAAGAATGAACTTAAATGATTTTAGCAAATGGCTGCAATATAACAAAAAGTGAAAAATTTAAGGGGGTCTGAATACTTTCCGTACCCACTGTATATATATATCAATAAAACACACTTTCATCTTTTTATCCTGCCATCGCAGACGTCGTCCCTCCGCAACGTTGCGGCACTAAAAACCAAAAGAACGACAGCACGTGATCGCCAATGTCAGGAAATCTGGACGACTGTTGCAACTTCCTGTCGAACTCAGATGTGACGTCGTGGAACGTTCCAACTATTTTGGGGAGGGGGGGTGGAGGACGAGGTAACGGGGTGAACCAAAAGCGCTGTAGAGCGTCTAAAACGTTAGAGGTTGTCTTCTGTTTGTTTGTTTGTTTGTTTTTTTGCTTTTTAAATAAAGAAAGAAATGATCGAAAAACAGAAGGCATGATTGAATAAATAAATCGAAAAGATAGAAAAAAGAATGGAGGTCCCCAAGAGGACAAACGGCACATTCGGAAACATTCGCTTTCGCCACGTGAACGTCGTTCTCGCAGACATTTTACGCAACACACGGATGGATAGCGGCGTAAAAACTCCGGGGCGACAAATCGTATCCTTTCGTTTCTCGGCTTTCATCGTGATCCCTTGTTCCACCAGGGTTCGATTCCTGTGTATCGTCACATCTGCCTTGTATTTTTCGCCCTTTTTTGTTCTCCCGAAATCATCCGTCCCGTCCCGTCTTTTTCCCGCCGTCCCACACGCTCACGCGTCAGACGTTTCTTTCTTCTTCTTTTTTTTTCCCTGGTGCACCTTCAGTTACACGAAATTAGAGCTGGTGAGATCGCACCAACGGACAGGGGGACAGAAGCAGAAGTGTGCTTTCAAGCACGAGTGACGTCAGCGTTCGACTTGGAGAAGGAGAACGCTCTGGAAATAGAAGCTCGGGGGTTTAGTTGCTCGGACGCGGTGGGCGTTTTTTTTTTTCTCCTCTAAGGAGACATTTATTAATGGAAGGAGTCTTTAGTGGCAGGTCTTGGTAACGGAAGTAACGGTCATGGGAACGCTTTCACCACGGGGTGAGGACGACGGAACGTGATCATCAGAGAGGCTGCTGAGGGACCCAAAGAAACAAACCACCAGAAGAACATAAGGACACCTTTTTTTTTGACCATCCCAATCCACATTTAGCCTCAGTTTGCTCTCATATTAAACCTCCACTCGATTTAATGGAGATTTAGGGGAGTCACTGCCACACGGGTGTTGATAAGCTGAGGTGAGGAGGTCTGGGCTGTGTTCCAATTAAGAGGGTTTGAGCTGTTTAGGAGGCCACTCAAGATCTTTCACTCCAATGCACAAGGGTTAATAGTCATTCTGGAGCCGGTTTGGGTCTCCTAGTTCAAGTGAAGGGAGAATTTCATGATATTTTATTATTTATATATACACACACAGATGGTCCCCCGGTTACAATGGTTTTATTTACAGTTTCTCGATCTTACGGCGACGATGCTGATACGACAAAATTGTTCAAATATTTCACGTTTGGCGCGGCAGGCAAACGTAGCCACATACTAACGCTACACTAATCCGGTATACGTTTGAAAACGGCGTTTTTGTCTGCATTCACACTTTTTTACGCTTACGGTAGTGAAACGGTGCTGTTTTGCTCAATTATGTACCGCGAATGATTACCAAATCGCAGTTTACTGCCCCATACTGATCACCATTCTCTGGGACTTTGGGTACTGATGTCTCAACTTACGATATATTCAAGTTACGATGGGGTCAATATATATATATATATACACACACACACACACACACACACACACACACACACACACACACACACTCAGTGCAACCCCGATCCTCGCGTTTGTTACGTTCTATGACCCTTGAGAGTTTTTGACTCTCTCCTGTTGATGGTTCCTTTTGCGTTACTTACGTTAATATAGATATTTTTTTTGTGACTTTAAATGAATAATACAATAATAAAATCGTTTTTTTCACACATTTTTGTGTCATTTATTAGTAAACACTTGAAATGTTACCCCCCGAACTTTCGAGCCACTTGCGGCTTTCGCGAGTTTCTCTTAGTCCGATTCCATTAAAAAGTCGCCAACTATCGAGATGGCGAGTGTGTATGATATAATACAGTAAAACCCCGTTGTACGAGCATAATTCGTTCTTGAAAATTTCTCGTAGGTCCATTTGCCCGTACGTTCGAACTGATTTTCACCATAGGAATGAATGTAAAAGCGATTTAATCCGTTCCGAGATCTCATTCGATCGCTTATTTCTGCATTAAAAAGTATTTTACGGTAAATTACCGTAATGTAACCATAATTTAACACTTACTCATGTGGAAGTGGTTGATTGCGAGTGTGAGACACACACCATGCTCGTAACCTTCTCGGTTTCCATGGTAATTCTATTTACTTTCGTTTTCACAGCACCATCACTGATTTTCTTGGGAGACATTTTATAAGATTTCTAGTGAAATAAAAATATAAAACTAAAAAAAGTTAAGTTTTTGCTTCACTGAACAACGAGAGGGACCGAGTGATACGTCATCAACTAAGCGACTGATGCGACCCTTCACCGAAAACCTGAACCGGCAGCGTGGGTTTGCTCGTGCCTTCGAAATTTCCTCGTGAATTGCGGTAATATTTTGCGAGCGAGGTCGCTCGTATCTCCGTTTGCTCGTACTATAGGTTGCTCGTACAACGGGGTTTTACTGTATAATATAATATCTATATATATTTATGATTCTGATATGAATCTTACCTGCCAGAAATCTACGTAGTCCCTTCAGTGTTGCAGTTCGTTATGCTTGAGGGTCACAAGTTCAAATCCCAGCACCACCAAGCCACACTAAACTGGGCCCTTGAGCGAGGCCCTTAACCCTTAACCGCTCAGCCTTAAGTCGCTTTTCTGGCTAATGTAAATGTAAAATTAAGAATTTTTTACATTTCAAAGTTGTTGGTTTTTTTTGTTTGTTTTTTTTGCATTGACTCCATACAACTTAATTTTTATTCATTAATTTTTTTTAATTGCAAAATTAGGGTAAAAATAGATTCACCTTTTTTCTTTTTGGCAGGCCTTTTTAAATTTTAAATTTTTATTTATCATCACTCTCATGGAAACACACCGAGGCTGAGCTGCAGCCCACACTTCCTCCTTTGCACAATCCTCTTTTTATTTCTCAGGGTTTTTTTTGTTTTTTTTTTCCTTTTCTCCTTTTTTTTTCATCAAATGTTACCGAGGGCGGGTGCAGAATTTTCCGTACTGTAGCGAATCAACCCGAACGTTTGAGTCATTTTTGTTTGCACGTGCGTTCTCTATATGGAGTTTGTTTTTCATCAGGGAGAGGGGGAAAAAAAACGTCTCGTCATTTTCACCATGTTTTACACTGTGGAGAAACTTGTGAGCAATGAGTTTTGGAGAATTACGAGCCGGACGTTTCACCAGACTCGGATTCTCATGGTCTCATAGATTCTTCTGAATGCACTTGACTTTTGAACTCTCTGGAGGTTTCTTAAATGAAAAAAAAAAGAAAAAGAGATGTTTTGAACATTTTAACATCCAGGGACTCGTTCCAGAGAAGAAAAAAAAAAAAAAAGCTTCAAAAATTCTTCCCCCATTTGATATAAGACTAAAAAAATTGTTTATCATCTTACATACAGAAATACCTCAGTTTTGGAAAAAACAACAAAAAAAAGGCACCAGGAAATAAATAAACAAAGCACATAAAGTTAAATGTAGAAATAAATGTAAATGTTAAATGCAAAAATAAACTTAAATAATAAATAAACTAAGAATTAACAAAAATAGATCGAATTTAATTTAGCGGACAAAATCGAAATAAAGAAATCTACTATATAAAATACAAATATTTTTTGAGAGCGTTATTAAATAAATAAATTAATAACCGTAGGTGTATATAAATAAATGAAATCTCTTTAATAGGGTGTAATTTATGAATAAACTAAATAAGTTTGTCATTTTTTTTAGTGTAATTTTATCTATAAAAAAAAAGAACTAAAAAGAAAAATCCCCTCTATATTGTGTTATAAACAAACAAATAAAGATTGTTGAGCAATTTATGAGCGATTTTTGACTCGATTTTTGAGCAATTTATTAACAATTTGTGATTAATGAGCCATTTCTAAGAACTATGTGAATCAATTTGTGACTGACTTGTGACTCAATTTGTGAGCGATTTTTGAGCAATTTGTGAGCGATTTTTAAGCAGCTTATGAGCAATTTATGAGTGATTTGTGAGCGATTTTTGATAAATTTATGAGTGATTATTGAGCAACTTATGAGCAATTTGTGAGCGATTTGTGATTCGATTTATGAGCCATTTCTGAGAACTAGGTGAATTCATTTGTGAGTGAATTGTGACTCAATTGTGAGCGATTTTTTAGCAATTTATGAGCAATTTGTGATGCAATTTGTGAGCGATTTTTGACTTGAATCGTGAGCCATTTCTGAGAACTAGGTGAATCAATTTGTGTGTGAATCGTGACTCAATTTGTGACAGATTTTTGATCAATTTATGAGCGATTTTTGAGTGATTTTTGACTCGATGTTTGAGCAATTTGTGAGCGATTTGTGATGCAATTTGTGAGCGATTTTTGACTCGAATCGTGAGCCATTCCTGAGAATGATGTGAATCAATTTGTGTGTGAATTGTGACTCAGCTTGTGAGTGATTTCTAAACAATTTGTAAATGATTTAACAATTTGTGACCCGATTTGAGTTGCTTTCTGATCTATTTGTGACTTGATTTTAAGCTTAGAGAATTGTGACTCCAACAGCCCTTCAAATCCCCCCCAGCCATGCATAAATAAAAAAAATTGCAGTACAAGAGGTTGATTGCGCTCTCTTTCACTCTCTCTCTCTCTCTCTCTCTCTCTCTCTCTCTCTCTCTCTCTCTCTCTCTCTCTCTCAGCATTACGACCTGTGTATCAGCATCTCACATTTCAATGAATGCGTTCTCTAAGAGCTCCCCGGCGCGTCTGGGTAGAACGCCTGGCTAGACATCATACTGTATGTGCTGCACTCCATCCCTTCCTCCATCCCTCCATTCCTCCTCTTCCGCAAAGAAGAGGAAAAAAATCTTTTGGTGTATTTTTTTCTCATGGGGATTGTGCCTCTTTCTTTTTCTTGTAGTCCTTCATCATCTCCGTTCTGGTGGTTGTTCATCTTTTTCCTTATGCTGACTGGTGCTCTTTATCTTCTTTTTGGTCTCCATCATCATCTTTTGGTAGTTGTTGTTCTTTTTCTTGTTTCTCTTCTTGCGCTTTTTTTCAGGAGGTTGTTCATCTTTGTCATCATCATGTTGTTCTTCTGGTGGTTGTTGTTCTTCCTGTTCTTCTTGTTCTTCTTTATCGACTACTTCTGGTCATTGTGCATCATCATCATCATCATGATTTGACTCCGGTCCTTGTTGTTCCTCTTCTTCCGGTGGTCCTTCCTCATCTTTTTTTTATAATTTTTTTTATGAGATTGTAATTACCACACCGCGCTCCTCATCTTCAGCTCCTCAGGTTCTGTCCCTCGAGTCCACACGTGCGACGAGAAGTGGGTTAATGAAGAAAGTGGAAACTGAAAACGTATCGGCGTCTCTGTAACGCTGCAGGATGCGGAGTCGCGTCGCCGGGACAATCATTCATGCGCTACGGTTGTGAATACTGAGCTTGCGGTTCTGGAACATTCTCTGAGTCATCTCTAGCATCCGCTGCAAAACGATGAGTCAGAGCACGAGGCCAGCATTTGAGATGTGCCTTTGATTTGGCATTGTAATGAGCACATTGTGTGTGTGTGTGTGTGTGTGTGTGTGTGTGTGTGTGTGTGTGTGTGTGTGTGGGTGTGTGTGTGTGTGTGTGTGAAAGAGAGGGGGTGGGTGAAAGACTTTGTCTGAAGATCTTTACATATTTGTATAATCTTGTAAATAATGCTTTCTTGGAGCTTTCTGTGGATTTTCTATTAGAACAAGTGTGTGTGTGTGTGTGTGTGTGTGTGTGTGTGTGTGTGTGTGTGTGTGTGTGTGTGTGTGTGTGTATATATACATTTTTCCATGCATACTCATGCATTAATGAGCGTGCTCATTTCTGCTTGAGCGCACTGTGGGTGTGTTAGTGTGTGTCTGTGTGTGTGTCTGTGTGTGTGTCTGTGTGTGTGTCTGTGTGTGTGTGTGTGTGTTGTGGTCTAATGACGCTAAAGCCTCTGCGTTCCACACACACTATACACACGATCCCATACCCTAAAGGAGTATATTCCCCCTTAATCTCTACTTTCCTACACACTTCCTCTCTCCAGCCCGCACCCTCGATATACAACACAACTAGCTGTGTGAATAAAATTGTTAAAAAAAAAGTTAAAAAGCTGTGTTTGGCAACCAAGAAGTGATCAATAAAAAAAAAAAAAAAAAAGGCTAACGCATATAATAATAATAATAATAATAATAATAATAATAATAATAATAATAATAATAATAATAATAATAATAATATTTTCTTTTTATTTTATATAGAAATAATAATAATTACTATAAATCATATAATAATAAAAGCTAAAAGAAAATCCATAAACTGTTATAAACATTTCATATAATAACCTTTTGACATTTTTTCATATAATATTTATAATTCAGTTACTAATTAAATGCGATATAAATGTAACTATAAGAATTTATATAATCCATTAATTAATGGCTTATATAGAATGACCATTTTTTATATAATATTGATAATATTCATAATAATAAAACACTTATGATATGATAATTGAAAAGAAAATGGAAAATCTGTGATGTTTTTTTTTCTTTAGTAATTATAATACAAAATAATTAATCATGCGAATAATTTTAAATAAAAAAAAAGTAGAATTCAAGGGCCATGTATTTGATTTAATAATGATTATTGTAATTCTTATAAAAATTCCAAATTAAAATATAGAAAAATGTATTACAAATTTTTTCCGTATAATTACATTTAAATCGAATTTTAATGCAATACATTATTTTAAAAATCTTTATTGACTAAATTCATAATTATTTATTTTTTTTTTTTAAGCCTTTCATGCAGGAATTTTTCAATTTACTTTTAAACAAGTGAAAACTCCATTCATTCATTCATTCATTCATTTTCTCCCGCTTATCCGTAATTCGGGTCGCGTGGGCAGCAGTCTAAGCAGGCCCCCGCCTTCGACTGCTGCCCAATCCTCACAGCACCGTCCCTTACAGTCCCTCCTGCAGGTGGTGAGCCCACGGGAAGGCGGCCCCACGTCACTCCGACGTCACGGACCTTGATATTTCCCTCGTAAGGGACCCCCAGAGCATAGAGGGTTAAGGGCCTTGCTCAAGGGCCCAAGAGTGGCAGCTTGGCGATACCGGGGCTTGAACCCCAGACCTTCCGATCGGCAACCCAGCGCCTTAACCGCTGGAGCCACCACTCCCCCCCGTGAAAACTCCAATAACTTTTTATTTCTAATACATTTTATTGGGAGGGAGGACCATATCTGTCCATATGTCCATATCGGTTCCAGTTATGGAAGATGTTCCACTAGATTTTGGGAGATTTTGTGCTCAAACGTATGAATTTGCAGGAACAGACAATGATGATGGTCTGCTTGGGCGTACGCAGGTGCTGCTGAGACACGGCTTATTCGTCACAGCTCTCTCCTCGGGTGACCTTCCGATTCTTCGTAGACTCATTCAGGGAAAGTGCAGCATGACTCACTGTTCAAGCACTTCAGACAGGTGGAGAGATTGCAAGAAAAAAAAAAAAAAAAAATTTTTTTTATAATAACGCGCCGCAGAAAAACACCTGTCACGGCCCGTTGGAGGATGAGTAACACGTTACGCTAGTCGTGCCAGTTCACGCCATTGCTTCCAGAGCCACGTGGACGCGCAAACACGCTTTTGTTGCTCACGACACCAGTGGATCAGTTCGCCTGATCGCGCACCAGACCAGAGGTACAACCGGGCAAGATCCTTACATAAGACTGCTACATACAGAAACTAAGACTACTACATACAGGATACGTCAAGGTATCGAACAGGAAGTGGAAGTGCATGACTTAACCATATCGACTCTTGATAAAAAAAAAAGTGGCAGATGAGTCTGTACTTCCTGTGTAGCTCTTTCACTTTCACCCCTTTAAGCCAAAGTGGCTTCGTATGTATGTGTATATATGTGTGTGTGTGTATAGAGAGAGAGAGAGAGAGAGAGAGAGAGAGAGAGATCAATGCCTTTGCTAGTCTAAACATCGGTCTAAAAATCTGAATCACTGACTTACGTTTTAATAGATTTTTGTCCATGAATATGTACAGCACGATGCCTAATAGTCCATTCTCTTTGTTTCATAGTGAATGCAAGTTTAGGTTCGAATCTCCATCCAATCAAATTTCACCGATGGTATCCCTCTAGGGTCCCTGGTGGTCTGGTGGTTAGGATGCGGCGCTCTCACCGCTGCGGCCCGGGTTCGATCCCCGGTCAGGGAACCAGCCGCTCTCAGTGCCGGTCCCAAGCCCGGATAAATGGGGAGGGTTGCGTTAGGAAGGGCATCCAGCATAAAAACATGTGCCAAATCAAACATGTGGAGGATCCGCTGTGGCGCCCCCTAACAGGAGAAGCCGAAAGAAAGTTTTACCGAAGGTATACCTCTGCCCTTGGGCTTTTCGAGTCAAAAACCTGCTTCAGCCAAAACTCCATGTTTCCTGAAGCTGTTGCTGTAAAAAAATGTGATTTGGCGACTCTGAGGTCATGTAGCGGTCATCAGCATTTTTCGGTCATCTGATTGGACAGTCTGAGAGCGCACTAGTCAGACCTCGCAAGCCGCATCCATAGCACACTGCACAAGCTCGAATATATCCTTGTGGATTTAATAGCTTTCTATTTTTTTATTTTTTTATTATTCGCTCCACAACGGCTGACAAACTAAATGGATTTGGCTGTGAGGCGTCGACTAGACGGACTTTTCAAACAAAAGCTGGTAGAAAACAGTACGATACTTAAGCGTTTTCATGCAACATACAACTTGCCTTCGTTTCAAATCCCCAGGAAAACGATGCTTCTGCTAGAGATGATGATGAAGATGATGGAGCTGCGCCTCCAATGTAAGGAGAATTGTGTTCAGTGGGTTTCTTGAGATTCCTGTTTGAGATGCAGCGCTCTGTTCTACTGGGTTTCTCTGTAAGATTGATGGTTTCCATAGCCGTGGTGTCATAATGATGGTATTGAGAGCCGGATTGATTCTGCTGACGTTTCCTGACGTTACACAATCCTGAATCATCAGTTACATCGACGCGGCTGATGTGGATCTCTCGTCATCCGGCGCCGCGTTATAACAGGGATGCAAATTCCCACATTAGGAATCATCAAGAGCGGGAGCGATAATTAAGAGCTGATCAGATTCGAAAATGTTCCGTGAGGCATCGGATTGTGAAGGTATGAGCACGAGACGCTGAATAGTGTGTGTGTGTGTGTGTGTGTGTGTGTGTGTGTGTGTGTGCGTGTGTGTGTGCGTGTGTGTGAGTGTGTGTGTGTGTGTGTGTGTGTGTGTGTGTGTGTGTGTGTGAGATGACTCGGATACCTGTAGTTTCTTGCACGTCTCTTTCCACATTTAGTTCCCATTTTGCTGGTATAATTAACCTTCACTCCTGTTCCACTAGATTTTGTGGATATTTTGTGATCATTTAGGTACCAGGATGTGAGTGAAGTCAGGGACTGAGGTACGGGAGATGAGGAGGTCTGGGGTGTGTTCCATAGCAGGCCACTAGAAATCTTCCACCATGTCCAACCCACATAAAGCAGATCTTCATGGAGCTGGCAGATAGACAGATACAGAGATAGATAAAATAGATAGGGAAAGAAAGAAAGAAAGAAAGAAAGAAAGAAAGAAAGAAAGAAAGAAAGAAAGAAAGAAAGAAAGAAAGAAAGAAAGAAAGAAAGAAAGAAGGTAAAAGCAGATAGAAAGAAAGAAAGAAAGAAAGAAAGAAAGAAAGAAAGAAAGAAAGAAAGAAAGAAAGAAAGAAGGTAAAAGCAGATAGAAAGAAAGAAAGAAAGAAAGAAAGAAAGAAAGAAAGAAAGAAAGAAAGAAAGAAAGAAAGAAAGAAGGTAAAAGCAGATAGAAAGAAAGAAAGAAAGAAAGAAAGAAAGAAAGAAAGAAAGAAAGAAAGAAAGAAAGAAAGAAAGAAAGAAAGCAGGCCAATCAAGAACTTCCACTCATCTTCATGCACCACATATTTGAGTCTCTGTAGAATCTTTACTGGTTTCCTCAGAGACTCTGGATGGTTCTACATGAACTCTTATATATTTATTTATTTATTTTATATATAAAACTTGCTGGAAGGTTTAGAAAACACAGGGTTCCAGCTTTCTGAAGGGGAGAACCCAGAGGTTCTTCATAGTCAGTACAGATTTCCCTTTTTTCCTCTTTTTTTTTTTAAGTTTTAGTGTTTAAGAATGTGTAAGTGGCATCAGTGTGGAACGTTTTCTGAAAAGGAAGATGGTTATCGGTTTAATCCGAGTGGTAAAGGGGTGAACAAAAAGATGAGTGTACAAGCCTTAAGAAAAAATCCCCAAAAAAGTAAAACTTTTTTAGAAAGTTGAAAACTTTTCCATTTCTGTACTGTTACATTTCCATTTTTCACCATCTGTTCCTTTTATTTCTTTCCTCTTTTTTTTCATTAAAGTGTTTGTCCGAGGTTTCCACTTACCCTGAATGACCACGTCTCCCTCTCGTCCCTCTCGTAATCACACCCCTTGAGCAGAATCATTCCAGATAATATGACGCTTCGCATCTAAATTTGGCATCGTCTTTAACCTGAACATGCATCCTAGAACCTTCAGCTCCACCCGGAAATGTTCCAGTGCAATAATGAGAGGATGCACAAAAACCTCTGCCATGCTTTTTTACGTCATGCCATTATCTTACCTCATGGCATTGCGACTCGGTTCCTCTAAGGTTCCTCAGATAGTTAAGGGTTTTCTTCGTCTTTAAATGGGTTTTAGACATTTTTTTTTTCTCAAATCAAGGAATCCATAACCATCTTCAAGAGTCTTTCAAGGTTTTCTTTACGTTTAAGAGTTTCTTCACACACCATACCTGAACGATTCCTCCAGGTCTGTTCTGGGGTCCCATGCAGAAATCTGACTTCCTGAAGCAGCTCAAATTCAAAATCATTGTGGATCCACACAGAATCTTGAACAGCTTCTTCTGAATGAAAGGGTCCACAAAAGTTCGTGGACACCTGACGATAAGCTTGGTATGCTCTTATAATGATCTTCACGCTTTTGGGAAGATGTTCCACTAGGTTTTGTGGAGATTGGTGCTCATTCGTTTACCAGCTGCAGCTGGCTTTGTGCACATCAGCATCGTGGAGCTGGAGCAGGTTTGGGTCTCCTAGTTCAAGAAGGATTTTCACGATTTTCATCCAAAGACGCTTAATACGATTGTGTGCCAAAGTTTATTTGTGGTAACAGTTTTGGGAGAAGAAGCACATATTTCTGGAAAAGTGTCCCAATACTTTTCTCCAACCAGTGTATGGTCCTGGTCTAATTTGTTGGATTAGACTCAAGTCGGGAACTTTCACACACGAGCCGCTTCGTCCACAAACAAACGAGTGCACACGTGCGGACTGAGACCTCGGCCGGTCCGTCTGAGTTTAGCTGCAGGGAATAATTTGCGGCCTGCGGGAGGCTGACCTCGGGGGGACGCCCTCAAAACCGGCACTGGCTGCTGCTGCCAGTGATGGACACACACACACACACACACACACACACACACACACACACACACACACTGAGCGAATGTTTAGACTGCCGATTAAGCCCTCATGTTCTCTTCACTAGCGATTTCCTAGCAGCGCTATTTTTAAAACGTAGCAAACCACAGGTCTGTACAGCGCCCGCGTTCATGTTCGAACCGTTTCTATGGTAACAGTCAAGTCATGGGGACGTCCACACAGGACATGGTACATGAAACGCATTCGGGGGGGGGGGGGGGGGGGGGATATGCATATTGTATTTGTGTGTATAAGTATGTATATATAATTACACATAGAGTTGGTGTGAGAGGTGTGTGAATTTAAGATCAAGGGAAGGAATCCCCGCTATCAGTACCTTGTAGACATCTTCCAGGAGTTTCCTCAAGTTATAGGCTTCTTTTGTCTTATTTACTCGAGAAGCGAAAGAATAATAAGGATGCAGTGAGAGAACAACTGTTTGTATCTGCTGAGTGATCACAAATAGTGATCCAGATGCTAAATAGTGAGCTGGATTTTTAATAGTAAGCTGGATTTTAGAATGTGAGCTGGATGCTGAATAGTGAGCTGGATTCTAAATAGTGAGCTGGATGCTTAATAGTGAGCTGGATGCTAAATAGTGAGCTGGATGCTGAATAGTGAACCAGATGCTAAATAGTGAGCTGGATTTTGGATAGTGAGCTGGATGCTGAATAGTGAGCTGGATTTTGGATAGTGAGCTGGATGCTAAATAGTGAGCTTGATTCTAAATAGTGAGCTGGATGCTAAATAGTGAGCTGGATTCTTGATAGGAAGGTGAATGCTTGATAGTAAGCTGGAAGATAGCAGCTCATGCAAGATACCAAGCTGGATGCTGGATAGTGATTTAGACGCTAGATAGTGCACTGGATTTCGGATAGTCAGCTGGATGGATGCTAAATAGTGAGCTGGATGCTAGTCAGTGAGTTGAATTCTTGATAGTGAGCTGGATGCTAAACAGTGAGCTGGATTTTTTTGTTAGCGAACTGTATTCTTGTAACAGAACAACGCGGTCGAAACGCTGAGCGATGCAGAATGGCATGTGGACTCCCGTAGATAGTGGAGGCGGGTGAAGACCAGGACGGACCAGATGTTCCAGATGTTGTGTCTCAAAACCACCAAACTGCTGCATCACCTGGCTACAAACAGCAGCGGAAGGCGTTCACCAAAAATAAATAAATAAATATAAATATATATATATAACAAGACGTCCTGCCATGCTGATCACACTGTGGGCTGACCCCAACCCCCGCACACACACACACACACACACACACACACACACACACACACACACACACAAACACACACTTTAATAAGCTAAACTATCAAGTAATAACCTTACACAGGCAGTGCAGGGAAAGTCCAAAATATGTTTAACCAATTCACACACACACACACACACACACACACACACACACCGGAGACTCACTCTCAGCGGTGACTAATTAAATAAAAATGGAGGTAGCACGTTGTTTTTCACCGGTGAGTCACCGATGGATCACGATTCATTTTTTTCAGATGACTAAACAGGAATCCGCGATTCGACTTAAAAAAAATCACTGCTGTAGATTAATCTCGCTCAGTGTTCAATCCTGAATTGCACGGTGCGGCCCAAAGTATTTTTGGAGACACGAGGGCGTTAGGTCCCAATGAAGGTGAGGTGAGGAAACCTGGGAATCCTGGGAAACACGCTCACGCTAGCACGAAATTTCTGTGCATCTAAAGATCTGCCTCTGTGCATCTAAAGATCTGCTTTCCACAGGTTAGAGAGGTTCTCCTGCATTAGAAGATCTCCTGAAGATCTTTAGAGCTCAAACACCTTATTTGGGATGAATTGGAACAACACCCCAGGCCTCCTTACCTCACCTACATCAGTTCTAATATCTAGTGGAACATGTTGCAAACGGGGACTGATTGTGGGATGGGATGTTCAAAAAGGAGCCAATCTTATGGCCAGGCGTCCAAAAACTTTTCTCTGTATAGTGTGTGTGTGTGTGTGTGTGTGTGTGTGTGTGTGTGTGTGTATATTTCCTATATATTATTATTTCCTGTTATTCCATTAACATAATATATTTTTTAAAATGTATTTAGATAGAATTCTTTCTTCAGGCATTTACTTGTTAAAGAAAAGGATCCGCCAGGAGAAAGACAACATTCAACTCACAAAAATCCCCCCAAAAAACAACCAAACACACAAAAAATCCCCCCAAAAACTGATGCTGACTTTATTTTCATTGCTTTAAGAATCAACTGTTCTCATTCACCTAATATCACTGACATTATATTGATACCTAAATCTTGTCAAGTGTAAAAGTGTGTGTGTGTGTGTGTGTGTGTGTGTGTGTGTGTGTGTGTGTGTGTGTGTGTGTGTCACCTTCAGTAAGGAATTTTATGTGCCATGAACATGAACTGGGTCTTACATTTGCATAACCCAGATATAGAAATAAGGCCATCTCCATTGCTTTCGTCCCGAACGTTCCCCACTGCACAGGAAACATACACCACAACAAATCTAGCAGTGGGCCGAGACCTCCTACACGCCTGAGGTACTCGCTAAGGTTACGCTTATCTAAATAATTCCATTATGCATTTATATATCTATATATACACTCTGTGTGTGTGTTTGACAGAGAGGGTTCTCTCCTCTGGTTATGACTCATGCACAGCTCTTGTGTGTGTGTGTGTGTGTATGTGTGTGTGTGCGCGCATGCTAAACCCCAAACCCACAGTGTTTCTCGGTTGCGCAGGTTGAAATTGTAACCTTTTAATTGGCAATTGTGTGCACTCAGGGCACACACACACACATACACACACATTCGTGTGCAAAATAAAAGCGTGTTTGTTTTACGGTTTTCTACATTCGCTTATTTAATGATAATAATGGCATCATTTTCGAGTTTTGGGTGGTGGGGGAAAAATGTTTGCGTTGGAAATCTTCAACGCGACCTTTGCCCGTGACCTTTGATGCGATCGAGACGTCGGGCCGCGATGAATTTCAAGCAGATTTCAAACCACGATTGCGATCAGACTTGCTGTGAGTCACGAAAGGAGATGCAGCGGAGGAGGAGCTCACAGATGTGTTTACAGTGGGGACATGGTGGGGGTGAAAATGACGTATTAGTACACGTATTAATTTTGCGAGGGTATTGGAAGAAACGGATTCATCATGATCATAATAATAATAATACGGATAAAACTCTCACTCTGCTCAGTATTTTATACAGCGTCTCATTGCTTTGTGGAATATCTGGATAATAATGATCTCGATTCCTTCAGCCTGAGCTGTGGATTTTCTAGATTTTTCTAGGTATAGTACCCTGAAGCAGATATTCCCCTGTCCCTCCGACCCGTACCCCAGAGTCTGATCGGAAACTCTATTTGTTTCTTTTTGTTGATCATAGATTTAACCTGAAATCTTTCCTTTATTCTTCACAATGCGAACATTTGTAATTACCTTGACATCACGTGACCCTTCGGTTGAGATAATTACATGGCTTCTGAAGCCAAACTGGTTGCTCCAGAACTAATTGGCTGCTCTACATCGGCTCTGTACTTGTACTCTGCACAACGACAATAAAGCCGAATCGAATCTAATGTAATTTAGAGGTTACTCAGCAACAGGAGAGAGTATAATTATGAAATCAGACACGTCTTTCGCAAAAATGATTATACAGATTATGTGCTGCTGCTAAATTTAGCTTAGAGTTTCCATCCAATCAGATTACAGCCGTCACATAACGTTTTGTCGTAAGGACAGCAGAAATTAACAGCACTGATTTGTTATATACAAATCTATGTTGCTTGAAGCTGTTACCAATCAGACTGTGATTTGGGCCCTTTTCAGGCCGTCGAGCAGGCGCACATCATATCACACCCTTTGATTGGACGGTCAGAAATCGCACTAGTCTAATCTTCCAATTTGCCGTAAAGCTGATCTTTATGGAGCTGGCATTTTTGCACGGGGGCATTGTCATGCTGGAACAGGTTTGTGTCTCGTAGTACGAGGGATGGGAAAGATTTCCAGGAATCTCGTCAGGTTCGACACGTGAGCGATTCGACTCGTCTACCAGGAGCGTCTGGAATAAGCCGTGTGCTGGGCGTGACATGTTCGCGCGTTAATCCCGTTGGCACGTTTGCAGCGATTTTCACCAAAAGCAGGGCAGTGCCAGCCATCTCGGGCCTCTTGTCCCAACACGCCATAGCCATGTCAGCCTGCAAGTCCTGCGCTGTATACACACCGACCTGCTTTTGTGTTTTTATAGTGAATCTCAAACAGCTCAATTTATAATTAATTTGTCTAGTTAAAGCCTAAATCTAAGCATTAGATGCATACACACTCCTATACACACACTCTAACACACTGACTCCCACTTTTAGACTTTCTATCCGATAGAGTTACATGCAGGAGGAAATCCTCTACCTGAAATCCATTCGTTAGTAACAGACTATTAACGCTCTTTGCTAATAACATTAAAAAACACAAGCGGGCCAAACATATGGCCGAGGGTATTGGGGAACCCGTCTTTTCCACCCAGACATGTTATGGTGATTTGCTTTGCATGGGTTGGAGTGAAAGATCTCCTGCTCTAGAGCTCCGAACGCCTTTGGGATGAATTGGAACAGCACCCCAGGCCTTCTTACTCCCTGACTTCCTGACTTCACTAACACCTTTGCATCTGGATGAGCACAAAACTCCAAAAATCGAGTGGAACATCTTCTCAGAATTATATGGGCACTGATTGTGGAATGCCAGAACCAGGTGTCCGCAAACTTGTGGCAATATAGTGTGTGCTTTCGATGGGTTGGAGTGGAAGATCCTGTGTGGCCTACCATAGAGCTCGACCTCAAACCCAGCACCGTTCCTAGACATCAACCTAGGCAGTCGCCTAGGGCACAACCATCTGGGGGGGGCGCCAGCGAGGCCGACCACCACCTCTCGCCTTCACCTATTTCAGTTATTTACCTGTTTTTCTGTTGAAGTTCAAAATACAGTATTCATGATTATTAAATGTGTTTATCCTTTTTTTATTTTTATTTTTTATGGTGATCTGTATGGTGTGGGGGCGGAGCATTGTGGTGGGAGGGAGTAGCCTCGGGGTCCTGCTCCACCCCTTCTAAAGCAGTATTCTATTAAAACAGCAACTTTACATGCCTAGCATTTGGCGGGCGCCTTTAGCCAGAGCGACTTACATTTATATCGCTCATACAACTGAGCGGCTATGGAGTTAGGGGCCTTTCTCAGGGGCCCAAAAGAGGCAGCTTTGTGCTCGTAGTGTATTTCAGACATGATAAACACGTATTTTTGTGTTGTTTTTTTTTTTTTTTTTTTTTTTTTTTTACAAACGAAGCTTTCGAAACACATACCGCATTCCAGCATTCCAGACAGTCTGTACAGTTTAATAAGCGAGTGATCATCAAAGGTGTGGCGCTGCCGTGGGCTCCTGTTCCAGCACCAAGCTAAAGGGGGGGGTCATATCGCGAAATCATAGCCGGCACTGCCCGAATGAGCTAGGTCTTGTTGCTATACGTATGCTAGGAGTCTATTTTTATATGGAACACAATGTAGCATACAGTATTAAATCCATGGGGTTGCCATAGGAACGATAAGGTTCCGTGCATCAGATCCATCGATCCACGCGCCCATGCATTCCGACCAATCAGATTTCAGAATTCATTGATACTGGGAAAAGCTAATCAAATGGTTGTTGTCAATCTTTCAGCTAATTTAGATTTGACATATTCTTTTCATTTTATGGCATGCAATCTTGCTGGCACTCACACACACTCACACACACACGCACACTGAGGTAGGAGTGTAGTAGGCGGTTTTATGTGTCACTTCTTTCCTATGGGGAGATTTTCCATCAGTTTCTGTTTCCTGTGCTAGGGTTTGAGGTTTGCGTTGTCTGCGCAGGAAAAAAAAAATAAAAAATCTTTTTTTCTTTCTCTCAGCGTTGCATTGTTCTGCATGCCCGAAATATCGGTTGGAAAAGGCAAGCAAGAGTCCTGCAAGTGCAAGTGTGCACTCAAACACTCCCCGAGTCCCTGCTCGTCTCTTTGTCCTAGTCAAAGAGACAAGTCCTTGGGTTGAACCTCTCATGAAAGAGAAAATGTTGCTGATGTGTGTGTGGGTGTGTGAGCGCACGTGTGGGCGTGGGTTTTTGCTAGGAAGGCTAAAAAAGGATTAGCTTTGTTGATTGCTGTGGGTTGAAGACCCGATTAGAGCGCTTCCTGAATGTTCAGCCTTTAGGCCACAGTGTTTAAGAGGTGCAGCAGTGAGAACTGTGAGAACAATAGTTTGAATATGTTCAAATAAATATTTGCTTTTTCTATCTTTCCCTCTCACTGTTTTTTTTGTCTGTCTATCTGTTTGTATTTGTGTCTGGTATTCCGTCTGTCTTTCTGTCTGTCTGTCTGTCTGCCTGTCTGTCTGTCTGAATCGGCTGTTTAGAGAGTTGATCAGTTAGTATTGTGACTGCATTTAAAACAATGATATTTATCGTCTGTGTGGTCTTAGAATGAGTATCTGGTGGTGAAAATCTGGTGTGTGTGTGTGTGTGTGTGTGTGTGTGTGTGTGTGTGTGTGTGTGTGTGTGTGTGTGTGTGTGTTGTGTGTGTGTGTGTTTGTGTGTGTGTGTGTGTGTGTGTGTGTGTGTTGTGTGTGTGTGTGTGTGTGTGTGTGTGTGTGTGTGTGTGTGTGTGTGTGTGTGTGTGAATCTGCAGACACAAGAGGCTTGGAAAAAAGGCTCTATGTCCCTTTGGTCAATTTGGACTCCACCATTATGTTTTCTTCCTTCCTTCTTTCTTCCTGTCCATCCTTCTTTCTTTCTTTTTTCTATTATTTTTGCTCTTTCTTTCTTTCTTTCTTTCTTTCTTTCTTTCTTTCTTTCTTTCTTTCTTTCTTTCTTTCTTTCTTTCTTTCTTTCTTTCTTTCTTGTATGAGTCATCTTTTTTTATATATTTCTATATAAATTTGGACTCCACCATTATGTTTTTTAGGGCTTTAAAACAGCAGGGAGGAAACCAGAGAACCCTCAGGAAACTCTCCTCAGGATCTCCAGGGTTGCACTGGAGCAGCTTGATGTTTTTTGTTTTTGTTTTCTGCATCATTGCACCGAGCAGCTGATTCATGCACTTAGGTTTAAAAGATAGCTGCAACTGATAAGCATGTGTGTGTGTGTGTGTGTGTGTGTGTGTGTGTGTGTGTGTGTGTGTGTGTGTGTGTGTGTGTCACATGTTCTGTATGTTACCATGTTAGACCAGTGTATGAGTCATGCCACTTTCTGACCTACAAATGTGGGAAGTCATGATTCACCCGATGCTGATTTTAACCTTCCTTGCCTTCCTCCACACACACACACACACACACACACACACACACACACACACACACACACACACACACACACACACACACACACACACTAAACACACTAAACACACGCATGCATGACACACTGTGACACCAGCAGTCTTTTCATCATTCTCCGTAGGAGCTTTAGTGTGCACTCTGCTGCTCAGCTTCATTAAGGGGGCAGCATGGACTGGTTTTTTTTTCTGTCTCTCACATCTGGAATGTCTCAGTTGTCCAAGAAGCCAGAAGTGCATGCGTAACTTTCAGAGGTAAACACAACATCTGTCTGTCTGCCTGTCTGTCTGGTTAAGCTTCTGAAGGAAGTGGTCTTTGCAAATGAAAACATATTGCAGACACTGAGGCTTTTCATTGGTACTGATGACTTATCTCCTGTGTGTGTGTGTGTGTGTGTGTGTGTGTGTGTGTGTGTGTGTGTGTGTGTGTGTGTGTGTGTGAGTGTGTGATGTGTGCGAGACGATGTATTTCGTTTTGAGAGGTTGAGCCGCTATATGGTATGCAGCTCTGATTGATTGTGGTTGGGGTTTTTTTTCTTTAATTCACATGACAATGAAAAGAAAATAGCAGTGTGATGATATAGAGGTACATTCATTCTGCATCCCAGCGTGTCTGTCCATCTCTTCATCTGTCTGTCTGTCCGTCTGTGTCTTCATGCTGTCTATCTTGGACTGTGTTTGTGTCAGTGAACATGGGTGGATGCATGTAGCATGATAGACAGACAGACAGACAGACAGACAGACAGACAGACAGATAGACAGACACAGACAGACAGACAGACAGACAGATAGATATACCCTTACTTTTTTTCTCGTCCTTCCATCCTTTTGTCTGGCTCTTAATATGAGTTTGTTTCTCTGTATTATTTCTTAAATGATCTATCTATCTATCTATTCATCCATCCGTCTAGCTGTCTATTTGTCTGTCTGTCTGTCTGTCTGTCTGTCTGTCTGTCTGTCTGTCTGTCTGTCTGCATACCGTTTCATTTATTGTATGATCTACTACAGTACTGGTATACGAGCTGAGAACAGTCACATGGTCTCGGCCTTTCCGACTTTATTTGTTTTTGTTCTGATCTGTAGTTTTGCAGTTAAAATATGAAGTTGACCAGACGATTCAGGGAGCGATTCAGTATGTCTTTCTTTCTCCATCCATCCATCTATCCATTTATCCATCAGATTTTTTCCTTCTTTCTTTCCATTAATCATAAATGTATCTATCAGACTCTATATGTATTTATCTGTCTGTTTAATAGTACTGTCTTTCTTTCTTTCTTTCTTTCTTTCTTTCTTTCTTTCTTTCTTTCTTTCTTTCTTTCTTTCTTTCTTTCTTTCATCTATTCATCTATTTGACACTGTATCTGTCTGTGACTGATCTTTCTATCTATCTATCTATCTATCTATCTATCTATCTATCTATCTATCTATCTATCTATCTATCTATCTATCTATCTATCTATCTATCTATCTATCTATCTATCTATCTTCCACTGTCTGTTCTATCCATCCAAA
This sequence comes from Silurus aristotelis, assembly GCF_946808225.1. NCBI lineage: Eukaryota > Metazoa > Chordata > Actinopteri > Siluriformes > Siluridae > Silurus > Silurus aristotelis. Next base: position 2,244,715 of record NC_139602.1, read on the forward strand.
ATCTATCTCTATGTATGTCTGACTGACTGTCCTATTGTTCTTTCTTTCTTTCTTTCTTTCTTTCCTTTCTTCCTTCCTCCAATCTGTACCCATCTATTCGTCTATCTGCCAACTCCATGAAGATATATTTTACATGGGTTAAAGTGGTAGATCTTCCTGCTATAGAGCTCAAACCCTATTGAGTGTCTTTGGGATGAATTGGAACACACCCCAGGCCTCCTCACCTACATCATTTCGTGACTTTTCTCACACCCTTGTAGCTGAATAAAATCTCATGGAATGTAGTGGAACATCTTCCCAGAAGAGTGGAGTTTATTATTCGAGTAAAAAGGAGACTAGGTGTGGAATTGGATGTTCAAAAAGAAGTTTATGGTTTAGAAGCTTGGGCTTTATTGCGTTATCATGGTCTACACTGATCTTTGACAGGAAGGTCTCCACCTGACTCAGACATTTCAGAATAAGGTCACCCATTAGCTCTGTAGATCAGAGATCCCACTTACGCACTTGCGGTTGTCAGGCAAGAAATATCGCCTGTGGTTTGAGCTGATAGAAGACGTTCCTTTCGCATGCACGCTCAGCTGCTTGCTCTTTCAGCACTCAGGAAAAGCGCGAGATATACAGCGATATCATCACCTGCTGATGGGTGGCGTGACGGAGCCTGAGGAACACACACACACACACACGGGTGCGAATCAGGGAGCATTAAAACCTCTGTGCCATGGTGATAAACCCCAAACCCTGACATCATCACCTGCTACTGCGGCCACAGCTGGAATTTCCCAGTAAAATGTGAAAAAAGAAATTTAAGCAAACCAGTTTCTCTTTTCTTCTTCTTGCCGCTTTACTGCCTACACTCGCTTCCTTTTGTCATTGTCTCTGTGATATTTATGTAAATAGATGCAGTGGTCTGCATGATGCTCACGAAAAACTTCCACTGAGTGACATCAGATCAAAAACAGTGCAACATCTGATAAATAACTGTAAATAAGCGAATATGAGAGAAAGTGCTGAAGATGAACATCTGTCTGTGTCTGTCTGTCTGTCTGTCTGTCCGTCCGTCCGTCTGTCTGTCTGTCCGCCTGTCTGTCTGTAAAATGTCATGTTCATGTTCATTTATTTCTTTTTCTTTTTTTTGTCTTATCTATCTATCTATCTATCTATCTATCTATCTATCTATCTATCTATCTGTCTGTCTGTCTGTCTGTCTGTCTGTCTGTCTGTCTGTCTGTCTGTCTGTCTGTCTGTCTGTCTGTCTGTCTGTGCAACTTTCTATTGGTTTTTGTCTTTGTTTCTTGCTTTGTATTTTTTGTTTGTTTGTTTCTTTCTTTCTTTCTTTCTTTCTTTCTTTCTTTCTTTCTTTCTTTCTTTCTTTCTTTCTTTCTTTCTTTCTTTCTTTCTTCTACCCATCTGTCTGACACTCTCAACAATCTGTTACTTTAGCATGTCTGTTAGTACTGTCCGCTTGTATGTCCGATTGTCTACCCTATCTATCTATCTATCTATCTATCTATCTATCTATCTATCTATCTATCTATCTATCTATCTATCTATCTATCTATCTGTCTGTCTGTCTGTCTGTCTGTATGTCTGTCTGTCTGTCTGTCTGTCTGTCTGTCTGTCTGTCTGTGTATATATATATATATCTTTCTTTCTTTCTTTCTTTCTTTCTTTCTTTCTTTCTTTCTTTCTTTCTTTCTTTCTTTCTTTCTTTCTTTCTTTCTTTCCTTCATTTCTCAATGTTGTGCCCATCTTTTTGTCTATCCAACTCTGTATCTGTCTATCTGTTTATTTATTATGTCTGCTAGTGCTGTATGTCTCTATCTCTCTATCTCTCTATCTGTCTCTATATCTCTCTTTCTCTCGTTCTCTAGTTGTCCTGGTGTGTATTATGGTTTGGTGTTTTTTAGTACAGAGACGATTTCTGGGCAAGTTGCTCGCTTCTGACCTGCAGCGACGACAGAAACACAACTGTTCGTCACTTTCTACAAACACACACACACACACACACACACACACACACACACACACACACACACACACACACTTAGCGGAGTCACTGCTGGGTCTCTGTCATTGATCTAAGATCACTCTCTCTCTCTCTCTCTCTCTCTCTCTCTCTCTCTCTCTCTCTCTCTCTCTCTCTCTGGTTTGAGTCAGCACTGGCGCTCGTCCTGCCGAGACGCAGCTTCAGCAGGGTTTAAACGATTGTTTATGAATGTAATGTCGTGATGCTCGACTGGTTTAATGAAGCTTCGATTAGTCTTTGAGGAATTTCTTGACGTACACTGGGCCTAAAAAAAATACCTGTAGGGGGCAAAAAGTTTACAGGGAACAAATGTCAGCTCTTGTTTTTTTTTCGTTTTTTTTTTTCTTTTCAAAATTTCCATTTTCTTGTCCCTGACCTTGTAATCTCTTCTGACCTTTAAGAAAACGAGAACACTGGGTTTGGGCATGTGGGAGGTGAAGCTGCGAAAGAAAGCACAACAAAACAAACGGAAAGATTTCAAACGGCCGCGACGAGTCGCCTTCACTGTTCAGAGTCACTGCTGTAGCTGTGATTCATGTGACTCAGATTCAGTAGCGAGGAAGAACTGTTAGGAAGGAGGGAAAGGATGAATGGATGAAGAAAAGAAAGGAGAAAGAACTGGTAGGTAGGTAGAAAGGAAAGAAGGAAGAATGGTAGGAAGTAAGGATGGATGGATGGACAGAGGGATGGAAGGAATGAAGGATGGAGAAATGGTAGGAAGAAACCAGGGGGAAAATGGTCATGAAGAAAATGTAGAAGGAAGAAATGGAAGATGGAGAAATAGTGGGAAGGAAAAAAAAAAGGTATGATAATGAAAAGAAAGAAAGAAAGAAGTATGAAAGGAAGAAAGGCAAGATGGATGAATAGGTTGGATTGGTTCCATTGGATAGATGGATGGATGGGATGGAGAAATGTTAGGAAGCAACAAAGGCAAGAATGATAAGAAAGAAATGAAAGATGGATGGATGGAACAAAGGAACAAAGAAAGGAATTATTAGGCAGGAAAGAGAGAATAAAGGAAGGAAGGAATGCAGTTTAGAGAAATGGTGAGGAGGCCTGAGGTGCATTTAAGTTCATCTCACTAGGTAGGGTTGAGGTCAGAGCTCTATAGCAGACCACATAAGTTCTTTGACTTCATATCTTCATGGATAGAGAAAGAAAGAGAGAGAATCCCGGCCCCTGCCTTTCTTCTAGAAAGATCCGTCTGATTATTCCGCAGGGACCGAAACCTGAAATACGGCTTTCAGAACCACTTGAAACGGCATATGTGAGACTTTGGAGAGCATTTCAGATGGTTGTAAAGCAGATGTGCACAAGCAGCTGGATGGAGTGGAAAATAAATGCGCAATGTGATGCGGCGGATGAGGTTTCGGGTTGCTTCAGGAGTTTCGAGACGAGTTTAGAAATGAAAAGGGACAATCCAAGAAAAACATCGTGTCCAGACAGTAAACACCACAGAGCTGTGAATAACCTCCGACCTCAGTATCACAGACCTGCGTCTCACACACTCAGCATTCTCATCCCTGATCACGTGATTGCTACCGCTTCTCTTTATTTACTGAGGGAGGGAGGGAGCGAGGGAGAAGTTGTAGGAAGGATGGACGTGAGGAGAAATGAAAGGAAAGAAGGGGATGTGATAGGAAGGAAGGAAGGAAGGAAGGAAGAAAGGAAGGAAGGAAGGAAGGAAGGAAGGAAGGAAGGAAGGAAGGAAGGAAGGAAGGAAGGAAGGAAGGAAGGAAGGAAGTGAAAGGAAGGAATGAAGGAATGATGGTAAAAGAGGAGAGGATGTGGTAGGAAGGAAGAACAGAAGAAAGAGAAGAAGTGAGGAAAATTGTAAGAAATAAGGAAAGAGGGAAGGAGAAAAGTGGAAGAAGGAATGAAGTAGGACGCAAGGAAGAAAGGAGAAATGGAGGGAAATAAGGAGAAGAGGGAGGAAGTGTGGAAAAAGTGGTAGAAGGAAGAACAGAAGGGGAACTATAGTAAAGAAGAAGGGGAGGATAAAAAGAAGAGCTGGAAGAGACAGAAGAAGAAAAGGAAATGGTAAAAAAAAAAAAAAAAAAGAGGAAGACATAAGAGATGGACGGAAATTAGGAGAAGTGGAATAAAGGAGGAAGGAAGGAAGAAATGGTAGGAAAGAAGGGATGAAGGGAGGACGAAGTGGTAGAAAGGCAGTTTGAAAACAGTTTTAATCACAAAGTGAGACGTGAAAAGCCTCTATTCAATTGTGTGTGTGTGTGTGTGTGTGTGTGTGTGTGTGTGTGTGTGTGTGTGTGTGTGTGTGTGAGTGTGTGTGAGTGTGTGTGCGTGCGTGTGTGTGCGTGTGTGTGTGTGTGTGTGTGTGTGTGCCATTAAAGATGTTTGAAAAGCAGGAGAGCTGCACGATACCCAGTGCCGTGTGTAAGCTGGATCACATCCCTACACACCGCAGGAGGGATGCACTCATGTGCTCACAGAGACTTATCCAAGGAGGCTGTTGTCATGGCACCCCTGATGTGGGGGCGGGGTTGGGGTAGTAGCGGCGTGGGGGGGTGGGGGGGGTTATTTTATCGAGTGAAAAGTGATGGCACATGCGTTTGATGTGGGTCACGTGGGGACGTGATGTGCGAGCGCTGGATGCTTTGTTCTGTCATCATCACTCTGCTCAGTCACACTCGCAACACGGCTTGGGGGAGGAGGAAGTGTATCGCAAAAAAGCGCCTCGACATTCTGTCACACACACACACACACACACACACACACACACACACACACACACACACACACACACACACATACTCCTCAGGAGACGTCTCGCTTTTTTACGGGTGCCAGTTCTGTTCATCAGAGGGGGATTTAAGCCCTAAATAGAACAGAGGGGGTTGCAGTGTTTTACTTCCAGCACCTTCATTCTTCAAAATCACTCACACACACACACACACACACACACACACACACACACACACACACACACACACACACACACAGGAACACACACACACAGATACTAACCTACAAACCTGCTGCTGCTGCAAAAAATCTGTCTACAGCATCTGCATGTCCTTTACTCAAGTATATATTTTTAATATTCTTTTACATTTTTTTATTATTCTTTATGTGTATATACACACACACACACACACATATCTATTTCTCCTATTATAGTAATTTTAATTAAAATAAACATTTAGTAATGAAATATTAATATAGGCAAAATATGCAGTGGTTTATTTTATCGTAAGTTCATATAATTGTATTTATATAAATTCCTTTTTTGTGTAATATATAATATAAATATTACAATATGCATATTATATATGTTAAGTTTATTTCTTTACATCTAAAAAGTCTCAACATTTGCATGCATATTATATTAGTTATAATGTAGCCAATTATTATTGTTGCGTAAGTTATTATTGATTACATTAGTTATATTATTTACTCAAACATTTTATATATATTTATATGTGTGTGTATATTTGAATTGTTTTGATTGACTTAATTATTTATATAATTTCAATCCTAATATTGTATAGTAATTATAATGCAAAAAATATTTGGCATTAATATTTAATTACATTACATATTTTAACTATGTTATGGAAATATGCATTTTAACATCTTTATTCGAATGAATTTATTCATTTATTATGAATGGCATTAATGATATTTAATTAAATAATATTCTCTCATGATGTCATATGATTATATACATATATGATAGAAATCTTATTTATTTATATTTATTTATATATATATTGCATGTTATATTATTAATTTAAAAGAAACACATTATTATTGTTATTATTTTTATATCCACACACACACAATACATATATAATTTGCTAAAGCTGGTAATGTTTTTTAGAAGGTTCTTTGGTTTGCCCCCTGTTTGGAATCCGTTATACTGCAATTATCATATTATTAAAGGATAAATCCGTTGAATTGCTTGTTGGCATAATAAAAATAGATCCTTGTGTATCTGCTCAGGGTTACACTTTAAATCCATGTTAACACCGACTCCTGGCTTTTCCTCTGGAGGGTCAGAACGCCGCAGTGAGTCGCTCCGGGGTAGCAGGGAAGGTAACGACCCCCTGAACCTCCTCCACCTCCTCCTTCTACTCCTCCTCCTCCCTTCTTTACGAAAAAAAAAGCGAGATGAGAGAGAAAGGAGCGAGAAACACATCTTTGTGCCACTCAGCACTTCTGATCAGCAAAATGAAAACCCCAAAGCAGTCATTTGTGGTCGTGTGTGTGTGTGTGTGTGTGTGTGTGTGTGTGTGTGTGTGTGTGTGTGTGAGCGCGTTGTCCTCGCGTTCCTCGGAAATGCTCCGGCACGGAAAGCGCATTCCCAAACCGAAACACAGTGTTTGGATTCAGACGAAGCTTGCAACCACATCTGGAAACGATTATTCATAAAAGACGGGTCGTTTATGTGTCTTTAAACAACGAAGAAAGAAAACACAAGGGGGGCTGAGTGTGTGTGGGGTGTGTGTGTGGGGGGGTGTGTGGTGGGATAATCATCATCATCATCATCATCATCATCATGTTGTAAATTTCTTACATTCCCTGACACCTGTAACAGACACCGGGATGTTGTATGATCGGTGTTAAACCTGTAACAGACACCGGGATGTTGTATGATCGGTGTTAAACCTGTAACAGACGCCGGGATGTTGTATGATCGGTGTTAAACCTGTAACAGACACCGGGATGTTGTATGATCGGTGTTAAACCTGTAACAGACACCGGGATGTTGTATGATCGGTGTTAAACCTGTAACAGACGCCGGGATGTTGTATGATCGGTGTTAAACCTGTAACAGACGCCGGGATGTTGTATGATCGGTGTTAAACCTGTAACAGACGCCGGGATGTTGTATGATCGGTGTTAGACCTGTAACAGACACCGGGATGTTGTATGATCGGTGTTAAACCTGTAACAGACGCCGGGATGTTGTATGATCGGTGTTAGACCTGTAACAGACGCCGGGATGTTGTATGATCGGTGTTAAACCTGTAACAGACGCCGGGATGTTGTATGATCGGTGTTAAACCTGTAACAGACGCCGGGATGTTGTATGATCGGTGTTAAACCTGTAACAGACGCCGGGATGTTGTATGATCGGTGTTAAACCTGTAACAGACGCCGGGATGTTGTATGATCGGTGTTAGACCTGTAACAGACGCCGGGATGTTGTATGATCGGTGTTAAACCTGTAACAGACGCCGGGATGTTGTATGATCGGTGTTAAACCTGTAACAGACGCCGGGATGTTGTATGATCGGTTTTAGACCTGTAACAGACGCCGGGATGTTGTATGATCGGTGTTAAACCTGTAACAGACGCCGGGATGTTGTATGATCGGTGTTAAACCTGTAACAGACGCCGGGATGTTGTATGATCGGTGTTAAACCTGTAACAGACGCCGGGATGTTGTATGATCGGTGTTAGACCTGTAACAGACGCCGGGATGTTGTAGGATCGGTGTTAGACCTGTAACAGACGCCGGGATGTTGTATGATCGGTGTTAGACCTGTAACAGACGCCGGGATGTTGTATGATCGGTGTTAAACCTGTAACAGACGCCGGGATGTTGTAGGATCGGTGTTAGACCTGTAACAGACGCCGGGATGTTGTAGGATCGGTGTTAGACCTGTAACAGACGTCGGGATGTTGTATGATCGGTGTTAAACCTGTAACAGACGCCGGGATGTTGTATGATCGGTGTTAAACCTGTAACAGAATATTTTTTACTTTTCTTTTTTTTTTTTGGTTTGTTTTTCAGTTTAACCACAAAAGTGCACCTCTCACAACACTCACACACATTCACATTTGCACACACACACACACACACACACACACACACACACACACACACACACACACACACAGCGTTGTGGTTTTAGGTTAGACTTGGTGTGAAGGGAGGAATCGGCTTGTAGGCTTCTGGTTCCATTTCTGCAGCGCTGAAGTTTCCGTTAGCGCAAGAGCATGACTTTCCACTTTGCTGCGGATGGTGTGATGGCGCAGATGGTGTGGACTTGGAATGCTAAGATTCACAGTCAGGTTGGTGTTTGTATTGCGACGCAGCGTTTTGGCGTCGGGAAAAAACAATAGATTTCTATATAATTAGTAGTAGATGCGCTGTAATCGTGTTGTTTAGAAAGTGACCGATATTTGAAATGGTTTCTTTTAGCGCCGCTGCTGCTACATGAACATGAAGCTACGCTCCTGAGAGTCACACAGAGTAGAGATTAACATGGCAGAGGTAGAGCTGCAACTTCCTCCATACAGGACAGGAAAAGTTCCACTCTTTTTTCCCCTTCTTCCTTGCTATCTGTCTTAGTTCTGCTCTTTTCTTTTCATCACATTGTCTTCCATCGCTCGTTCTTTCTCCGCTTTTATCTCTCTCCCTTTTTGTCTTCCTTTCTTTTTTTTCTCCCCTCATCTTTCCTCTTGTTCTTTCTCCAAAAATGTTTTCTCCCCGCCCTCTCCTTTTCGCTCCTCCATTCTTTGCAGTCTTTTTGCTTTCTTTCTTTCATCTCTCTATTTTTCTTGTTTTTCTGTCTCTCTCTCTTGTTTCCTACCTCTGGTTCTCTTCCACTCTTTTTCCCCTTTTCTGTCTTTGTAGCTGCCCTGATTCCGTTCTTTTCTTTTCCGTCCACCGTCTTTTATCGCTCTCGTTTTTTCTCCCTTCTCCCTGCCTCGTTTCTCTTCTTTCTCATCCTTTCCTCTTTATAAATCCCTTCCTCACTCCTTTGACACTTCCCTCCTTTCTTCCTTTTTTTCTCATCTTTCCTCTTTGCCCACTTTTTATTCTTTCTCTCCATGTTGTTTCTTTCCTTCTTCTCACCTTCTTCCTTATAGCTTCCATCTCTCATGTGCTCCTTCTTTATCATCTCTCTCTCTCTCTCTCTCTCTCTCTCTCTCTCTCTCTCTCTCTCTCTATCTATCTATCTATCTATCTATCTATCTATCTATCTATCTATCTATCTATCTATCTATCTATCTATCTATCTATCTATCTATCTATCTATCTATCTATCCCTTCTCTTGCATATTTTTCCCCCTTCCCCCTGCATCTTCTTTCTGTCTGTCTCTACCACTTCTCTATTCGTAGTTCTTTCTCCCCCTTTCTTTTATTTCTCACATTGTCTCTCATGGCAAACTTTGCATGTCAAGCCTCTGTACGTGTGTGTGTGTGTGTGTGTGTGTGTGTGTGTGTGTGTGTGTGTGTGTGTGTGTGTGTGTAAGTGCGTGTGTGTGTATACACACAGAGAACAGGAGCGTGACTGCTTACGGTGCTGAGCCAAACAGCTCAATATAGGCAGCAAGAACACACAACACACACACACACACACACACACACACACACACACACACACACACACACACACACACACACACACACACACACACACACATGATCCTTGAAAATATAAAGTAAAAATAAATACACTCTGTTCTCTTGGTTGTGCAGTGAAGCTGCTGTCTTTTATCAGTGTGTGTGTGTGTGTGTGTGTGTGTGTGTGTCTGCTTGTATGCGGACATGGAAAGTATTAAAACATTGTTGCCTTGGTGCTTCTTGAGACGTACACGTGCACGTAGGAGTATGACCGATTGTGTGTTTGTGTGTGTGTGTGTGTGTGTGTGTGTGTGTATGTGTGTGTGTGTGTGTGAGGTATTTAATACTTTGAACCTTCACGACACTTCAAACTCTCCCGAAACATCCAAAAGCATCACATGGCAACCTTAGGGTCAATTATCCAAAAATGTTTGGCCGTCTACCGCATGTGTAAACGTGTGTGTGTGTGTGTGTGTGTGTGTGTGTGTGTGTGTGTGTGTGTGTTTGTGTGATGTAGTTAATACTATAACCCTTCACAACATTTTAAACTCTGCTAATACATAAAATAAAAGCACATGGCAACCTAAGGTTCAAGTGTCCAAAAACGTCTGGACGTCTAGTGTATCTGTAAGTGTGCGTGTGCGTGTGCGTGTGCGTGTGCGTGTGCGTGTGCGTGTGTGTGTGTGTGTGTGTGTGTGTGTGTGTGTGTAAGGTATTCAATAGTATGAACTTTCACAACATTTTAAACTCCTAAAACATCAAAAAGAAGCACATGGCAACCTTAAGGTCGGGTGTTAACAAACACTTTTAGCTCATGTGTAAATGTGTGTGTAGTTTAAGTAACTTTTCTTTCGTTTCTCTCCCTGTGTGTGTGTGTGTGTGTGTGTGTGTGTGTGTGTGTGTGTGTGTGTGTGTGTGTGTGTGTGTGTGTGTGTGTGTGTGTGTGGGCTGCAGGGTGTGTGCGGTATGTCCGTGGCTGAGCAGCCGGAGGGCCCGATGTACGTGTATGAGTCGACGGTGCACTGCTCCAACCTCCTGCTGGGCCTGAACGAGCAGCGTGAGCGCGGGCTGCTCTGCGATGTCACCGTGCAGGTGGAGGGCAAGCAGTTCCGTGCCCACCGCGCCGTCCTGGCAGCCTGCAGCGGCTA
>NC_139602.1:2260212-2262712 GCF_946808225.1 Silurus aristotelis
GTCGTCTCCGGTTCAGGGACGCCGAGCTCACGGCCTCTGTCTCACTGTAGCATGAGGGTAAACTTACAGTCACTAACTGTTCATCACTGGAGCCGTGTGTGTGTGTGTGTGTGTGTGTGTGTGTGTGTGTGTGTGTGTGTGTGTGCGGAATCACATTCCTGAGCCGATTTCAGCGTGTGGTCTTATTGTCCTTTGTTGCAGCTTTTGTGTGGAAAAGAAAAACCCTCCTATTGTGTCTTTTTGTTTTTCAAAACATTTCATATTTACGTTAATGTAAAATAAAAAAAAGGATAATTATTATTATTATTATTATTGTTGTTATTGATGTTTTTGTTATAGTAATAAAAGATTAAATGTTAATAATAAATAATGAATAAAAAATACATAATGAATGAATACATAAAAGTACCACTGCTCATAAAATCTACAATTAATAATAAGAAGAAAAGAGGAATATAAAAATTTATAACTATTGTTACTGTTATTAGTATAATAATAGTATTGTTTTTTTATTATTATTATTATCAATAGTACTTTTATTTATTTATTAATTTATTAATTTATTGTTATTGTTATTATTATTTATGGTTGTTTTTTTAATAAGGTTTGTATAATTATTTTATGTTATTGTTTATTAGCTGCTGTAGTGCTTTTATTCGTTTATTGTTATCATTTTATTTTGTTCATTCTTTCTTTTTTATATTCTTTTTGGCAATAGTATTTATTTATGTATTTTTTTATTATTGTTTTTAATCTATTATTATTATTATTATTGTTGTTGTTTTTTAGTAGTAGCATTTTTTTATTAGTTTATTGTTATAATCTTGTTTTATGTTTCATTATGTATGATTTTTTTATTTTTGCTTTCATAAGCAGTAGTATTTATTTATTTATTTATTTATTTATTGTTATTGTTATTTTTGTTTTTAATCAATTTTTATTTATTGTTTCTTTTTTAATAGCAGTTTATGTAGTTTATTTGTATTATTTTCTGGGTTTCTGCAGTAGTACCTGTAGTATTTTATTGATTTATTTAATTCTTTTAATTTTTTATATATTCTTGATTATATATATAATATATATATTTATAAAATATTATTATTATTATTATTATTATTATTATAGTTATTATTATAATTATTATTGTTATTGAACTTCACTGCACTCATTCAGTGGAAATTATTTGGCCCTTTAGTTCCCGTTATTATCACGTTGCCGAACGTTCCGCTCTCTGATTGGACACACGTCAGTCATGTGACTTCTGAAAGCACTTGCCCTTACACATAATGGTTTCCATAGTAACAGGGACTTGTATGGTAGATGCTCCACATAAACAGATATAAATAGACCCTGCGTATATGTAGTTACCATGTTAATACCACCAATAGAAGTTTCAGTGAAGAGACAAGTTTCTTGGTTAGATGTTTTGTTTTTTGTTTTTTTGCTCAGATCACTTGAAGAAGGAGAAACGCTGCTGTAGCAGAAGCGATAACAGGAACACGCGCACGTTTTATAGTAGGATACGTTGTTCCTGGGAAAAATACAGCAGGCGGAAACGGCGACTCTGCGTCGCTGTGCTCAGTGGAGTAACGTTGATCTCGTAATAACTTATTGTGTTGCCAAAAGTATTGGGACACCCGCCTTTTCCCACCCACATGTCGAGGCACGCAATTGTATAGGACGTAATCTTTTCCTTCACTTTCACCAGGAGACTCAAACCTGTTCCAGCATCACAATGCTTAGTTCAGTGTGGTGGACGAAGTACACAAACCATGTGCGTGAGTTAAAGTAGGTAAAAGTGCCCCCTTTAATCTTTCACTTCACAAAAGTGCTATGATTTATTATAACTTTAATTTTCATATTACCGTATTTTCTGGACTATAAGCCGCTACTTTTTTCCCACGTTTTGAACCCCGTGGCTTAAACAACGAAGCGGCTTATTTATGGATTTTTCCTGGGTTTTTCCCGGTTTCACAAACTTCAAGCCAAAAAACTGAACCCCATAACATTAGACCAATGAAATTTCCGAACGGAAAAGAAAAAACGCACTTCACCTGTGTTCTGAGCTGCACGGCATCGGGAGAAAAAACCCGATGCGCACGACGATGCCAAAAGATAAATTCCTGAGAGAAATAGTTGTGAAAGGAAGGAGGAAGACAGTGAACAATGACTTTCTTGGTCGGCTACTGTTTAGATACAAGCCGTTGTAACGTGTTGAGTCTGGGTGAAGGGAGAGCTCGCTAACTCCAGTTGTCATATAAGCCATGACAGGTTTCCAAAACTCGTGCTTTTTTATTTTTCTTGGCAACAGCGTTACGGGTTAGTTAAAGAAACTTAGAAATGAGCATCAGAAAATAATAAGGACATATTCCTCGTCTTGCACACATGCAGTAATAGCGGGAAAATGCGGCGGCAGGCTATTCCCAAAATGCCGCTCTGCTCTTAAAGGAGCCACAACATATTTCACCCGTTACACCGTGTAACAGACACTGTCTTTCGT
>NC_139602.1:2950212-2962712 GCF_946808225.1 Silurus aristotelis
TTAGTTCATCAGCTGGTCACAATGATGAGGTACATAAATCCTAGAAACCTGTCGATCGTTTGTTCATGAGATGTCGGACAGAAATTTTGGGCATCTAGCAAAATAAAAAAAGGTGGGGGATGAACATGAGCGAGCACGGTAAGCAACATCGTTTTGTGACAAACAGGAAAGCAGCAATTAAACAAAGACCTTGCTGTGACCTTGATCTTCTGCGGATCAGTTAAATAGCTAATGATCCGATCTGCTGGTCACAATAATGTTTCCGAATAAATCCTCTTAATACTCAAGCCCATGTTATTGAGATTTCCTGCAAATGAGAATTACAGATGAACAGAAGGACAAAGTGGGACCCTGACTATAAATGAGAAATATCTTGGTAGGTTGTACAAGTTCTTCTACCAACTCTCTATCAGGATGAACAATCCTAAGATCCTGGTCGTTACAAAGCACAGACACTGGAGACTCCTTCCATTAAACATTTCCCTCCATAATGAAATGATCTCATTTTATTTTTGTTTAATTATAATCCATATAGTGTATAAGTGTCTACTAGTATTGGTCCACTTGACTTTTGAAGCCATTTGTGGTCCCCCCCCCCCCAAACACAATTGTACTGGATGTCTGGACGTGGTGGCATGAAATGTTCCCTTCACTTGAACAATGAGACCCAAACCTGTTCCAGAATGACAACACCCCCTGTGCACAAAGTCAGCTCCATTAAGATATGCTTTACATGGGATCTCCTGTTGTAGAGCTCCAACCCTATTTAACAACATTGGGATGAATTGAAAAGGCAGCCCAGTCCTCCTTTCCCTCACGTCCATCAGTACATGACTTTATTGATGCCATTGTGACTAAATAAATCTCACAAATTCTCCAGAACCACCAAAATTGAAATCTTCCCAAAAGAATTGCTACTAAATGCGTAACTGTTTATTCGAAATGCACTTTGGAGTCAGGTGTCCACAAACTCGCACTGTGCGTAATCCGGCCGAGTGAAACCTAACGTCTGCGCTATAATTACAGCATTGCTTAAATGTCCCCACGGCATTAGATTTCCCAGGTCTCCCATCAACGTGGAGACACTGTTAGTCCATACAAATGAAGTAATAAGACTACGCAGACGCTTCCTCATTCCACAACCGGCATTCAGGAAGCTGAAATCCGAGAGTCTCCAAATCAGTCTCGGTAGAGGTGACCTATCTGTCCTTTCTCGGTACAAGCTAAAAAAAAAAAAAAAAAGAAAAAAAAAAAAGACAAACCAGGCTATTCTTTAATAAAATGCAAAGCGGTTGCACGACTGTCAGCGCTGTGACGTTCCAGAAAATAAATAAGCGCCTTCTGATTTGTGGTACAAATCTATCTAGAAGCTTCCTGCTGCAAGGTTACGAGATGTCACCTCTTCTGTCTATCAGATATCAGCGGAAGCTAGGAGGCTGACTGTCGTTCTGTCATCCTGCCATTAATCCCGTAGCCTTCGAAAACAGGTAGCGAGATCGAAAAACCGTCATCCATCCCAGATTTTCAGACAGAAGGATACCGGTGCAGTTAAACAACATCTAAGCTGTATAGCATTTAATCAACTTTCTTTCGAATTTATGATCTTTCGACCTCAAACACACTTTAGAGAGAGATTTTGATCCTGCCCTGAACTGCATTTTCGAATCAAAAACCATGTGTCAAAGAGGAGCTAGCATCTTTGAGGCACTAGCATCATAAACTTTATGCTACATTATATACATCTGATATCTCTCTCTGAGAGTGTGTATGTCCTCCTTCTTCTGACCTACCCAAGAACACAACTCCTATAGATGCATATAAATGGAAATGCCATTATTTTCCAGCATTTGTGCTTTAAACTTCTCTATGGCCTGTCAGACGTGCCAGAAAGCTGCACACTGCTGCAGGGTTTCATGAATATTTATAATCGACAGTCATGAATAATCATAAGCTAAAAAGACTCCGGAATACGTTTTTAAAACAAAGCTGCGGTGGTAAAATATTTTATGAGGTAAAATATATATGGAAGCATGTGAACGCTGAAAGGAAAGTCAGCATGATGCTATAATACAGGAAAAATGCATGTGTAACTTCACCTCATTATTGTAATATTCCAAGTAAATGAATAAATTTGGTGTAACATGTTGATATGAAAGTGTAAAGAATTGGCAGAAGTTGTGGAGAGTTTTGGCTTTGGGAGTGAATAAAACTAATATTTGGCATGGATTCCAGGTAAAAAAATCCAAAAGCTCCTTGCATGCATTATACACGAGTAAAAAACAAAACAAAAAAATTAATAAACCAACATTAAATTAACAAATCTGGGTAATAAATATAGCGGAATGTATACAAGTTCTATCTGAATGGGAGGGATGGCATATTCATACCCCTTTATCAATGACAGCAACATCAGCCAATCACTGCACTATGTGAGCTCATGTATGAGGAAGAGGGCAGATAGCATGTTCTTGCAAGTGAATCTTTCTGCTCTATGCTCTATTGACTTTCTATAAAATAGAATTCTATGTGCTTTCCGTACAGAATAAAAAAAACAAAACAACGATATATCTTTCCGTCTGTCTCTTTCGCTCACCTGGGAGGGGGCGCTAGACGACAAGCCGCCGCTGAGCTCTCCGATGCGTGCCGCCGCTGTAGGGTTCGAGGAGCTGATCAGCACGGGCCCGCTGATCTCCATGGAGTGGCGCTGCGGCGGAGGGGCCAGGCACGGCTTATGGGACATGGTCAGCGAGGTGAACGAGTGGCGCTTCTTGCTGTTCTTTTTCTCCCCTGGTGCTTTATGCGAGCCGTTGGCTTGGGGGCCCGGGGTGGACGACGAAAAGGAGGAGGAGGAGGACGAAGTAGAACCCTCGGCAGAGTCGTCCGGCACCTTGTCGAGCTCGATTAACTGGCGTGCGGCCGAGTTAAACTGGGAAACGGGGGGAAGAAAAGATGGAAAGTTAGCGAGCGATTAACGCAAGCGTTTCTCTGCGTGAAGCCTATTGTCGGGATAAAGACGAGAGGCAGATGAAAGGACTATTACTGTCACTCAGGAGAGGCTCGGCTTGGCACACAGGAAGCGATGAGATCGTAAGCCGTATGAGAAAAGGGAATGAAAGGAAGTGTAGAAAAGCTCTATCTGGTGACAGAACCTTGTAACTACTACTTTTTCTATCTCCTACACATACACACTTGAGATCAATGCATAAAAGCAGCCAATCTGACATCGATCCACACACTTAGGTAAGTTCACCTGCATGTCCTGGAGCACGCACATACTCATTAAGCTAACTGAGTCGTGTTTATACATGCCGAGACGCTAAAAGGCAATATTGATGTTTAAGGCGTGTATGCATTAGCCTCGGACCATTTTCTGCTCACCAAAATCCAACACATTGGCCCACATTATGCACATTATTATGTGTTTAAAGGGTGGAAATCAGCAAAGGCTTACCGATTTATGATAGCGGATTTGATATCGGTTGACGGAATAGAGGGTGTGTCCTGTAACGAGGCAACAATGCCAGTTTGAATAGACCCAAAAATGAAAGAATGCATGCATACACATCTGTGAAATAACACTGTCAATCCCTTTCTGGTACGAATAAGTTTTCAGGAAGTGCACATTTTTGCACTCGGCTATAATTTTTTAAAAATCTCCAAGTGAGATGTTTCCTGAATGCATTAAATGTTTTTTTTTTTTTAGCTTTTTTTTTTATTGTCTATACACTCAATAGTCTCTCTATTTCCCATTAGCAGGCACACAGAGGACCACAGGAACTGCAAAAGTGCCAGAAAATAGCTATTTCCACCCCCCCCCCCCCCACCGCCCATTTCTGTCACTCGCTTTCTTACAGCCTTGTTTGTGACTCTTCTGATGTCAGCCATGTCTGATATTACATACACAAAGGCGCTCGAATGTTTTTGGAAACAAGCCGGGACGGTGAAAATAGCTATGGCTTTTGTAATCCTTGTCCCTCCGCCCCCTCTTTTCCCCCTTTTTTCCCCCTCTCTTCCCCCTCTCTTTATTTCAGCATGCATATGAGTGGCGGTGCTGAAGACCTGCGTGTGTCAGAGCAGCTATTTTGGACTGTTTTGAAGCTTTTTTTAGGGCCCAGGTTAGTGACTGAGAGACGCACACTAGAGAGTAGGAAATTGAGGGAGTGGGGGGGAAAAAATAGGTACTATTAAGAAAAGAGTGAGTTACTAAGTGGATGGATGGAGTGATGGATGAATGAATGAGTGCAAAGGGTCAGAGAGTCTGCCTGAGTAACTAACAGCCTAAGCAACTGTCCATTCTAAGTAAACGAGTGAGAAACTGACTGCCTGAACGACTGAGAAACTGACTGCCTGAATCAGTAATGTGACTGACCAACTGAGTGAGTGAGTGAGTGAGTGAGTGAGGAAGTGAGTGAGTGAGTGAGTGGGGGAGTGAGAAGGGGTGTGAGTGAGTGAGTGAGTGAGTGAGTGAGTGGGGGAGTAAATGACTGGCTGAACGAGTGAGTGAGTGAGTGAGTGAGTGAGTGAGTGAATAAATTACTGACTGAAGGAGTGAGTGAGTGAGTGGGGGAGTGAGTGAGGGAGTGAGTGAGTGAGTGAGGGAGTGAGTGAGGGAGTAAATGACTGCCTGAACAAGTAAATGACAGAGTCAGTGAATGACTAGGTGAACGTATGAAAGGTTGAGGGGCTGAATGAGAGCCAAAGAGAGGGACTGCTTGAGTAACTGGCCACCTGAATGAGTGACTGACTAGATGAATGAGTGAGTGAGGGTCTGTCAACCTTAAATGACTGTTGGATTGACTGACTTATCAAGCCGTTGGCAGAATGAACGAAGGACTGGCTGTGTGACCTACTGCTAAGATGTATATGGCTGGACCACCAATTAATGATGTTTTGACAGCAGTGTTGAGGGAACAAGGTGGCGATACGAAAATGTGTCTCCAACAGCAGCTGTTTGAATGGTCAGCTGTTTCATTCAAGCCTACAGGGCTACGTTGTGTCAGTCAGTAACAAACCGACTGCTATTTTGCCACGGAAAGTTTGTCACGCACCTCTATTCTCTATACTGTATTCTACTCTCCCATTCAGGAGCCTTACTGACAACATATGGCACTACAAAAAGAGAGGAGTAATTGGCCATGCTGGCGGTTACAGAAGCTGATGATGGAGATGTGGTTTTCTGAATGCTTGTGGGCTTTCCAGTGATACAGTCATGGATGACAGATGATGACAGCAGCATGTTCAAGAAGCATGTGCTCCATTTTCTTGTGTATCTTACTTAAAAATTATAGCTTATTCCAGCTCACAACACTTTCCCTATCAACAATAGAACATTTGCAAACGTGAGCACATGCTACCATGGCATTGGATGTGTATGGGGGGGAAAGTGGCTTCTTTCAATGATGCACAAGCTTACAGATGCCCAAGAACCCAGAAAGCAGAGCCAATTATGCTCGCTGTTGC
Source organism: Silurus aristotelis (assembly GCF_946808225.1). Lineage (NCBI taxonomy): Eukaryota > Metazoa > Chordata > Actinopteri > Siluriformes > Siluridae > Silurus > Silurus aristotelis. The sequence continues at coordinate 2,955,673 of NC_139602.1, forward strand.
TTGCAGTCATGGATGGCTGTGGGATTGGCTATAAAACCACTGTAACACGTGAGAGCCCAATTAAAATGAATACACTGATCCCAATCGTGTCACTTGTATGCTATTGGACACAAAAGGTACAAATGTATTGGGACACCTTACAATTCCAGCTTTATGTGGTTCTTTCAAAAAGTGTTACCACAAAAGTGAAGCCACACAATTTTATAGAATGAATAAAATTCTCCCTTCAATTGAACTAGAAGACCCAAACCTGTTCCATGACAATGCCCCTGTGCACAAAGCCAACTCCATGAAGATATGCTTGATATATGTTGGAGTGGAAGATGACATGGTGTCCACAAACTTGTCTCCATATAGGTGTTTGTGGTTACACAAGTTCTTTACCAGCCATTCTGCATTTCAATTCTAAATAGAAAACCAGACTACATAGGACAATATAGATGGATGGATAGATGGATAAAAATGGATGATAAAAAAGCTGGGGTCAGAGCTCAGGGTCAGCCATGATACAGCCATGGAGCACATAGGGTTAAGGCAAAAGTGGCAGCTTGGCGATACCGTGGCTTAAACCCCTGATATTTAAACCCAGAGCTACTTTTAACCTTTTAACTACTTTTTTTTGTGAAACACAGATTAAGCAGGACTGTACAATACCTCGACATAGGATATGGGGAAGATGCCAATCTTATCTCCCAGCATTCCCTCGGCCCAGTTCTGGTCCACGCGTCGAATTACCGTCAGAATGTCATCCTGCGTATCGGAGAAATGACAGCATAGATACAAAAGTGTTTTCAAGTGCTTTCTTATGACAAAAAAAACTGTCATACTAACCATTGGCCTCAAGCAACCAAAGAACCTGTAATGTCCATCCACAAAAGGCAAACTTCCACACAGACCGATACCACATCAACAGAAAATTCCTCACCTTTGAGAAAGGGAGGCAGTCCTTGTCAGCCTCCTTGTCCTTCAGCTCAAAGTCGTACAGGGCCTTGCACTGCGGCGGTGGCTGCAGTAGCGGCTTGATCACCTGCACGAAGCTGGCCGGGAAGAAGCCGTGCACTCCGCCCATTTCGCCGTGGTACCAGTTCTCATCCACCTGCCGGCGCAGGATGATGATGTCGCCCTTGCCGAACTTAAGGTCGCCGGGTTCCTTACCATCATAGTTGTACAAGGCCTTGGCGCAAGGGAGCTGGGGGACACCCTGCGAAGTACAGGAAGGAGGGAGGCTTGGATTGGTCCAGAATTTTAAACAACAGTACTGAATGGCGTGTTTGTTCTAAAAAAAAAAAAAAAACCTTGCTGAATTTAGGAAAAACACTGAAGACGTGTCGAAGTGCATGTGTATGAAAAACATTGACTGCTTCACCAGCTAATAAAAATAAAAAAAAACACATTAACTGCAATCTATACACGCGATGACTCTTAGTATTCATGCAAAACAAAACGAAAAAACCAATGGGATAAATCACTGCCTCACTCCAAGAGACAAGCACTTAATGCCAGCGCTGATTTGTCTGACTGACTGCTTGCATTGCCTCCTGTTTTAGCCCCATCTGTGCTGCTTCACTCACTGACAAGCCCGTTGTCCGACAGTCCCAGAATGCTCCGGGGTTTGCCCAAGGATCCACAATACTGCGAGCCGAGACCCATTTATCAGTGTGTGAAGAGCTTTGTGGTGCTGGCCCAGTCATCTGGAACCAGTCAAAGCTCCATTCAACGGTGACAATGATCCACAGGCAGGGGGAAGGGAGCTCGAGTGCTTCCCCCACCACAAACTTCCTCCTTTTCTGCTTCAAACACAGAATGGAATCCTAAACAAGACAGCGCACAGTCTCTATGCTTTTTTTTTTTTTTTTTTTTTTTTTTTTTTAAAGAAAAGAAAAAGAAAAAACAAGTTCGAAAGAGTGCATAGAGAAGGTTGGCACGACTGTACTGTTTACGACTAATGACCCACAGAAGTGCACATGGGAGATTCTCGCTGCCATTAACGTACCACGAAACTAGCGTTCATTGACAGGCAAAATCTAAACAGATTTTCTTGAATGTTAACAAAGGAAAAATATGAATCGCTGTGTTTTGCGTTTATCTATGTATCAAAACCAAGGGATAAGAAGATATACGTCCAGGCTGTAAATATTTTTTTATATGCAATTATCTGCATTTTTTCTTCTTGTCCATCAAACAAGAGGAAATTAAAATAAAAATTCTACCTATTGCCGTTCAGCAGACGTCTGGTACTTAATTCCAAGTCAAATCATCTTCTCAACTCCGGATTAGACAAAACATGTTCTGGTTGTTGATGAACCAGATAAAGGATACAGATGCCAGTCTGTAACTAGCCATCTCACTATACATTGATTAGGCAGAACATTCTGACCACCTGCTTTATATTGTGTTGGTCCCCCTTTTGCTGCTAAAACAGTCGTGACCTGTCGAGCATCAACAGCATTAACTTCTTCAGCAATTTAAGCTACAGGAGCTCGTCTATTGGATCGGACCACACGGGCCAGCCTTCGCTCCCGACTTGCATCAACGAGCCTCGACCCCGTCGCCAGTTTACCACTGTTTCTTCCTGGACCACTGCTGCAGGAGCTGCAGTTTTGGAAATGCTCTGACCCAGTCGTCTAGACATCAATTTGTCAAACTTGCACAAATCCTTAAGCTTGCCAATTTGTCCAACTTCGAGGACAAAATGTTCACTTGCTGCCTAATATATCCCACCCACTAACAGGTGCCATGATGAAGAGATAAATCAGTGTTATTTACTTAACGGGTCATAATTTTATGACTGGTCATTGTACCTTTGAGTTACAATTCTGGCCTATTCATCAATGATAGATATCCTGACCTAAGTGGTGTATTCAATGCAGGGTTTCCTAATACAAAAAATACATAAAAACATTAATCCTAGCCAGCAGGACCGATCTGTAAGCTCATGTATGAGAAAGACAGCAGACAGCACAATCCTTTGAGTGTTGTTACATTTCCAGCCATTTGGGGTGCTTCAAGAAACTATTACCACAAAGCTAGAGGCATACAATTGTATAGAATTTATTTGAATGTGGAAGCATGAAATGTTTCCTTCATTTAAACTAGGAGACCCAAACCTGCTCCATGAAGCTCCATAAAGATATGGTTTTCATGGATTGGAGTGGAAAATCTCATGCTATAGAGCTCTGACCTCAACCCCATTAAACATCTTTGGGAGGAATTACAATGGCATCCCAGACCTCCTCACCTCACCTACATTAGTACCGGACTTCCTTTAAACAGACCTGTGAATGAATTAGCACAAATCCCAGCAACATCTAGAGGAACCTCCGTCTCGAGGAGTATTATAACAACAAATGGCAACTAACTGTGGAATGGGATGTTCGGAAATTTTACACCAATCTAATAATAAGGTGTCCACAAGCTTTTGTCCGTAAAGTGTATATGTAATAAACAAATACCTGCTAATCATATAGCAGCTTGTAGTTATAAACTTGTAGAAAATATAACTAGATATTCTGTGAGGGGAAAAGAATCCAGGTTAATAAATATCCAGTATCCACCTGAGATTTTCTTCACAATCCAATTTTTGTGTGCAGCATTGTTTCCTTTTTTAGGTTGTTTTTTTTTTACAATATATATCCACACTACTACAAGATCTTTGATAACAAACCCAAAGCTCTTGGTTCAGCGCCCAGGTTTAATCCCCCTGTGCTTCTCGTTTTCCTTCCCCCTCCCTTCACAATGTTCCTCGCTCTTTTCCTTCCCCTCGATGGGCCTCTCCCCGAACCAGCTGTCAGCACATTTAAAGAGCAAGCCACTTCGACCAGGAAGAAGGAAGCCGGGGGACGCATCTAATGAAAGGATGGAGCTGGGTGGTCTTTGTTCTGTTTTTTTTTTTTCTTTTTTGAAAGATATGGGTGTCAGGTGTATCATATGAGGGGAATACAAGAACTGGAGAAACATTAAAAGAGAGGTTTGAGCAAAAAACAGCGCGTGCGGATTCTTTTACCCCAAGTTTAAATCAACTCAACTCAAGTTTATTACAATAGCACTTTTTTTTTTTTCCATGGGACATTGTTTTAAAGCAGCTTTACAGAATGTAAAAATTATAGAACACAAATTTAAATATAAGTGAATTATTTGTATTTATCCCCAATGAGGGCGACTGTGGCCCCCTGAGGTGGGATGAGGAGAAAACCTTTAGAGGAACCAGATTTAAAATGGTGACACCCATCCTCATCTGGGTGACACCAAGAGTGTGATTATAAATCTTTAAAACATCAATGCTTAAAACACAGAAGAGTAAGAAATATGAGTGCCGGAGTGTGTAATGATGAGTAATGTCCTTTTCTACAGTCTTATACAGTCAGTTGGAGTTGTGAAACCAGGTGCTGAGCAATAAATTAGCTCAACATCTGACAACATTACAGATTCAATAACCAACTCATCTATGCCCTCGTTCAGACGTTACTTTCTTCTAGTTTCTATTCTTAAAAAGGTTGTCTGCTTTGTGTGGTCATATTACTTTCAAATTCGATCCAGTTTTATCTGTATAGGGCTTTCAACAATGGACATTTTCCCAAAACAGCTTTACAGAGATAAAGAGGTTAGAACGTAAACCTTTAGTGCCTCTTACTAGCTTCCTTATAAGTTTATCCCTATTGAGCAGCGACTGTGGTAAGAAAAAATCTCCCTGAGATGATATAAGGAAGAAACACTGAGAAGAACTAAAAAAAATAGAATTGTTAAAGCAAACTGTGATCCTGAGCGACTGCGGCAGACTGTTTATATTAATGACGGTCCAAATCCATCCTCACAATGGAACCATCCTTCATGTGGAACCATCCTCAGCTGTCTCCAATTGTAGAGAACTCCATCCAGAGGGAGAGTTGGGATCCATCAGGTAGATCCAAAGAGAAGTCGTCGAAACTTGAGATACATTCCTTCTACTCGGATTATGAACTAAAAAGAAGCCCGCATCTCACTAACCTTTTCTCAGTCTCACAGCTATAATCAGCATGGCGTATTAGTTTAAGCAAAAGGTGATCCATCATTATCGTTTTCTCGCCCTGAACAAGGCTCGGTCTGCTCTTTGTCTTTCGGCACCTGTCCTGGTTTGGTGTTATGGCTGTAAAACACACACAAAAAAGGAAGAAGGCAGCAGACAAGGAGTTTGAACTGGCGCGACCCCTCCGTCTTCTTGTAATATAATCCACACCATGTGAACCTGCGGAATTCACGGATCCAAGAGGTCAGCTATGGATTTACTCTAATGCTAATTATTTTCATTTCTAAATATTTCCCTGTGGTTGTGTTCTTTGAGAAATGAGAGCCTGTATAAGCATCTAGCTTCAGTTCCTCTTTATCCCCCCCTCCCCAGTCCTGAGAGACTCCGGTGACATTTTGCGGTCGCCTCGGGCCACGACGGACTCGTCGGCCGATCCGTCGGCTCGGATCCGTTTCGCCGGCTAATGCATTTAGCGCCTGGAGCTGTTTGAAAGGTGCGTCAGGAAGCACAGAGCATCCACACGTGTCAAAATGATGCCAAACAGCAAGCTAGGATTGGACATGAAAGGGGAAGACTCGCTTACTCACACTGCACGTCCCACACAGAGTATTAGTATATTCTTTAAAAGACCTGTAAGCTAATTCCCTATTTCTATTTCAGCTCCCGGCTGCAAGGCAACTCCGCACATTAACGAACAACGTTTGGACAGTTGATTTGTTGCAGCTTGTATAACTTGCGTCTGTTCTCCTGCACGTACACTTCCGGAATGCCAAAGTCTGAGCCCATGATAGTTATCATATGTTGTTCCAAATATAGAGTGGAAAGGAGTTTATTCCAGAGGCAGTCGGAGGCAAATAATTTCGGTTCTCTGACAGGTTCCTATATAATGATATGTTTCCCGTCCGGAAGCTTTTACAAATCACATGAAATTCCTCCAGCACGGTGTACTTTCAGGTATATTATCATCATCATCTTGTGTAACCTGAAACGTGCTGAGGACCTTCTGGGATTCTGCATCACCAAGTCTTTGTTTTTCTCGAATACACACAACCAGGCACATGGTATTTTTGCACAATCCGATGAAGACGTGCCTAAAATCACACGTAGCCTGAAATGTCCCATATTCGTTTAAACTAGGAGACCTAAACCTGTTCCAGCATGACAATGCCCCCTCTGCACAATCCAGTTCCATGACGATATGCTCTACATGGGTTGGGGTGGAAGATCTTGAGTGGTGTTCTCTAGAGCTCTGACCTGAACCCTATTAAACTCCTTTGGGATAAATTGGAACGGCACCTCAGGCCTCTTCACTTCGCCTACACCATTTCTAGGCGAAACAGAGAGCCAATCAGTACGCAGCATTTAGGATTCTAAAGCTTGTTGCCAGAGAAGTGAAAAGTTAATCGGCTTGTACAGGGACATTAAACTTTCTTTCGGCTTCTCCCATTTGGGGTCGCCACAGCGGATCAACCGTATTCATGGTCCGCATGTTCGATTTTGCCCTTCCTAACGCAACCCTCCCCATTTATCCGGGCTTGGGACCGGCACTAAGAGTGCACTGGCTTGTGCAACCCTAATGGCTGGGGTTGGTTCCCTGACCGGACATTATATAATGTAAATGCAGTGATTGGATTTATTGTGTTTTTCAAACATTTGTTATGTACAATATCTGCTCCTATTCATCCATTTGATTAAAAAAATGAGGTTGAAACATGAATCTCCACATGACGACTCTGTGAGACTAGAAAATAGACTAGAACAGGGTTGCCCAATATTTCACAAAAGTAGTGTGGGTAGATCGCATGACATTTAAAAAAATAGATATTAATTGATGCATTTTTATAGTAGGTAGATTATTTTGACTTGGTCATTTTATAGGTAGCTTGCATGCTGAAAAAGTGTGTTCACCCCTGGACTAGAACATCTTCCCAAAAGAGTGGTCAGGTATATATGAAAATGCCAGTCTGATTGGCTAAGCTAGCTAAGCTAGTTCCCAAGCAGTTGTAGCAAATAAAGTTTCCAACTTCTGCTCAACCTA
>NC_139602.1:2967712-2997712 GCF_946808225.1 Silurus aristotelis
GCTCCCAAGTCCATCACAGTGTGGAACAGAAGCTCCACTGTGTGTGAATAGAACAGTTGTGTAAAGGTGGTACAAGACATTACTGAAAGAAAGAAAGAAAGAAAGAAAGAAAGAAAGAAAGAAAGAAAGAAAGAAAGAAAGAAAGAAAGAAAGAAAGAAAGAAAGAAAGAAAGAAAGAAAGAAAGAAAGAGGTCAAGAAAGAAAGAAGGATAGAGGTCAAGAAAGAAAGAAAGAAAGAGGTCAAGAAAGAAAGAAGGATAGAGGTCAAGAAAGATAGAGGTCAAGAAAGATAGAGGTCAAGAAAGAAAGAAAGAAAGAAAGAAAGAAAGAAAGAAAGAAAGAAAGAAAGAAAGAAAGAAAGAAAGAAAGAAAGAAAGAAAGAAAGAAAGAAAGAAAGAAAGAAAGAAAGAAAGAAAGAAAGAAAGAAAGAAAGAAAGAAAATAAAGAAAGAAAATAAAGAAAGAAAATAAAGAAAGAAAGAAAGAAAATAAAGAAAGAAAGAAAGAAAGAAAGAAAGAAAGAAAGAAAGAAAGAAAGAAAGAAAGAAAGAAAGAAAGAAAGAAAGAAAGAAAGAAAGAAAAGAAAATACAGACAGAAAAAAAAGATAAAAGAAAGAAAAATGATAGAAGTAAGAAAGTAAAAAAAATACAGGGGAAAAAAAAAATACAGGAGTAGGAAGTTAAAAAGAAAAGAAAATAGACAAAGATAGAAAGAGAAGAGACAGACAGACAGACAGACAGACAGACAGACAGATAGATAACAGAAATAAAATAAGGAACAAAAATACAGACAAAGAAAGATAGAAGAAAAGAAAGAAAAAAGGCAGGAGAAAAGAAAGTTCGAAAAAAAGATCAAAAAGCAAGAAAGAAAGAAAAACAGCACATGAATATAAACAATGATGGAATTTGAACCCCTGTACATCTCGGTGGGAGGGACAGCAGTCCTCTCACCTGTCAATCACAGTGGCAGCAGCCAATCATGTGCATGTATGAGTTTGTGTGCAGAAGAGTGCGGACACGTTCCTCAGTGTTCTGCAGCTCTGTGACAATCTCATGAAGTTTCCCTGAAGCCTGTACTCAGTTCAACAGAAGTACAGGCCCAGAGTTTCGTACAGACGAAAAACAGCGTCTCCCAGGTTTCTACGGCAACAGGTAGTCGTGTTATTATGGGGTGGAGAGAGAGGAAAGCTGTGTGGTTGCAGGGTGGAGACTCTGGCGATGACAGGCTAATGGGGTTAAAGAGGTACACACTTTATCAGAAAGCATACAAAAGTGCATGCATGCACGCACGCACACACACACACACACACACACACACACACACACACACACACACACACACACACACACACACACACACACACACACACACACACACACACACACACACACACACACACCGCTTTAAAACGTTGGTGCCGGCCGTTATCTCTCGGCGTGAATCGATTAGCAGCCGCCATTTGTGTGTTTATGCCATTCTAATCTGTCCTAAAAAAAAGTGTGCTAAAAAGGACGCATCAAGAGCCACACACACACACACACACACACACACACACACACACACACGAGTTGATTAGCCGTGTTGTAGAAGTGACTGCTGAAGTCTGGGGCCACCCACAGCGCTGGATCACTGACAGGTCAGAATGTTACAGTTACAAAACATAATGATGCTCAGTCACGAGAGAGAAAAAGACAAAGAAAAAGAAAGAGGGGGAGAGGGAGGGAGGGAGGGAGTGTGTGTGTGTGTGTGTGTGTGTGTGTGTGTGTGTGTGTGTGTGTGTGTGTGTTGGGGGGGGTCAAAGACAAACAGACTGAAGAAATTACTTGAAGAAATGAACTGATTTCAGAGAGAATGAGTAACGAGAGAGGGAGGGAGGGAGAAAGAGAGAGAGAGAGAGAGGGCCAGAGGATAGAGGGTCTGACAGAGAAAGACAAAAACACATAGAAAGCAAAAGAAGGACAGAGACAGGCAAAAGAGATATTCAGAAAGAGAAAGAAGGAGGGACATCACAGAAAGATAAAAGAATGACGGACAGAGAAAGAGAGAGGGGGCGAGACTGTAACAGACAGACAGACAGACAGACAGACAGAAAGAAATAGCGAGAGCAGGAGAGCATGAGAGAAGGAGGGGGGGGGGATTGAAGGGGAGGGAGAGACTGAATGAAAACACGGCATGTGATGTTACTGAGTGTATAACTGATATCTGTGTGTGTGTGTGTGTGTGTGTGTGTGTGTGTGTGTGTAAAAATGTACACAGAACTTTAATTATACTGTTTTCCATCTCTCTGTTTCTACCTCTTATGTTTAGACACATCAAAAAGGATCTCTCTCTCACACACACGCGCGCACACACACACACACACACACACACACACACACACACACACACACACACACCCACCCCATCCCCAGGGCACAATATTATGAAATTGAGAGGTTGTAGTCATGGCGACAGTGGTAGTGGCTCAATGCGTTATATGATGTGTCCCCTCTTTAAACACACACAACACTAATTCTTCCTGACAAGAAGCACAAACATGTTCACGAATCACACACACACACACACACAATCACTGGGTGTGTACCTTTCTAAGAGCATCAGGTGTAATTGCAGTGCTGTATCTCAACACTGAACACTTTTTTTTGGTGTAGTGTGTGTTTGTGTTGCGGTTTCACTTGTTGATTATTTTCTGTACAAACTCGCCCTCCCTGAACACGAGCTGCTCATGAGAAATGAAAGAAAAGACAAACTCAGGCTGTTGGAGAATCAATTATCCCAGTAAAAAAACTCATATGGTGACTAATGGGGCTGACCCGCCGCACATTCTCACACACACACACACACACACACACATCTTTGGGAAATCATCCTTTTTGTTTTGCACGACTTCCCGAAAGGAGCTGAAAATAGGTAAATAGGGGAACGAAGCAGGGGGGGTTGGGGGTGTATTGCCATGAGGAGGGAGGGAGGGAGAGAGAGAGAGAGAGAGAGAGAGAGAGAGAGAGAGAGAGAGAGAGAGAGAGAGAAATAATAGACAAAGTCAGACAGATAGATAAAAAAAAAAATAAAGAAATAAAAATCAGTAGTGGCAGTGTTTCAGAAAGAACAGAATGTGTGTGTGTGTGTGTGTGTGTGTGTTAAGTGTAGGCTTGGCTGCAGGGCTTTGGCCTTAACAAGGGGCTGCCGTGACACAGGCCCAGGTCAGCCAGGGGATCTTGCGGCATGAATGATGTCATCACAAAGGGCCAGTGTGAGTCAAGCGTGGTTTGGCCGATCACGGGAGCCGGCATGGGAGGCTTTTACACACACCGGCTCTTACTCAGAGTATTAAAAGCCTGTCCGGCTAAGACCACAGAAGTGTATGTGTATACACACACACACACACACACACACACACACACACACACACACACACACACACACACACACACACACACACACACACACACACACACACACACACACACACACAGGCTTCCAAGGCAGACTCCAGAAAGAGGAGGCAGAGAAGAAAGACTTTCACACATCAAAGGGAGGAACTGCAGGATTTAACAGGGAGCTCCTGGGGAAGCTCGTCTCCTGACACTGAACAAAACACAGCCACCGATGGACATTTCAGGAATCTTTTTAACTGTATGTGTGTGTGTGTGTGTGTGTGTGTGTGGCGGACGGAAGGAGTATCAAGCTAAGCTATGTTGGCGGTGCAGGACAGCGGGAATCCGTGCACCCTCAAAAAAAAGCATGTAGAAAAGGAACAAACGGGGCTTAAGGTTAAAAAAGAAATCCAGGTTTTTTTTTTTCTCCAACCTTCTTTTGCCCGGTCTGACATCATAACCAATCACAGTCATTGCCTGAGTATACTAAGGGGAGGGGAAAAGCTTGTAGACTCCTGAAGACTGTTACTTAGCACCATTCTGATTGGATAAAAAGTTGTTGCAGAAAAAAGTACCGTTGAGACGAATCAAAGAACTACATGCGAATATATCTAGCAATAGTTTCTACAGTAACTGCGACTTCATGGTATACTACACTTTACTGGCCATAAGCTTCAGCATCTTGATGGCTGTTGAATTCTGATTGGCCAGTCTCCCTTGCGATTTCTATTATTTCAGCTGCTACAACCTTTTTTTTTTTTTTTTTATATCAGGAAGTAACTAGCAAATAGCTGTTGAATACAGTTTCCGGCTGTGGGTGGAATTTAAAATAAAGAAAGAAAAGAAAAATCATTGATGAATAAAATGAAGTAGCAGATGTTGAGTTTGAGGGCGGGCATTTCAGATGAACAGGAAGCAAACATCTACATTTGCGATATTAATACGGGTGCTGATGCAATGTTCAAGGGACAAAATGGGGGGTTTCTGCACTAAGAGGAAGGAAAAAACAACAACAAAGCAAAAATGAAGCCTGATATGAAGAGGGAATATTGTCAATAATATATTTTTCTTTATAAATTGTTTCATTTTTTAATAAAGGTTTTTGACATTTATGTTTTTTTAACAGATTTTTGCAGTAATATTTGGGGTTATTTAACGCTGGGGTTTTTTTTTTTAACATTGTTTACAGAGATTTGTACATTTTTTTACTATAAAAAATTTGGTTACAGATTTTTTTACACCGATGTTTTAGAATTTTTTTCATACAGATTTTTGTACACGTTTTGTACGGATTTTAAATTTTGCAACATTATTGTATTCGTGTCAAACCTATGCATCATTAACACGTCAGTAATGAGCATAACGCCGTTAATATCCCTCCAACAAGTCACGAGTTCATGTGTGTCTCAAGGGGGATCAAAGAGTTGATTTCTCTTTCTCATGCATGACTCCTGACCCCACACACTTATGACCTTTAACCCGGGTTTCTGACCCCTTGCAGTGATTTTCTTTGTAGGGATCATCACGGGCGCCTCTGCTGCTAGGGTCAAAAATGTCTTATTTAACAATAGATGGGATAAAAGTTTGTGTTCGTCCACATGATATTTCATGGTGATTCTTTAGACTTTTAGGAACTGTTCCACTGTGTTTCACATTAGATCTTCAGCCTATGAGGGAGTTCGAATTGGCTCTCTGCACTTCTATGTGAAAGCAGGGATACAGAAGAGGTATGTAACTCCACAGTCACTGGAAAGACAACTGGAAAGAGGTGAAAAAAAAAAGACAGGATTCTGTTCTTTTCTACATCTATACCTTTGCGTACCTTTTCTTGCCACAAGCTTCAAAATCATGGAGCTATGAATTTGATTAACTGTTTACATTTTAAATCCAGGGAAACTTTCAGATCCTGGAGAGTCAGTAAAAACACGAAAGGTCCCAGCATTCAGCGTTCTGTTTGAGGACTAAATTAGATCATCGTTTGCTGTTTGTCGACAAGCTACAGGCAAAGGACTGTGTTTGGAAAAGGTCAGTCCCTTCTTTTCTGTAAGCAGAGCACGAGAAGGGAAAAAAATGGTTCCGGGTTCTTTAGTGCAGCTTGAAATTTTGGGAGTAAAAATCTCGCGGTGAGCATGTTTGGTGAGCAAACAAGTCTTTTTCACATACATGCACTTCCTTTTGGTTTGGTGAGGTGCTGTAATATAGCATTGGCTCTTCAAAGTGTGGTGCATTGAGCCACAGGGACATTTGGTCCTCAGGCCACTACGCTACACTACACTCCATGACACCTTGTTCTTTGGTGCAGTTCATTCTCCATTCCGTCTCGCTCTTTGGAAATTCCTTTTCTGTCTCAACCAACCCCCACTCCCACCCACCTCTTTATGGGCTTGACAGCTGGGTATGCTCGCCGAGCGTCACACCATGTGTGGCAGGAGCCTCGTTAGTGAGATCTCTGTCTGTCTGTCACATTAAAGGTGACACAAGGTGGTGATCAAGGGGGGCATTCGGGGCAGAGGTTGGTAGCAAGGCGAAACAACATGGGCAGACTAATTCATGCTCCGTAGTGTCTCTCTCTCTTTCCCTCTCACTCAGCTTGTCTGGTGCTTCCTAAGGCAATGCAACAGCTGTCTGTCAGTAATAGACCATAATCGATTATAGCCTACTGACATTGTTCGTCACATACGTGCTCGACACGCCGAAAATGGCGGACGGAGGCGAAACCCTAGTAAATTATACAAAAAATTTACCCAGTATGCTACAATCTGTGATCTGGCCATATTTTGGCTTTTATAAACAAACTGGTAAGCAAGAAACTGGACAAGACATGCTGTGTAAAAACACACAAATAAAATATATATAGGATAGTTAAAAAACAACGTTAGCTGTTTTAACGCCGACATCAGTCTCCGATGCCAGTGCCGAGACATATCTAGATCAGCCTACGTATATTTATAAGATACAAGGTGGAATCAAAAAGACTAGCTTAGTTTACAAGAAAGTACCTGATTTAGCTACCGTTACACACCATCGCCTTCAAAAATAGTCCCCTTCACAGCAACACAGAACCCCCTGCGTTCTTGCTACTTCTGGAACGTGTCCAAGACACGTTCATTTCGAAGCGTGTCAACCACCTTCTGCTATTCGAGCTGGATCTCTGCCGAAGTATCAAATAAACGGCGAGCTTTTGAGTCGGATCTTTATGAGGGCGAAGTCTGCAGGAGCCAAATCTGGACAGTAGGGTGGATGCAGAAGTGAGGTCATGTGGAAGTCAGCTAGTTGTAGTCAATTTGCATGTCCGATCGAATGCAGTGATCTGAGACTCATACGTCTGCAAGTGTAGAAACAGGAAGTGTGTGTGTGTGTGCGCACGTGAAAATCAAAGCCGAAACAACAAAACAGCAAAGAGCACCATGAAAGGAGCCGACGCCGCCAGTGCCGAACTCAGTTACTGGCATCGCTCATGCGCATACCTGAGGTCCACTGATTCCCAACACACACACACACACACACACACACACACACACTGTGTCTCCCAAGATAAAAAGCGTTGCACTCCAATGCCGATAGCTCTCACAAACACATCCGAAGGGAAATGCGACAAGATTAAAGACTCAGCGCAATGTCGGTACACCGAGGGGGATTTCTGTTCCGTTTAAAATAAAGGAACGTTTGACTGATATTGAAAGCAGGTGGAAAAGAAAAGTGATGGCACACACAGAGAGTTTATTTCAATTGTGATTGAGCCAAATGTTGGTCATCACAATGTTCTTGCAGTCAACAGATAACTCCAGATAACAAACAGGTTCCCTGGCTGTTCAAAACGACAGAGCGAGAAGGAAGTGGACCAGTTTGGACCGTAACCAGGTCGGCTGAAGAAAAAAGCCCGGGAAGAAAAAAGGCTCCGACTCTGACCAGAACAAAAAAGCCGATGACTAAGATGGTAACGTGAGCCGGTAAACCGAGGCTTGATTATAGGGCCGTCTTTTGATTTGGTCCCAGTTCAGACCAAAAGTGAGCCTCACGAGAAGACAAGAAAACCATAACAACACAACCTGCTGCCATGACGACGACCTAGGCTTATCCCAACGCGAGCAAACTTATAATAGAAGACGTCCACGAACAATAACAAGAGGACGTGTTCTTTTTGTCTCCGGTTTCTGCATGTGCCTGCACGCACAAGCGTGATATGATCCAGTAAATACTGTTTCACTCGGCACGAGCGAGCATAAAGATCTGTAACGAGATGCTATCAGGCCTCGCTCGCGTATATACGCATGGGTGTCGTCTGGATACATCAAGCCGAGGAAAGGAAAACTAGAGACCTTTGATATGCTAAGCATACTCATCTCACGTCAAATTGTTATGGCATCAACAACTGACTGTACTTCCTGTTTAACCATCCTGACATGGCCACCATCCATCTTACAGGAGAACACCCTCACCTTCAACCGTTTGCAATAGCGTAGTTCAGACATGTTTGTTTAAGGAGTCTCCAGTTTCGAAAGTCATTAGGTTTTCTGCCACGAGAAAGTCCTCAGGACGTACCCGCAAGTTTGGGCTTTCCCAGTTCGTCGCAAGATGACGTGCTGTGGTCATAATTATTAATGTTGATTGAACATATATCACGTGACTGGAATTAGCTGTATTTGCTGGTCTAGGAGACATTAAAGGTAACAATAAACTAGGGCTGCAGCTATTAATTATTCCCTTTATTAAAGATTCTTTTCTTTATTAAAGAGAAATACTAAAATACGCAAGAGGAAATACGGCGGGTCTCTTAAAACGACCAAGTCATTTGTTTCCTTTTCAGAAACATTGACACTTTTATTGATGAAATTGCAAACAAGAAAACAAATGCATTTAGTGCATTTAATTGACAAATTACATCCAAATGCAAATACATATCTATGAACAAAACAAAACATTTGATTTCAAAAGGGTGCGCTTTTTTATTAACGCTTTAGTTTGAAATGATCCCAAACTTCTTTGAAACGTTCTATCGTTTTCTTTGGCCCGAATGTTCTTCTTGGCCTTTACTGTTATTAAATTTTTCATTGCGCAGCGTATTTGTGTTTAACTGTCCAGAACGCTGCGGGTGGCACGTCAGTAATAGTGGTCCGTGGGGAAACGAGGTGCTCCGTGTGTAGTTAAATGGGCTAAACGATTTTTGTATTTGAATTACTCGAGTTACTCCAGGAATCATTTCAGCCCTACTACTTCTTCTTCTTTCGGCTTTGTCTATTAGCGGATCGTCTGTTTCCATACCACCCTGTCTTCCACATCTGCTGCTTTCAACCCAAATACCCACATGTCTTCCCTCACCACATCCATAAACCTCCTTGTTCTTCCTCTTTTCCTCCTTCCTGGTGGCTCCATCCTCAGCATTCTCCTACCAATATACCCCATGTCCCTCCTCTGCACATGTCCAAACCATCTCAATCTCACCTCCCTCACCGTGTCTCCAAAACGTCCTACATGCGCCCTATACCAGAAAAACAATAAGCTAAATACATGAATGTGGTGGAAAGAGGTCAGTTCCTGTCTGGGTTGCTCCACAAGTTTCTGCTATTGTGCACAACATGAACGACATTTTGTATCCGACGTTTTAGTAGCATTTTAGAAAGGAACAGGAATTAGCTGGTATAGGACATATTCTAGGTAAAAATAAACTACATACAGGAAATGTGTTGGAAGGAGGTCATTTCCTGTCTGGATTGCTGCAGAATGTTCTGCTGTTGTGTTACAAAAGCGGACAAAGGCTATTGTGAGGTCAAGAACGAAGTCACTTTGCAGATGACAAATGGCACCTGCCTGACTCCCCACTTCAGACTAGCTCCAATTCAAACAGCAACCAGCTTAAACCATTTGGAGACTGCTTCTATGGTTAGTGAATGTAACTGGCAAAAAAAAAAAAAAAACTCACCCTGACAGCAGTGCTTTTGGTCTGAGCTCTTTGGGGCTGCGCTCCAGAGTTGGCATGCTCTCGGACCCCTCCGCCAGCTGAGCCATTGGTGCAACCCGTGCCGGCTCTCCAGGGCCGTTGCTTGATGCCGTCGAGCAGGCGTACAAGGAGGATGTTGCTCGGCAACTCGTCCACGCCACTCTCCACGAGGGTGCGACATTCCGGGCATCGCAGCTCCCCGCGCGATCCCACGATACCGAGCAGGCAGCGGCGGCAGAACGTATGCTGGCACGGGAGTACCTTGGCCGAGGCGTCCAAGCGTTCTAAGCACACCGGGCACTCGAGAAGATCCAGCAGGGCCGATTCGTCCATGGTTGGCGCTTGTGCTGTGACTCGGTCACTCCGTCTGGCCCATCAAACCAGACAGACACACTGCGCGTGTGTGTGCATGCGAGAGATAGCCAAAGAGTGTCGAGGATCGCCTCAGCTGTCATGTCATTCCCATTCCACAACCATTGTTGCACGATTAGCAGGCACTGCAAGGAGACAAATCGACAATGTCAAAGAACACAAATCTAGGGTGGACCGGCAACCCTAAACGCAGGGACGTCTGAACAATCCGGTCGATATTCCTTCCTCGTTTTCCCTCCTAACCTCGAATGTTTGCGCTTTTCACAAGGCAGGATATGGGATACTCTGGAATGCGGTGTGTTTAGGGAAACTCTCAATCATCAAAAAAATAAATAAATAAATAAATAAATCGCTCGGACGCCTCGAACGGGAGTCAGATTTCAGGCGGCTGAACACAGTAAACAACCTTCCAGCCCGGTGAAAAACCACCCTGTTAGCATTAAAACACCTCCACAAAGGAACTTATACCATGTTACAACATCACTGGTCCTCAGCCAACAGGCAGACAAAAGACTAACACCACCCCCCCCACACACACACACAACACATACACAAGTGTGTGTGCTGGCAGCTGGCAGTCTTATTTAAAACCTCATAGATTACTACTAGCATTTAAAAAAAAAAAAACACACAACAAGTAATGTGCAAATGTTTTGGCATACTGTATAGGCAACAAGGACACAAGTCAGAACAGGAAATTGAGGGGATATATAAATAAGTTCCTTTGTCTTGTTTTGTCTGTTTTGTGTTGTATAGTCTAAGCTGAATGTATAGTTTTTATTTATGTCTGTACTTTGAGAGTAAATAACAGCTGGAACCAAATTCCTTGTGTGTAAACACACTTGGCCAATAAACCTGACTCTGATTCAACTTTGTCTCGATGTCCATTTTTAACTGTCCAAAAAACTGGGAAAACATCCCCACACACACACACACACACACACTACACTTTTTTGGATAATAAGGACTATAAAGTGTGTAGCGTGGTGGGAAAAAAATGGCCATTCACAAAAAAATCCTTAGAGCAATGGAAGAGCTTCAATGTGCGAAAGAAAAAGTCGACTTTCTCCTCGATCCTTGCTTTTTTGTTTTCATACACAAGCGAAGTAAACACAAACGGATAATAACTAACCGAGTCGGTAATGAGTAGTTCGGTTTTTAGAAAACACTGTTTGTTCCCAGGCTTTCATGAGGCAACATTGTTTCCGTGAAGGGATACAAATGTGGCCAGGCGCCGTCTTGTTGTTCCGACAAATCAAACTTTGTTATGTTATCAAACAAAACAAGCAAACAAACAAACAAACACTTTGATGTCGGATACAAACCTTATTTGAAGATTTGCCGCAATAGCATTTGATTTGTCCAATTTATGGAACACATTTTTATATATTTATAAATTTACATATTCAGATTTCCACTTTTAAAAACCCGACTTTAAATAAATCTTCTAAATAAAAATAATAATAATCCCGAATACCATATTTACCTTTTCTCCTCCTATTTTTCTTCTTTCTCTTTCAGAAATAGATGCTGGGAAAACTTAGGAGGGGGGAAGGAAAAAGGAAAAAAAAAAAAAAGACTCCCTGAAATCTCAATCCTGGAGTCTTTTAGATGTTCACATGATCATCCCTGGAATTTGGTGTCCACAAGGGGGGGGAAAAAAATCAGTCCCCCTTTTCCAATAGTGTTTTTTTGCTTGAATCTGGGACGTGTTTGGGAAGAGTTTAAGGACAACAAGGAAAAGAAGACAAGAGGACAGAGACCCTACCGCGTCCAAGCGCCATGATCAACTGAGTGGATCTTGTGGGACACGCAGGAATACGAGAGCAGACGTCAAGGTGGGAGGGAGGATTTGCGGTTTTTTCTCTCTCTCTCTCTCTCTCTCTCTCTCTCTCTCTCTCTCTCTCTCTCTCTCTCTCTCTTCCAAAAACACGCACAATTCAAGATAAGATATATTTTATTTGACAAAAAGTATGTGTGTGGTTAAATTTTTTCAAAATATGTTAAATAAAGGACACAAGGAGAAAGAAAAAAAAGAAACAGGGACTGACCGATAAAGTAAAAAGCGGCGTACTCTGTTGTCCTGAGTAGGTTCTGGAAATTTTTTTTGGTTGTTGTCCCCGCCCACACGGATTCACAAACTACTTCAGGTTGTGACGTAAAAACAGAGGGACGCCTCCAGAGACAAAAGTCCATTGCCTGAAAAAAGGTGAACAACTCCAACTCTACCAGACACATGCAGTCAGGAGACGGATGTTATATTCGAATAACAAGAAAATCATTTTTGTATTTTATTATCATTATTATTTTTTACACAAAGTGTTTTTCTTTCTACAAACTCAACTGCAAAAAACGTTGTAACACTAAAATGTAAATAACAATATGCATTGATTTGCAAACTACATAAACACACATTTTATTCACAACAAAAAACACAGAAAACATATGACAAACGTATACAATTGTAATGTACTTCGTAGTAGATGTGCAGGGTGCTGATCTGGCCTGCCTGCACATCATGAAAACAGAAAACACAACAAAGAATACCCTGAACTGTTGAAAAGATAGAATCCTGTATCACAGTGGTCCCCAACCACCGGGCCACGTAGGTCAATTGGTACCGGGCTGCACAGAAAGCATACATAATTTCCCGTTTTATTTATCTGATTCTGAACGGTTTTATTTTTGAAAATTACTGGATTCTCTCCGCCTGTCATAATGCATGTCATGATGCCTCGTCACATGACTTACCTCCATCCGCTACCTTCTTAAAGGGGCTGCTCCGGCCGCTAACACATAATACATTACCGCTAAATTCAAACCCCCAAGCGAGCAAAATAAACAAACAACAACACAGTGAATTCACATTTATTATTATATTTAGAAAATATCATTTTGTTTTGTTGTATTTATCCGCCACACCTTAAAGGCTGGTCCGTGAAAAAATTGCCCAACATTAAACCGGTCCATGGCGCAAAAAAGGTTGGGGACCACTGCTGTATCAGACACATATGGGACAACATTCCTCTGCCAAAACCGGTCTCCTCAGTGATGCTACACAGTCATAAACACGTCCCAAATTGCAGCTATCCAATTAAAAATGCCCTTATATATTCACTGAAAACCAGGCAATAAAACGGATGGGCTATGTGTGTATAAAGAATGTAATATTACATAGAAAATAAAACCATTGCCTAAAAAAAAAACAAGTTATTAAGAATTTAATCACTTTGGGGTTTATATATGTGTCAATCTGGATTTTTGCCTGTCCACATTCCTCACCTGTGTACTTTTTTTGGTGTATTTTTTTCCCACCACTGTACGTCCATGATTCTATCACCATCACTTTCTAAGTACTTTAGAAAGCAGTCAAATTGCTCTCAAGCATCCAAACAACTCACGTGTATTTAGCTAGCTAACAGCTAATCAGCGTCCATTTCTAGATGTTGGATCTCGAGCTTCGAAAATTCAGATTTCGCCACGTGTATGTGCGTGCGTAAATTTTAGATCGGTCGCTCATATCACCCTTATCATCAAATGTAGCGTTGAAGATATCTGATCGGGTTGGAGCAGGAATGCGTACACCGACTGAAGAATCCTGTGTGTGACTTGTAGACTTTCGAAAGGTTTTATAACGTTAATTGGGTCTTGAAAGAACCATCGAAAACGTCCAAAGTTACTCTTCACTAGTAGGATTTCTTTCTGATGTTGTGATCCAGATCATCCCACAGCAGTTCAATAGGATTTAGGTGTGGAAACTGGGCAGGCCACTCCATAAGAGATAACACTCAGGCTCACTGTTTGCTCTCTAA
The DNA here is from genome assembly GCF_946808225.1 of Silurus aristotelis. Taxonomy (NCBI): domain Eukaryota; kingdom Metazoa; phylum Chordata; class Actinopteri; order Siluriformes; family Siluridae; genus Silurus; species Silurus aristotelis. Next base: position 2,981,209 of record NC_139602.1, read on the forward strand.
ATACAGCTTACAGAGAATTGACGTATGCTTCAGCTCTTTGTCCAGATTGACCATTTTCAGGTTCAGGATTTCTTTCATCCAGAATAAGTCTCCAAACTTCACCACCATGTTTAAATTTGGGTATAAGGCAGTCTAACTTTCTTAAGTTCTTCTGTTAGAGCCCAAAAAAATGTCACGTTTGGACTCCTCCGTCCACACTTTCATCAAGTCATTAGTCTTCCAGAATCTCCCATTCTTATATTTATGCATTTTACTCAGTTTTTTTACATGATTGAATCCTGAGCTTGACTCCCTCTCTGTGATTGGTTTTTATGTAGGTTCTCCCAACATCCATGCTAGTTTCTTGTGGATCCTCGTGTTTTGTCCCAAGTTTCTTACCAGACCAGGGACTTGTGTTGTGGCTAGAGATTTTAGATCAGAAACTATATACATTCAGTATATAAAATCATTGTACATTTTTATCTATATTAATAATCATTAGAGCTAACTTAGACTAGCCAGCTAATTCATACCTCAATTGTTACGATTTTCCAGTAAGTTTCTCAGGCAAAGCTACTCGAAATTGATAGTAAAATGATAACTTTGCCTTCATGATGCGCAAAATATTTATTCAGGAATCTTTTATTCGCTCGTTAATCGCGTGTTAATGCTAGCAAGCAAAATCGAAAAACGGTAACACCTAAGTTGAACTTGACAAAAAAAACGGCTAGTGCGATTATTGTTATTAGCTATTTTACAATGCTTGCTAGATTATTTGTAGCCCATGTTTCCTGATTTGACAGTAAGGATTTCCTTTGTAATGTTTTAATGATTTTATAATTACACTTTTGTGAACGGTTCCCCTTTTAAATATGGTTCTTCTTATGGTTTCATCCTCTTACCATTTACGGGAGTTTTTCTTGACACAGTCACCCCAGGTTTGCTCATCTGGGATAAATACCTACATTAAATAGAAGTAAATTTTGTACAATTATATTTAAATTCTGTAAAGCTGCTTTGAGACAATGTCAATAGCATTGCAGACGTGACCACAGTACTGACTGAGGTAAAAGATTGACATGGCTTGAGCCAAATGAAAACACAACATGACGGAGAGGGGGTGTGTTTGTGCTGAACGAGGTCTGGCTCCAATAATAGTAAAAGTCATACCGAAATTTCCAAAGTAATCACGGACACGGTGTGTACGGAGCTAAGTGGCGCTAAGTGCACTCCGGCACGTGGTTTAGTAATGAAGCTGGCATTGAGGCTCCATTTATCAAAGCTTTTCAACAGGTATTCCACCTGGCTGCTCAAAGGTCAGGTTTCCAGCTGCCTGCCAGACTGCACCACACACACACACACACACACACACACACACACACACACTCACATGCTAGTGAACGTGTCTATTACGTCACACCTTCGTTGCTGTTTGAAGTTCCCTAGATCGTTTTTTATATACACTTCAGTCTCAACTTGAACACAAAGACAAACTGGGATTTATATTACACTCATCAGTGAAGGATTGCGGGAAAACACGAAGTTCCCGAAGCCCTTATTGTCAAAAAATTTCCCCCTCTTCTCAAGAAAACAAAGGCAGGTTTCATCCTTTGTAACTGGAAGCCCTGGCCCTTGATTAAAAAAGAAAAAGTCCTAGGACTTGAGGCAAGACTCGGTGATTTCCAGAATAGCAATGGCACGTAATAGGATTAAAACAGGGCCCGGTAATATATAGGCACGAACACACTGTGCGCTTAATTCCACTCATCGGGTCACATTCGAGTCGGAGACCGGAAAGTCGTCTAGCCTCGGGTTTGCCGGTTCGTCGTCCTGTATCTCCAGCATGTCATTAGTAATCTTATAACACCCGATGTCCAATTTGGGCCGCCGTGTGTTCGAACATGAAAGCCAAGCCGAGCATGTTCGCAATAATTAGAGACTATAAAACATTAAACACACCCTTGTTGACTTCCACTTGAGAAGGTGTCAGGTTTACGAGCGGCTACAAAGGACAGGAAAAAGTGAAGTGAACTTTATATTGTAATCTTCATAGTAGGCGCTGGTGGAATCCTCCTACACACAAGCCACGGGTAACGGGTACCTGACCACACGTTTACAAAATGTTCTACGTGAGAGTCGTCTGTAATGCATAGATGGAGAAACTGGCCATGAAAAAACAAACCTCTCAAATAAGTATATAATATATATAATAATTTGATTTACCAGGGGGGAACAGTGGTGCAATTGATAGCACTGTTGCCCCCAAAAGCCCTAAGACTGGTTCAACCAACATTCATCCTCAATTGTTTCCTCCCACTGTCCAAAACACCATAGCCATATTGGTAATACTTGACAAGGCAACTGCAAATATCCATCTTCTCAAGCTAAGATCTAGTATTGAAGTATAATCCCAGACTTCAATACTAGAAGTCTGGGCTCTTAATCCTCTGTGCTCCTGGGGTTGCCATATCCTGGCCCATCCTGCGTTTGACTCCAGGTTTTGAGCAAGCTGGGATATGCGAAGAACGAATTTCACCGTGCCACCTTGCCGTAAACGTGGTACACAGGGGTGCCCTCGTATAGTCGAATCTTCAGAGTGGTGTCATAAAACAAGGAATATCCCATTTTAATTATATGGGGGTGCTCAATATCCGATTTCACACAGAACTACCGGTTTTTTCCAAAAACTTTAATATACAGCCTATAATTATAATGCTGTGAAGAAAAATATTTTATAGGTGGAAAAGGTTATGATTTATCTTTGTTTGTTTTTTTATAGGGGTGTCTTTTTAGATCCACTGTACACACTACTGCTTTACAATCCTGCACTGCCTCTAAGGATAATAAATAAGCACCTTCTGGCCAATCAGATTTGAGAATTCAGCAGCGCCATTATAATAATAGAATCATCGTGAATAATGTATTTGTTTTTGTCCTTCAAGTAACTACATTTGGATGACCATAAGGTTCAGGGTACCCTTTATACAGAATCTTTAAAACCTGTATATACACAGCAGATCTTCTCATTAGAGTCTTCAGAACCTGTATTGCGTAATCGTTATAATTAGCCCACTATACAATACGGGCTAATGGCTCCGAAAAAAAAAAAAAAAAAGACCTCGTCTTTAAAATACCTCCAGGAACTGCGTGTCAGTTATTTAACATGGAAATGGAGAAAGAATGAAGTGGGGGGTAGTTTCAGTGATGCGTCTTCTATATGAGTGTGTGCGTCTCCACGTTAGAACAGAATGGATTTGCTTTTATTCTTCCTCCGTGCCCACACTGCCGGGCCTATTACAGAGCACTGCAGCGAAACAGAAGGACTGCGGCGTGAAGAGCGCAAGGGCAGAGGGGGGAGAACAATAAAAACCGAGTGATTTACGCTGATCTTTGGTTGAGGACACTGCATTCAAAGAGGGCGAAATGCAGAGAGATAAAGAGAAAAGAGAGCGAGAGATGCATTGCGAGGGTGTGGGGTAATAAAACGGGGGCTGATTTACGATATATCGGCCCTTGGCTGGCATCTGCGATCTCATTGGACCTGGCAGTAACCTTCAGGCTGTATGTCACTGTTGCCTGGAGACATTTACTACTCACCTCCCTCAGTGGTTGGTTGCGGGGTGGTGGTGGTGGAGTATCAGTGCTAAGCTAATTTCCCTGGATGACCCCCAAAACGATGTACTCCGTTGATAAATCACCAAGCTAATTATAGCGGCGGTAGGGATTATTTTTAGAAGAGCACAAGCGACAAACTTGCAACTGATGCAACTGCTGGCGAATGAACAGATCCGAAACCTGATTGGTCAGAAGGTGATGACTCGTTTAATATAACAGCAGCTGTGCATGTATGGGAGGAGTTTAATAGGATAATAAAATTATAATGTTTTTGAGTAAATGTACCTTCGTTACTGTACTGTAGTTGCCAAAAGTATTGGGTCACCAGGTCATAATCACTGATTTTTGAGCATTGCGTTCCACATTTAGTCCCAGTTTCCTCTTATGATTCCTTCCACTCTTCTGGGAAGGTGTTCCACTAGATTTTGGAGTGTTTATGGATCTTTGTGTTCATCAGCCACAATGGTGTTATGAAAGGCAGGTACTGATGTAGGTGAGGAGACCTGGGGTGCAGTCAGCATTCACATTCATCCCAAAGGTGTTTAGTAGGGATGAGATCAGAGCTCTATAGCAGCAAGATCTTCCTCTCCAAAACATGTAAACCAGATCTTCAAGGAGCTCACTTTGTGCACAGGGGCATCACCATGCTGGAACAGGTTTTGGGTTTCCGAGTTCAAGTGAATGCAAAATTTGATTATAGCGCCATCTAAAGACCGTCCTGTACAATTGAGTCCCTCCAGATTTGTGGTAAGTTTGGAAAAGAACCACATATAGCAGGAAAGGTCAGGTGTCCCAATACAAAAGTAGAACAAAAGTATTGGGACACCTGACTTTTCCAGCCTTATGGAGACCAGCTGAATGAGCCCAAATCTCTATGAAATCTAGTGGAACAACTTTTCAGAAGACTTTTTAGAACAGGATATGGGGAATAAATATAGGACAGGATGTTCAAAAAGAAGCACATATGAATCTTATGGTGTGTCCACAAACGTTTGTCCATATATACTGTATATATTTCCACATATTTTGTCATATGGTGACTCCGTTCCCAGGTGATCCCAATGCAAATAGTGTGCACGAGTGAGTTAAGATTTACGGCAGATTTCCATCCGTACAAGAGCACCGGCACAAGCTTGGCAAAGACGCCGTGTAGGACAAAGCTGTCCTTCATCGTCTCAACACAGCGCCTCATGGGGGAAATCCAACGGGGGTCTATAATAATTCCTCGCCCCCCGCAAAGTGACGAATGAGGTTGATTTGGTGGGACGATCGCAGCGCAGCGGGCAGGAGGACGCCGATACCGGTTAACGGCTCCGCTGGCAGACCTCTGTCCTGCCGTCCCGCTACGGTTATGAGATTGAAAAAAATCGTCATGAAAAAGGTTCACTTCAAGTCCAAGGACAAACGTAATTAGTTTTTTTTAAGGCGTCGGGAAAAGAAACACTTTTCTCAAAGCATCATGCACGTTTAGAAGTCAGGAGACCCAATGATGATCCTTGGATGGTACAAAAGTAAATATGTGCCATATATGTGGTTCTTCCCTTGATCAAGGAGACCCAAACCTGTTTGGTTTGGAATGGAAGATCTCCTGCTATAGAGCTCTGAACTCAACCCTATTAAACAGAACCTCCTCACCTTACAGACGTCAGTAACCGACTTTAGAAACCTCCTTGTAGCTGGAATGAGCACAAAATCTCCACAAAATCTAGTGGAACATCTTCCCAGAAGAATGGAGGTTCATATAACAGGAAATTAGCACTAACTATAGAAGATGATGTTCAAAACCTCCATATAAACTTTAAAATTCCAGAGTATGAACTAAAGAGTTTCCTCTAGCGGTGTCCTTGAAGTATCCGATGATCTCTCGAATTACCGTGGAAGCGGAACGGATCGGCGGAAAACGGCGAGAAGGGACCGGGCGCCAGGGTTCTGCTGAGCACGAGGAGATGACGGGGAGAAATTAAATCGAAGACAAATTGCTTTTGAAGACAGTACCGAACATGACAGGAGCATTCTGGCGGATGTGGTTTAGGGAAAGAAAAATGAGAAGGGAAAAGGCACAACATGTTATCCTGTGCCAGAAGAAGGCTGGAGATGTATGGATTGGCTCAAGTTGTGCTCAAAATGTGTTATTTTGCGTGAAGAATTCGATTTGTAGTGGTACAGCTGCAAACAGGATTTGCACCTGTTTACTGACAATGTGGACCCAGAGCCAATCATGTGTCAGGTGGATTGGGGGGGGCGTTTAGGGTACCAAACCTTAGAAGTTGAACCAACTGACTCTGTTGTTCAACAAGTGCATTTATACTGTCGGTCAAGCCAAGGACAAGTCGAGTTGATTCTTCAAAGTGAGGTCCAGGTCCATTAATGTATATTTGGTCACTAGAGTGTATGTAGGGAACGTTTTGGAGACAAGGTGAGGGAGGCGAGATTGAGATGGTTTGGACATGTGCAGAGGAGGGACATGGGGTATATCGGTAGGGGAATGCTGAGGATGGAGCCACCAGGAAGCAGGAAAAGAGGAAGACCAAGGAGAAGGTTCATGGATCTGGTGAGGGAAGACATGCAGGTAATTGGTGTGAAAGAGGCAGATGTAAAGGAAAGGGGGGTATGGAGATAGATGATCCGCTGTGGTGACCCCTAAAAGAAGAAGTAGAAGAAGAAGAAGAAGACTGTATGTAGGGAGGTTTACGTTGCCTTGAACTACAAGAAGTCTGCGTTCACCCACTTCCGGTTTCTACTCTTTTTCTTTAAAGCGTTAGAGAGTTGATTTAATCATATTGTCAACATTGGACATCTATTGTCTATGTTGAACACCCCATTCCATATTCAATCCCCTTTTTGCTCCTGCTCATTCCTGCTCCCTTTCAATTCTGGTTTCTTCTTCAAATGATCTCAGGGAGGTTTTCCTCACTACCGTGGTCACTTGCTCATTAGGGATACATTTTTTAGGGATGTACACTAATATGATGTGGATTCCGAAAGTTCCCAGACAAGTTTTGTTATTCGCCACCAGATGGCAGCACAAAGCTGCACGCGCAGTCACAGGGAGCACCAAACCTGACAAGTCAGTGTGATAAAAGACACTGCCCTCTTTCAAAAAAGATAATGATCCAGATGAAAGCTTGATGTTTTGACAATATTGCGGAGATCCAGCGCAAATTGAAGGACACGTTCCAGAGGTGGCAAGAACGCAGAGAGCGCTGTATCGCTGTACGTTATTTTGAAGTTGATAGGATGTAGGCGTAGATAAAGTATTTTCTTGTAAACAGAGCTTTTATTAATTTTTTTAAACATCGCCTTGTATTAGAACGCCATACTTTTCCAGGTCCATGAAGATATGAGATGAATTGGAACGGCACCCCAAGCCTCTTTACTTCCTCAGCTACATCAGTACCTGACTTTACTAACACCCTTGTGTTTGAACCAGCACAAATCTCTATAAAGTCTAGTGGAACATCTTTCCTGAAGAGTGGAGGTTATTATAACAGGAAATGGGGACTTAATGTGGAAGGGGATGTTCAAAAATGTGTCCTCCATGTAGTGGGTTGCAGTTAAGGACAGCGGGATTAGTGCCATTTTGGAAAAGAACTCCTGCTGTAGGCGAAGAACATTTTTGGATTTGTTGCGTTGGAATTCATTGGCCTCAAGAGCTGATAGTGGCTCAGGTTCAAGAACAACATACTGGATAAGTTCCAATTATTTTTTCATACTTGCCTTGCAATATCTACAGATGTTTTATTTTCATAACTATCATCAGAAGATCTTTAATTGGCATCCAGATCTTGGTGGTTTCATATTTTCTGGTCATTAATATGTCAACATACACAGGTTTATGTCATGTGGTATCACCTTTAAACATATCAGCACAGTATCAGACTGCTACCTAGTACCAGTACTAGTATTAATACTATATAATGTCTACTATTTTCTTCCTTACTAATTTAATTGATCAATATCGATCATTTAAAAACATCCGAAAAAACATCTGTAATGAAGTAAAAATCTTTTAAAGTTTTGCACTGCCCTCTACTGGCCTGTATAGAAAAAAACACCCAATAAACAATGGCAAAAATATGTGGACACCTCACACATTTATGATACTTCACCTGACGGTTACAAGAATGTTCACACGATTGTATGGATTGAATTTGGGTGCATACACACACACACACACACACACACACACACACACACACACACACACACACACACACACACACACACACACACACACACACACACACACGAAGCAGCTACTGATGCAATGAGAAATATAATTATATATAACATAATTCAACACAATGCACAAAAAGATGCAATAAAACCGGACGTCCTTTTCTTGTTGTGTCTCCAGGAAGTCACAGCTCTACCTCTGCCATGTTAATCCGTATGCTATGTGACTCTCAGGACTTGGCTCGTTCTCTGTAGCGTTGCGATACGTCAGGTTCACGTAGCAGCAGCGGTGCTGAGAGAACGCTTTTGAGAAATTATTGGTCACTTTCGAAATAATAGAATAGCGCTAAAAATAATTATGTAAAAACAACTTTATTAACAATTAACAAATTAACAATACAAATATAAAAAAAAAAAAGATGCATTTCGCTACGAATGCCAACTTATATTTAAAATGATAAATTATACAGGCACCCTTTTTGAAATATTTGTACGTTTATGTGATCTTTACGTGAAATTATTGCGTACTCGTCACCGAAGCTGAACTGATTGATGTTAATGGCTTGAACCCAATTAACGAGCTTTCGCTTATCGCAAGGAGATAAACGGAGAAATGAAAGTCAGGCAATTGGCTATGAACGTTTGTAGTTCAGGGTTTTGGAGAAAAAAAAAACAGACGAGCGCGCACACACGCACGTGGAAAACACAAAATTGAAAATTAAGCGTTTATTTCTGAATACAAAGACGAACAACGTGTCAGACAACGTTATCGCTCGAAATGCATTTTCTCTCTTCCACATCTTTATGCTTTGATATTCGAATAATTTACTGTACAACCTTTTAGGGACGGTCATTTCCTACGAAGACATCATTCATATACATCAAGTGCATTAGCATAAGGCGGGGGGGTTGACGCATGCACACGTTAACGCTTGACGTGTTAGTTTGATACGCGTGTGAAAGTGTGAAAAGTGGAACAGTGTAACCTGGACTGTAAACTGCAACTTTAGGAAACGTGGAAACAACCGGAATGATGTTTATAGTAGAAAAAAGTAGAAAAAGAGGATGAATAGTGTGCATATATGTGCATATATGTGCGTGTGTGTGTGTGTGTGTGTGTGTGTGTGGAGAATACCTGATGCAGGAAAGACAATGGCCACGTGAGCTTTGAGCTGGACCACTCATGGCTTTGACTGCATGTAAATACTGTGGTGAGTAACTGACTCACGTGACCTGTCAAATAAAACACCCCCCCCCCCCTCCCCCTTCCTCTCAAATGAGCTTTGGTTGAACGGTATCTCGATCGTATTTACACTTGGATGTGGCCAAGTCCAATCATGACTAAGCGACCGAGTCCGGTCCTTCGCGCACGTGTACTCCGTCTGCTTCACGTGCAGCATCGTGGGAAGACTTCAAAGCCAGATTGTCCTGAGATCGCCGCATCATTCGTCGTTATCTACGGAGAGAATTGAAGAACAGATTGAAAAAAAAAAAGGTCCATAAGCCACTATGTGGACAAAAGTACAAGTTGGACCACTGACCACGTGTCTCAATACTTTTTCCATATTGTCCAGGCATCCCCAAACTATAATTCCCAACCCCACCACATATTGGAAAGGAATTCTAAACAATGCCAGAGACATATTTTGAATATTATCTGCAAAAAAAATGGCAAAAATCCATGCCGGTAGTTTTTCCGGGTGCCGGTCCGCTGTCATTACGAAAGCGGCCTCTAGAGGCGAATCACCGTCACCACATGCTGTTTGATTTATATTTATATATTTTTTTACACTTCAGACTAAATATATTATATTTATAACTTGAAGAATTTACATTTATTAAGGAATACAATAATTTTATTTAGCACATTTTCATGATTCAGTATTGTTTTTCTAGATTTGTAATAAAGTTTAGTACTATTTTACATAAGGTGATATTTGTTTTTTTTATCCAGTATACATTTGAAAAACTCTGTTGATTAATTGGTTTTCGACAAGTACGATCCAGCCTAGAAAAATCGGTCGACCTCTACATAAATGCATTTACAAATAAATACATTTATAATCATAAATAAAATCTCTAAAAATGATGCTGATAGTCACTCCGTTTTATGCCATTTTTTTGTTACAGACCGAGAAATTATGTGGCACTCAAAAAAATAAAAATAAAAGTTTGGGGACCCCTGATAAAGTGTATAAAAGCTTGAGGTATGGTTTTGAGTGAAGACCTTCTTCGTAGGCTCCATCTGCCATCACTAAGTGCAGGATTTTAGGGTACAGGTGCTGGTGCTCAGGTGCCAGAATGCTTTGTACGGTGTTCGAGCCGACAGCGATGCTCGTGTCCTCGTCTTCAATGATCGTCTGCATGGAAACAAAAACACAAACCTTTCATACACCTTAAGCTACTCAAGTACAGTAACAAATTACTTACGAATTTTCTTTTAATAGGTTTTAGGTTCAGTTCACCGAAAACAGAAATTTCTATGGGCGGCTACGGCTTGTTTGATGGCTAAATTTGCACCTTGATCTTGTTATAGGCTTGGAGGAGTTGCTCAAAGCCCATGGCCTGCTCCAAATGAAACCGCAGCTCTTCCAGACGGTTGAATATGCTGTCCTGCTGCTCCGAATCGCTCGTTCCTTCCTGCTCGCTGTCGTCTGTCCACACAGATAATAAACGCGTGTGAAACGTGCCTGGATTACTTGCTAGCAATAGTGCGTGAGACCCCTGCAATGTGCGTCGTCCTACCTGACTGCCACTCTTCGTTGAGCTTCCTCTCGTTGTTCGGTTCTTCGTCGTCCTCCGCGTCCTGCCCGTTACCGTCCTCCTCTTCGGGATCGTTCTCGTTCTCCCCCGGAGCTGCCTCTTCGTCTGGAGGACTGCCGTTGGACGCACCGAACTCTTCGTCGTCGCTCCGTTGCTGTTGAAGCAGCCTCTCCATAGAGGCTCGGAGTTCTCGCAGGTCTTCGTCCTCGTATGCGCTGAGATAAAGTACAAAAGAAACGCACGTGAGCATCGACGCATACGGATCTAAACGTGCGGTATGACGTGCGAAATACGCGAGATTTCCTACTCTGTGTCGGACTGCTCATCTTCTTTGTCCTCCAGATCCTCGATCTCCAGCTGGTTGTCATGGCTGGAGACACCGTTGGGTTCTGTAGCGCCGCTGAAGATCTTACTGAGATCCGGTAGCGAGCAGGTCCTCAGCATCTAATGGCAGCACACACACACACGAGCACACGTCAAGCATCAAAAGACCTAAGCATTACCTCGAGAGAACTGCAGCACATTTTTGACGAACATCTTGCAAGTGTCCAATTTATTGCACCCGAAGTACCATCGAAGGTTTCTTGAAGGAACCAACCTTAGGGTTGTTGGAATCAAAAAGGCCGGTGGAGAGACCGATTAAAAGTGCGTCGCCGTGCCGGCGCTGAGGCGACACCGAACGTGAGCGGGAGGCCACCGAGGACGACGTGTCTTCCACCGAGGACTGGGCCGCTGCGCGTCTGTGCGCTGGACTGGAGCTCAACTTCACAAACGCCGGGCCGTCGCCAGGCACTGACAAAGAGAGACTTCTTGTTATCAATCGCCTGATTTTAGAGATGCATGTTGTATGGAGAAAATATCGGTCATAAGATGATGACACCTGTAATCGCAACTTGCTGTTCATCCTCTGAACATATCGGTTTCTCATCACTCGGCTTCTCGGGTAGTGGTTTGCTGCCCTCTACAGGCCTGAAATGGCGAAAGTGTTATTTGCATATTTTGGGTAAAGCCATTGATCAGGCATCCTTACACCAGGGGTCCACAAACTTTTTTTCTTTGAGGGCCATATAAATTGTAACGATACCGACAGCTGGGTTGGATCGTACATGCTGATGATTATTTTATTATAATTTTTTTTTTTTTAGAAACTAACACTATGTAAAATAGTACTGAACTTCAAATGGAAAAACCTGTACCGAATCATAAAAATGTGCTAAAGGATTTAAATATTAATATATTTATCAATAAATATAGTTTTATAATTAATCAATATAATATACTGCTTTCCGTGCGGCATGCAGTCTCTCGTGTAAAAACAAACGGCACGCGGCGTCAGTGATTCGCCTCTAGAGGCCGCTCTCGTAACGACGGTGGACCGGAAGCCGGAAAAACTATCGGTGCGAATCGGTGCCTTGACCCCCATTATTAACTAAGGGAACTTTTAGTCTGAAACACAACCTTTACTATGAAATACAGATATGATGGGGGTAAAACGTATTTAAAATTATATTTTCAAAATATGTCTCTGGCATTGTTTAGATTGCCAGAGAAAGTAAAGAGGTAGTTTGGGGATCCCCTGCACTTACACTGTTGACACTGTCCCAATATAAGTCATTCGTGAGATCTCACCCTGGTTGGGGAACCTTCTGTCCCCATGCAGTTACCACTTCAGCTGGAGGTTTGGATGCCAGCGGACGATCCTCTTCCAGAACCAAACACTCCACTTCGTCCGTTTCTAGGAGCGGAAACGTGGATATGCTTAGAACATTTGGTCAACATATTTTTGGATTTTATTGAATTGAGACCCCGAGACCCTCACCCTCAGCCTCTTTTTCCTTAGGGAGACTCATCTCTGGCGAATCATGACTGTTGATCACATCCGTGTCTGCCAGAGCCTTTGGATGTTCTGATTCTTGCTCATGTTCCAGACAAATATCAGCAGCTTGCTGTTCTTGGTCCTGCTCAATAAGAACGTGCTGATCCTGATCCTGGCCAATGGTAGCTTTTTGTTCCTGATCCAGGACGACGACAGCTTGCTGTTCTTGGACCCGGTCAGTGACGGCCTGTTGATCCAGATCTGGGCTAATAGCAGATTTCTGGGCCTGGCTGATGATGGCTTGCTCCTTCTGATCTTGGCTTGGCTGAGGCTCCAGTGTTACTTCATCAGGCTCATCTGAAGGCCCCAGTGTAGGTGTAAGGCTTTCTGGAGTGGGGGGAAACAGAAATCTCAAATGACTTCATTTCTACTACATGTATATTGTTGTATGGTAGAAAATTAAATACACACCAGTGTATGTGTTGTCACAAATGCTGCTGTTATCCAGGCACTGAGTGAGCGGCTGAATTTCAGCCTCCTCAAGAACTTTTAGAACCTCGGAAACTGGGGTCTTCCCCCATACTTTCCTTAATCCCTCCCCATGCCAGGCCTCCATAGCAATGACCTCACCTGATGTTTGTTCTGCAGCACACAATAAAAACCCAAATTGCACAGATTATAAACACAAAACACAAGATTGTAAGAATACAATTGCAAAAAAGCAGTATGATATGAAGTGCTGGTCAGCAAATACAGCAAACACAAGAATTGTATTCCTGCTCTGGCTTTTGTTTTGTTTAAAAAACTGGTTGCGACACAGTAGCTTTGGAGACCAGATGCAGCTCTAATGGAACACACACACACACACACACAAACACTTCATAGATACACTGCACACAAACCGGTCTAGAATGCCATTGAATGGAAATGTCCCCAACACACACACACACACACACACACACACACACACACACACACACACACACACACACACACACACACACACACACACACACACACACACACACACACACACACACACACACAAAATATTCTCTTATTAATTCCATCTTGTGCTTGGAATCATCTGCAAAAATTATAATGTGTGTAATTTTTACATACAAACATCATCAGCCAATCGAAATCAAGTATTCAAACGTGATAATATGCATAATGAGGAAAGCAGCTTTTCCTGTGCTGTTGGCGGGAAATGAGAAGGTGGTAGCTTAATGGTTAAGGCATTGGACTTTGGATCCGAAGTTCAGACCAAGCTGCCACTCCTGGGCCTCTGAGCAAGGCTCTTAACCTCATAGCTACTGTATAGATGAGATAGAAGTCTCTCTGGATAGGGGCGTCTGCCAAAAACTCCCATAAATGTAATGGTGCATTAGGGATATAGAACAACATCTGGATCTATACTAGTTCTTCAGGTTGTCTCAGGTCGGCCAAAACGTGCTAAATGTTATAAATGCTTATAGCAATGAGGTTCATGTATATAGGGACAAACTTTAGAGACAATGTCCATTGTTAAAAGTGCAAATTGAACTAAACTCGGGTCAGCGGCTGCCATGATGAAACAAGGGCCTTGCTCAAGAGCCCAAGAGTCACAGCTTGGTGATACCGGGGGGCTTGACCTTCCGATCAGTAACCCAGAGCATTAACCTTTAAACTACCACTTCCCCTATAAAGAGGTCCAGTCTGCATACCAGTGCACGGACAGATAGAAACTCACCTGCTGTACTGATACTGGTGTCCTCCAGAATCTGCTGAGCCACGACAAGAGAAACATCACCAGGCTGCCACTTCTTCCTGTCGCCACCGAAGAGCGGACTTGCCTCCGAGGATGCATTCTGAGACACTGATTGTGTAAAATAAATAAATAAATAAATAAATTCAAGCTTTTATAATATCCACAGGTATTCACGTTGGTGGCCTTCTCACGTGTTCGTACCTGCCATAGTGCTACACGTGTCCTCAAGAGTGTGCTGGGCTACCGAGAGTACAGGAGGATCTCCAGCCTCCCATCTGCGTCGATCCCCCCGGGGGGGTTGTGGTCTTTCGTCTGGGATTGGGTCGGGTTCTGACGGCTGAGAGGCGGAGCCAGGTTCGGCGGCAGGTCCGGTCTTTTGCTCGTCCTCTTTTTTAGAAGGGTTAGCTTTCAAATTCTGATTGAGTCTGCGCAGAATCTCCTTTCTCTCGCTCTGCAAACAATATTTCACGCAAAGCAATGCGGCGGTTAAGCATTTGATGAAACTGGATACACCTTGAGATTCATGTTACCTACCTGAACTTCTGACGGTTCAGGTTTTGGGGGATCTTCTTTCATTTGGGAAGTCTGTCCAGACGCACTGACCACGCCCACATCCTTCAGTGCTGCGGTCATGGAGATGGCTGGAGCACCGGGTTTGGAAGAAGGTACGCCTTTAGAGACGGCGTCCTGAGGGGCCTGGTCGGTTTGAGGAGGCGCGGCTCCTTTCGGCGCTCCGATGTCGACCTTTACTCCTCGAGCGAAGAGCTGTTCGAGATTAGATCACGTTCAAAAGTTTTGAAAAACGACACCCGGGAGTCCACGAAGCTCCTGATGGAGAGCGACAGGAGCGTTAAAGGAATAAAACAGAAACATGATTAAGAGACTGTACACACTTGGTCTTCCCATGCTTTCTTTTCTTTCTCGTAAGCCTCCCTGCGCTTCTTCTCGAGCTGCTCTTTCAGGACAGCTGCTCGAGCCTTGGACTGCGCCTGCACCGAATAAACACACACACACACACACACACACACACACACACACACACACACACAGAGGAGTCACTTCGAGAAACGCTGCTGTCAAAAATCGATATAATTACATGCAAAACAGTAAAAGAACTCCGTGACCTTCAGAGCTTCGATTTTCTTCCTCCTGAGCTCCATCTCTTCGCACGACTCTTGACTATCGGAACAATCGCTGTCATGCTGAAAGAAAAAAAAAAACGTGAACACAAGAGTGAACATTTCAACGTCTACGGTTGCAGAAGGGCGGAAAATCTCCTGAAAGGGATTTTCATAAATTCATATAAAATCATATATAATTAAATACAAACATAAATATACAAATATTATTTGGTCATAAGAGGACATGCATGCAAATTGAAACAAATTAGAATTTGTTTTTTTAAGTTGATCTAATATTTATGTAATTTACATGAATAATTAAAATCATGTGTGTTGTATGTAGGGGGCGTGGCCTCAGTAACCCTGCAAATTTTTTTTTTCAACTATATTTTAAGTTCCCTGTTGGAGGCTCACCTGCAAATGTTGTAAATTCCCACTTTATTCCCGTTAATTCCCGTTGGAAACTTTCCGCTAACGTGTACGCGTTTACCTTCTCTCCTCTGAGACGTGCTTTGATCTGCTGCCGCTCGTTAAAATTCTGCAGTCGGATCTGCCTCAGCCGTGTCAAGTACTCCTGCGAATTCCACATACACACTTTATGAGCACTAATAATGCCTCGTCTGATAATATCCTACTTGCATATAAAAAAACAAACAAACAAAAAAAGCAACGTTTCAGGACATTTATGGGACATGGATATTAATGGAAAACATAAAAAAAAAAAAAATACAAAACATAAAAACATGCAGGTATTTCAAGCTTTGACGATTTGAACGAATAAGATGCGACACGTAAAATGGTTTAGGAGTCGGACGTTTAAACGCGTGAGGAAGGAACTGAAATCGCGAGACGATCCGATCCACAGCGGGTGCAAAAGGAGGAAAAAACACAACGTGGCAACCGATCGCTAAAGCGTTAAAAAGACACACCAATCCCATTTTTTCATGCAGCTTTTCCACATACGTGAAAATGTTTAGTCGATTTAAACGTCCATTTCTCCTTTGGTGCATCAGGATCGGTTAACACGTGCAAGGAGACAAAAAAAAAATTCGTCCTCCAGGTAATTGGTGAGTCCATATTGGGTAAAGAAAAGAATGGTGGTGAGGCAGGGGGTGGGTTAAAAAAAAATAAAATGGATGATTCAAATAAAAACTGGGGTTAAGGAGGAGTTTTCGGTGAGGTTTGGATCCACCCTCCTACCTCCTCCTCTTTGTTGACCCTGGGTCTCCTGCCTCGGGAAGAGTTTGTCCGGTTCGCAAAGATGGTGGCCAGGTTTTGCCGGGC